>NC_134355.1:481128260-481467903 GCF_048569485.1 Anomaloglossus baeobatrachus
GCGATAGCTAGTGATGTTGTGCACGATAGCACCCGCCCCCATCGTTCGTGCGACATTTGGTGATCGCTGCCGTAGTGAACATTATAGCTACGGCAGCGTCACACGCACATACCTTTTCAGCGACATCGCTGTGACCGCCAAACAATCCCTCCTTCAAGGGGGAGGTGCGTTCGGCATCATAGCGACGTCACTGTGGCATCACCAAGCGGCCTCCCAATAGCAGAGGAGGGGCGGAGATGAGCGGCCAGAACATGCCGCCCACCTCCTTCCTTCCTCATTGCCGGTGGACGCAGGTAAGGAAATGTTCATCGTTCCTGCGGTGTCACACATAGCGATGTGTGATGCTGCAGGAACAACGAACAACCAGCGGCATGCACCACCAACGATATTATGAAAAGGAGCGACGTGTCAACGATCAACGATTTTTGACGTTTTTGCGATCGTTGATCGTCGCTCCTTGGTGTCACATGCTACGTTGTGGCTAACGGCGCCGGATGTGCGTCACTAACGACGTGACCCCGACGATATATCGTTAGCGATGTCGCAGCGTGTAAAGCACCCTTAAGCCTCTCCCACAACCGGCAAATGACCAAGTGCATGGAATGGCCCATCACAGGGCAAAGAATAACATTAACAGGGTTACTTCATATTATCTAAAATAGTTAGTACTTCTTCAACAGCAAAATTATAACAAATGTTTCACATATAGCTGCCAGCAAAATGTTTATTAGCAATTATAACATGTTGGTTTTTTTTTAATTAGTAAGCTTTCAGAACTTTTTCAGACAATAGACTTACACTTACACTTCAAAATAACTGCTACATCTTTTATAAAATGGAAATACAGATTGTTTGTAAATCTTTTGCTATTGTGTCTCTGCTACAACATATGTAAATGCTGATTACTGTACATTTCACCCCCTCTGGACAGCAATGGTCTTGAGTCTAGATTAGAAATGGAAGAATATGTGTAATATATAATCAGCATCTATTGTGCAAGACATTGCATAATATTTCAAAGGGTCAAGACTCAGAGGGAGTCCTTAGATTTTTAATTAAAAACTTCCAGCAAACTGAATTTCTGAATGCCAATGATAAGGCTACATTTATACTACCATTCCCATGGTGTAAAATTTGTCTACTTTCAACATTATCCCTATTTTATTTAATTCTTCAATATGGTTTAAGAGGTATACATTAAAATGGCTTATTAATCTTACAGTATCTACATATTTATTAAAGCTATTCCTAGGAAAAATGCTTTTGCAGTGTAAACAGGTGATCTATCACCTGATGAATGAGCAAAGCTCTCGTTTGTTGGGTAACATTACACCGTGTGCAGAATTATTAGGCAAGTTGTATTTTAGAGGATATTTTTTATTATTGATCAACAACTATGTTCTCAATCAACCCAAAAGACTCAAAGCTTAATATTTTTGGAAGATGGAGTGTTTTTTTTTTTTAGATGTAGCTATCTTAGGAGGATATCTGTTTGTGCAGGTAACTATTACTGTGCAGAATTATTAGGCAACTTAATAAAAACCAAATATATTCCCATCTCACTTGTTTTTTTTCACAAGGTAAACCAATATAACTGACCAAAATTTAGAGAAAAACATTTCTGACATGCAAAAACAGAACCCCAAAAAATTAGTGACCAATATCGCCACCTTTCTTCATGACGACAGTCAACAGCTTATCATCCATAGAAACTGTCAGTTGCTTGATCTGTTTATGATCAACATTGAGTGCAGCAGCCACCACAGCCTCCCAGACACTGTTCCGAGAGGTGTACTGTTTTCCCTCCCTGTAGATCTCACATTTTATGAGGGACACAGGTTTTTTATGGGTTTCAGATCAGGTGAACAAGGGGGCCATCTCATTATTATTTCATCTTTTAGACCTTTACTTGCCAGCCACGCTGTGGATTAGTTGGATGCATGTGCTGGAGCATTGTCCTGCATGAAAATCATGTTTTTCTTTAATGATACCGACTTCTTCCAGTACCACTGCTTGAAGAAGTTGTCTTCCAGAAACTGGCAGTAGGTCGTGGAGTTGAGCTTCACTCCATCCTCAACCCAAAAAGGTTTCGCAAGTTCATCTTTGATGATACCAGCCCATACCAGTACCCCACCTCCACCTTGCTGGCATCTGAGTCAGAGTGGAGCTCTCTGCCCTTTACTGATCCAGCCTCTGGTCCAACTATCTGGCCCATCAAGAGTCAATCTCAATTCATCAGTCCATAAAATCTTTTAAAAATCAGTCTTAAGATATTTCTTGGCCCAGTTTTGACGTTTTATCTTATGTTTCTTGTTCAAAGGTGGTCGTTTTTCAGCCTTCCTTACCTTGGTCATGTCCCTGAATATGGCACACCTTGTGCTTTTTGATACTCCAGTAACATTGCAGCTCTGAAATATGGCCAAACTGGTGGCAAATGGCATCTTGGCAGCTTCACGCTTGATTTTCCTCAATTCATGGGCAGTTATTTTGCGCCTTTTTTGACCAACACGCTTCTTGCGACCCTGTTGGCTACTTGCCATGAAACGCTTGATTGTTCAGTGATCACTTCAAAAGTTTGGTAAATTTCAAGACTGCTGCATCCCTCTGCAAGACATCTCACAGTTTTGGACTTTTCAGAGCCTGTCAAATTTCTCTTCTGACCCATTTTACAAAAAGGAAAGGAAGTTGCCTAATAATTAAGCACACCTTATATAAGGTGTTGATGTCATTACACCACACCCCTCCTCATTACAGAGATGCACATCACCTGATTTACTTAATTGATAGTTGGCTCGCAAGCCTATACAGCTTGGAGTAGGACAACATGTATAAAAAGTATCATGTGATCAAAATACTTATTTGCCTAATAATTCTGTACACAGTGTATTTTTAAGCTTGATTACACTATCTTCTTCATCACATTCTCCTGTCTAAACACTAGAGTTGAGCGTGGTTCGTGGTTCGTGGTTCTCCAGTTCGCGGCTCGAGTGATTTTGGGGGCTGTTCTGGATCGAACTAGAACTCGAGCTTTTTTGCAAAAGCTCGATAGTTCTAGATACGTTCGAGAACGCGTGCAGTGGGGAGGGCCAGCATGTCAGCCAATACCAGACACACACACAGCTAAGTGGACTTTTAGCCAGAGCAGCAACGGCATGTGTGATATGATGTCCATGTCACATGTCCCTGCATTATAAAAACGGACATTTTCCTCCAGCACGCCATTATCTGCCTTCTGCGTCCTTGGTGTCAGACATCACTGGCGCAGCTCCTATCGCCGATACAGCTGTATACGCTCCACACACAGCGCTGGACAGCATAGGGATAGCACTTTCTATCAGTCCTTTTAAGGGTTCATACCGGCAGGGTCAGAGCCATAGGTGAAAGGTCCTGAAAACAGAGTTTAACAGCTATACAAGATGACAGCGTCTGTGTAGCTAAGGTCAGGGATTTCCTCGCTGCATTTCCCCATTAGGAGGGATAGAAAGGCAGGCTTCCTTTCCTCTACCCAGAGACCCACAACCCTGCCACTGTACCCTCCTGCCCTTTGCACACTCCAACTAATTGTTACTAAGCCATTATACTAGCAAACACTGAGTGAACTTAGTGGCATCCTAAACGTGGCTATTGGACTTCTGTATAGTCCCAGTAGTGCACAGATATTTGCAGCACGTCTGCCTGCATTGCACACTCAAACTCATTGTTACCAGGCCATTATACTAGCAAACACAGAGTGAACTTAGTGGCATCCTAAACGTGGCTATTGGACTTCTGTATAGTCCCACTAGTGCAAAGATATTTCCAGCACGTCTGCCTGCATTGCACACTCAAACACATTGTTACTAAGCCATTATACTAGCAAACACTGAGTGAACCTAGTGGCATCCTAAACGTGGCTATTGGACTTCTGTATAGTCCCACTAGTGCAAAGATATTTGCAGCACGTCTGCCTGCATTGCACACTCAAACTCATTGTAGCTAAGCCATTATACTAGCAAACACTGAGTGAACCTAGTGGCATCCTAAACGTGGCTATTGGACTTCTGTATAGTCCCACTAGTGCAAAGATAATTGCAGCACGTCTGCCTGCATTGCACACTCAAACTCATTGTTACTAAGCCAATATACTAGCAAACACTGAGGAAACTTAGTGGCATCCTAAAAGGGGCTTTTGAACTTCTGTATAGTCCCACTAGTGCAAAGATATTTGCAGCACCTCTACCTGCATTGCACACTCAAACTCATTGTTACTTACTAAGACATTATAATACCAAAAATTGAGTAAACTTAGTGGCATACAAGAAGTGGCTGTTGTACTCCATTAGTGCCCCACTGGTGCAAATCTATGTTCAGCACCTGTGCAGGACACCCTCCTGCTCTGTTTTTAATAAGCTATAATGATAGCAAAAAATACTGCCATTTAGTGGCATAATAGAACTGGATGTTGTATTCCATTATTGTCCCACTGGTGCCAAGCTATTTCTAACACCTGTGCAGGACACCCTCCTGCTCTGTTTTTAATAAGCTATATTGATAGCAAAAAATACTGCCATTTAGTGGCATCATAGAACTGGATGTTGTATTTCATTATTGTCCCACTGGTGCCAAGCTATTTCTAGCACCTGTGCAGGACACCCTCCTGCTCTGTTTTTAATAAGTTATAATGATAGCAAAAAATACTGCCATTTTGTGGCATCATAGAACTGGATGTTGTATTTCATTATTTTCCCACTGGTGCCAAGCTATTTCTAGCACCTGTGCAGGACACCCTCCTGCTCTGTTTTTAATAAGCTATAATGATAGCAAAAAATACTGCCATTTAGTGGCATCATAGAACTGGATGTTGTATTTCATTATTGTCCCACTGGTGCCAAGCTATTTCTAGCACCTGTGCAGGACACCCTCATGCACATTTTGCTACGCTAATGTTATAGCAAACTCAGGGAATTCATTGCTTCATTTGATAATTCGGAGGGATAGAAAGTGAGAAAGTGAGGCTTCCTTTAGCTTTTCCTTCTGTTCATAGACAGCATCTCCATGTCCACACCCGAAGAGCAATTTCTCCTCCACGTGTAAGTGTGGAGAGGCAGCTAGTGCGCATGCGTGTGCCGATTTACCCCAGCTGCAGCCTAACTACAGTGTTTCGCCTAGTGAGTATGCTCAGCCTGACTGTGCCATTCCTGATGCTAAGTCTTCATTTCGGGATACAGCGCATGCTCCCACACTTAGTGTGAAAAGCCTCTTTGCACAGGTACTTGCATTCCGTGCCGGGTCTAAGTCCTGTTTTGTGCCGAGACACCATGCTAAAGCTGATAGTCTTTTTTCAGAGACTCTATTTCATGCAACTGACCATGCTCAGGCACTTACTGCTTCAGAAACTAGGTCCGGTAATGAACTCTTTGGCCCTGCCCCTGATGTGGGGGGGCCCATATAGACCACAGGGCATCAGGTGTCCTGACGATGTAGCCAGGCCACTCCCAAATGGCTTGCAGAGGCCCACCCCTATGACTTGTAACCTCATTATTGATGGTCAGACGATGACTGGTGAGGTGTTTGTATCGTGGCAGCCATGAGGTCATTATTGAAGTTGCGGTTCTAAATAGGACGCTAGTTATGCCACTCATGACGTGTCACTCTGCTTTTGTCTCCAGGAGGTGCATTGTGGTCCACCCTGGTTTGGGGCGGACCCAGGTTATAAAACGGGCTGGAATCCAACAAGGAGGTGCGCAGTCTTCTATTATGCTCCGAAAGAGCACACCTCCATGTGTTGAACCTATTGCGGCTTTAGGCCAGAGGTAGGCAGGGATAGGGCATCGATGCAGGCCGCCACCACAGTTGGTAATGCAGAACGGTTAAGACCAGCTCCTGTCCTACAAGTCCTGCTTGTGCAGCCCAGTGGCATTAACAGGCCTGCTGCTGCTGATGCGCCTGCTGTCCACAGGTGTGGCCCCAATGCACACGGTCAGCGTACTCAATGGCCGCTGTGATGTTAACAGGGAGTTCCTGGGCTGGGTGGGCGTGTGGACCCTGTGACGCTAACAGGGCTCCCAGTCTCAAGATCCGAGTGGCGTCTAACTCGGTTCAGGCAACTATTAGTTTCATAGCCACACAGATCTGTATCCTCCACCTAACCTTCCATTTGCCAACCTCTCCTTTTCCATCTGGGAGCACGGTGGACATTGACTGCTGATGGGGATATATACCTTTCTCTTTCTTTTCTTATTAATTTTCGTTATTTACCGGTAACATAGTATATACCACCTTATCCAAATCTGCCAGTCCCACCGTAACAGATGGTGTTTCTTCATCAAATGTTACTTTTGCTTAACCACCAAACCCACGGACAAAAACTTTTTTCCCCTTTCCAACACACCTGTTCCCCTGGTTCCACCAGCATGTGTCCTTTTTCAACTCATTTGGTATATGACCAAAAGTGCAACTCTGCAGGGACACCGTACTCAATGCCATCTCAGCCCAGCAGCCAGCCCTCGGTCCCTCAGATGTGGACAAGTAAAAGCCCATTTCCTCCTATCCTTGACAAAGCGTTGAGATTCATTCTGTGCAGCACTGGTGTTTACTGGAAAAGCAGATCTAAGAATCCGTACCACCTTCTGCAGATACTCCTGTATACGTGCGTCCCTTTCTATGGCTGGAATTATTTTGCCAAATTTTGTCTTGTACCGGGGATCTAACAGTGTGGCAACCCAGTAGTTAGCATTACTTCAAATTCGTACAATCCGAGGGTCATGTTGTAGGTAGTGCAGCAAGAAGGCGCTCATGTGTCTTGTGCATCCAGGAGGACCAAGTCCTTGGTTTGTTGGTGGCAGAGAGGTGAGAATCGTACCTCCTTCCTCTGCCCTCTCCCCCCCAACCTCGCACAACCGAAATGTGAGCAAGCTCTCACTTATCTGCTGAGTCTTCCATGCTCCATGCCCATCGCAAGTTCGTTCTCAATTTCTTCATGGGCTCCTGCACCTTCCTCAACAATTTTTGCTGATACTATGCACTTTTGTTAATCCCTATCCCCCACCATGACTGCCGCCTAGGTGCCGCTCAACGTATGGACCTTGTACATCTTATTATCCCTTCTGCATATGACTCCTCCTGTACTTCCTCCCCTTCCTCTTGGACCAACACCTGACTCCGAATAATGCTTAAAGTGTGCTCCATCTTGTAGATGACCAGAATTGTCACGCTGAGAATGGCATCGCTAGTGCTAAACATCTTCGTCGACATTTGTAAACTGTGTAGAAGGGTGCATAGGTCCTTGATCTGACACCACTCCAGCAGCGTGATCTGCACCACCCCTGGATCAAGTTAGCCCAGGGTATACATCATACCGTATTTCAGCAGGGCTCTGCGGTGCTGCCACAGACGCTGCAACATGTGCAGATTCCAATTCCTGCGTGTCGGAACATCGGATTTCCGGCGTTTAACCACCAGACCCTAAGACTTCAGGAGCGATGAAAGTTGTTGAGCTGCTGGGTGCGAAGGATGAAAGTGAGCACATAGCAGCGTGCCCACTGCACAAGGCCATGTAGGCCGGGATGGTATTTTAAAAATTGCTGGAGAATCAGATTCAACACGTGAGCCATACAAGGCACGTGTGTCACATTGCCCTGACGAAGGGCCGCAGACAGGTTTGCATCATTGCCGCACACGGCTGTTAAGTCACCAACGTAGTCCACTCAATCAATTTGTACTCCGGTCGCCAGGTGACAACGTGTTCCTTTCGTGCATAGTGCTGATGATGGGAACGCAGTCGATGCCTGCGGTGCAGGTGGACGCAGGTTATGGTCACCCACTGGGTTGCGTTACCTTGACAGATACAGAACCACAGGCTGAATGTAGGTGGTGGGTATCTCACAGATGAAGTACCATCATTCAGCTACAACCAATGGGAAGACAGCACACCCTTTTTTAGGCCCCTCCTGTCTGCAGATCACTGCCAGACAAAACTATGAACCTTTTGTTACTGTTACCCCCAGTTCAGTTTTATGAGTTTGTGTGCTTGTTACCTGAATACTTTTCCTGCTTGCTGTTTATGTACCTCGTTGGCTGAACCGCATTTCACCTCTGCTTGTTTTCTGATTAAGTCCTGGCCATCCCATTCTGTTCCTCTTCCTCAATTAATGTTTTTGACCCTGCATGACTACTATTCTCTGGAACTGCAGCCTTCCACAGGTATTGATCAACTTGGGCCCTGTGTAATTCCAAATCACTGTATAGGGGTTAAAGGGTTTCAGGGTTCTGGGAGTCCAGCTTGGTGAGTGGCTTGCCTCTAGCCTATCCTTTACAGCCCATCTGAGTGTGTCGATCCAGGCAGGCGTTACACCGTGCCCTGGTCAGAAGGCCATGTAGGACGGGATAGTGTTTTAAAAATTGCTGGTCAACCAGGTTCAACACGTGAGCCATACAAGGCACGTGTGCCACATTGCCCTGAAGAAGGGTCGCAGACTGGTTTGCATCATTGTCGCACCCGACCTTCCCTGGCTGCTGGTTGAGTGGAGACAACCATTGATGAAACTCGGTCTCACTCTCCAGAGCTAACCGTCCACAATTCCTCAGCGGTGTCTCACATTTCCCCTACATTTCAAAGTAAACATTTGACCGCCTGATGGCCTTGAGCTCTGCTGCCAGCATAGTAAGGAGGTGTGTGGGATTCCTTGGGCGCAGTTACAAGGAAGGGTGGACTGACCCCACAGGGTTTGGGCCGAGGTGGAGGACCCACACGAGGTTGAGGAGGCAGAAGTAGTGGAGAAACTTGTACATATAGAGGAAGGATTGACACACAAGTCGTGGGGACGGCAAGACTTGTACAGCAAACCCTTCTCCATCTCTCACCATAGTTACCAGTGCCCAGTCAGCAACATGTAACTCCCCTGTCCATGCTTACTGGTCCAAGTATCTGTGGTGAAATACAGCCTTTCTGTTGCCAACAAGTTGCAGATGATGAAACTCAACCTCTTAGGCATGTCATGCCCTTCGAAAATCATGTAAAACACAGCGAGGGGACTCCAACCAGAGTCTCCCTCGTTGCCACTAATTGGGCCACACACACCCCACTTGACTGGCATCACTTGATCCCCCTTTTTAAAATGAAACAGATGCTTTGCATGAAGCACTCTCAAAAATACGCGTGCCTTTCCCATCCCCTGGATGACCCAGGGGAAGAAAAGTCCTCTGAGAGCCATGACTTGTTCATCTTGGTTCTTTTAGAAACACTGCGAGGGGACTCCAACCACAGTCTCCCTCGTTGCCACTAATTGGGCCACACACACCCCACTTGACTGGCATCAGTTGACCCCCCTTTTGAAAAAGAAAAAGATGCTTTGCATGAAGCACTCTCAAAAATACGCGTGCCTTTCCCATCCCCTGGATGACCCAGGGGAAGAAAAGTCCTCTGAGAGCCATGACTTGTTCATCTTGGTTCTTTTAGAAACACAGCGAGGGGACTCCAACCACAGTCTCCATCGTTGCCACTAATTGGGCCACACACACCCCACTTGACTGGCATCAGTTGACCCCCTTTTCAAAAAGAAAAAGATGCTTTGCATGAAGCACTCTCAAAAATACGCGTGCCTTTCCCATCCCCTGGATGACCCAGGGGAAGAAAAGTCTTCTGAGAGCCATGACTTGTTCATCTTGGTTCTTTTAGAAACACAGTGAGGGGACTCCAACCACAGTCTCCCTCGTTGCCACTAATTGGGCCACACACACCCCACTTGACTGGCATCAGTTGACCCCCCTTTTGAAAAAGAAAAAGATGCTTTGCATGAAGCACTCTCAAAAATATGCGTGCCTTTCCCGTCCCCTGGCTGACCCAGGGGAAGAAAAGTCCTCTGAGAGCCATAACTTGTTCATCTTGGTTCTTTTAGAAACACAGCGAGGGGACTCCAACCACAGTCTCCCTCGTTGCCACTAATTGGGCCACACAAACCCCACTTGACTGGCATCAGTTGACCCCCCTTTTGAAAAAGAAAAAGATGCTTTGGATGAAGCACTCTCAAAAATACGCATGCCTTTCCCATCCCCTGGATGACCCAGGGGAAGAAAAGTCTTCTGAGAGCCATGACTTGTTCATCTTGGTTCTTTTAGAAACACAGCGAGGGCACTCCAACCACAGTCTCCCTCGTTGCCACTAATTGGGCCACACACACCCCACTTGACTGGCATCAGTTGACCCCCCTTTTGAAAAAGAAAAAGATGCTTTGCATAAAGCACTCTCAAAAATACGCGTGCCTTTCCCGTCCCTTGGCTGACCCAGGGGAAGAAAAGTCCTCTGAGAGCCATGTCCACATTGTCAGTGGACAGACACGTGTGCTTATCTGCCAGCAGACCCCCAGCAGCACTGAAGACAGGTTCCGAGAGAGCGCTGGCTGCAGGACACGACAAGATCCCCAAGGCGTACGTGACAATGTCAGGCAATTTATCCAGATTGGAAGCCTAAAATGAGCAGGGCTCAAGTTGCACAGTAAT
This sequence comes from Anomaloglossus baeobatrachus, assembly GCF_048569485.1. NCBI lineage: Eukaryota > Metazoa > Chordata > Amphibia > Anura > Aromobatidae > Anomaloglossus > Anomaloglossus baeobatrachus. The sequence goes on from NC_134355.1 coordinate 481,138,737, forward strand.
GGCATCGATGTTTCCTTGCATGTACTCATATATCTGTGTGTCCTCCTCTTTTTCCTTGTCCAGCTCTTTTGTTTTCACATGAGTATATGTCCTTGTCACTTTCCCATGTGTTTGTGTTGTGTTGTGAGTTGTTTGTCACCTTTTGGACACCTTTGAGGGTGTTTTCTAGGTGTTTTTATGTGTTTGTGAATGCCTGCCATTGTTTCCTATGCAGTTCGAGTTCGGTTCGTCGAACGTTCGACGAACCGAACTTGAACGGGAGCTCCATTCGGCGAACCGACCTCGAGCCGAACCGCGACCGGTTTGCTCATCTCTAGTAAACACGTCATATGTTACCAAGAACAATAAAAGTCTGCGTATACTGAACAATGTATTACAGATCGTTCCTTAGGCATTATTCTTTATGTCTAAACAGGCTATTAAGTGACTGATGATTGGTAAACATTTACTGACTGTCACGTATGTGATGAAACAAATGGGTTAATGCAGGGCTGGACAAAGTTGGACCGAGACAGTCAAAGGGCTGAGAGCAATGGCCCGCATGCACCATGTCCTTACCCGCCGCCCGTCAATCACCGCACATCTACCGCCCGATGTCACCTCTATTTCCATCCACAGGATGTAGACAGCGGTGAAGACATTGGTGTAGCAGGCGCTGCTGGATCCATCTTAAATGAATCAGCGTGAGGCATAGCAGACTTGATAGCATCACATCATCACGTGTGCTGTGCAAAGTATCAGTGCTCCGGAGGTCGGAGCTGGCTGCCAGGAGAACATGGGTAAGGTGAGTATGTGGTATTTCTTTTTTCATGTGTATGAGATGTTTACATGCATGTAAAAGGCTATGCGGTCACTCACAAAGTATATAGAAGGATATGCGAGGTCTCAGAAATGTAAGTAGGAGGCTATGTGTGTGCTCATAAAGTATATAGGAGGCTATGAGGGGTTCATGCCATTTTTAGAAGGCTATATGGGCCTCATAATGCATGTAGAAGGCTGTGTGGTGGCTCAAAGTATACATGAGGCTATGTGGGGGCTGATAAAGTATATAGGAAGCTATATGCAGGCTCATAAATGTATATAGGAGGCTATGGGAGGGCTTAGAAATTTATATAGGAGGCTATGTGGGTACTCATGCTGTATATACCGTGTGAAGCTGAGTGTGGCTTAAAATGTATATCAGAGGCTATGTGGAGGCTCATGCTGTATTTAGGAGGCTATGTGGGACCTATAATGTATATAGGAGGCTATGTGGGGCTCATAATGTATGCAGGAAGCAATGTAGGACTCATAATATATTTAAGAAGCTATCTGAGTGTTGATGCTGTATTTAGGAAGCTATGTAGTGGCTTATACTGTAATTAGGAGATTGTGGGCGAGGCCATACTGTTTTTAAAAGACCATGGGCTCATATTGTACATAAAAGGCTATGTTGGGGCTCACACTGTAAATGAAAGGGCTATATGGGGGCTCACATTGTATGTAGAGAGACTATATGGGGCCTATATGGGGCTCATGCTGTATGTAGGGGGCTGTATGGAGATTCATACCATATATAGGGAGGCTATGTGGGGGCTCATACTGTATATTGAAAGGCTATATGGGGCTCATACAGTATATAGGGGCTATGTGGGTGGCTTATACTGTATGTAGGGGGCTGTGTGGGGCTCATACTGTATATAGAGAGGCAATGTAAAGGTTCACACTGTATATAGGGGAGCTATGTGGGTTCTCATACGGTATATAGGGAGCTAAAAATAAGGACATACTCCAGCTCACCCAATCCTGTTGTAGAACACTTTAGCCGGACAGTGCACAGACGCAAACAAGTTGGCCAGAAGAAAAAATCGATGCATCAAAAGAAGGATAATCCAGCATCCGAATCCAGGTTATGGATAAAATATACAATTTTAGTATATTAGTAAAAATGTTCATTAGAAAAATCAATCCAAAGTCATATACCAGGGACATGTTTCGGACTATATCTCCTTATATAGTCTAAACTGCGTCCTGCTACATGATTTTGGATTGCTTTTTATAATGGACATTTTTACTATGTTATAATAAAACTGGATTTTTTTTTTATCTACAATCCGGATTTGGATGCTGGATTACCCTTCATTTTTTGCATGTGCACAGGGGCTGTATATGGGCTCATACTGTATATAGGGAGAAATCAGCATATTTAATTCTTCTTAATATTATGTGATGATACAATTAATATTAATATAAAATATTAAACATTATTGATACGTTAATGTCAATATTGAGCAGAATTTTTTTCAGCCTATTGGTTCGACCGTCCACACCAGTCACAGTCTTTCATGTGGCCCCTTGGGAAAATTAGCAGCTCATCCATTAGGTTACGGTTAAAGCAAATCCACCCTTAAGCCTGCTTTACACGCTGAAAAATATCTTACAATGTGTCGGCGGGGTCACGTCGGAAGTGACGCACATCCGGCATTGTAAGTACATTGCAGTGTGTGACAGGTACGTGCGATTGCGATTGAACGTTAAAACGTACATCGCATACACATCGTACCTGTCTCTAGAATTGCACGTTAGATTGTTCATCATAAACGGGGTAGCACACATCGCAGTGTGTGACACCCCGGGAACGATGAACAGATCTTACCAGCGTCCTGCGGCTCCTGGCCCACAATGCGGAAGGAAGGAGGTGGGCGGAATGTTTACGTCCCGCTCAGCTCTGCCCCTCCACTTCTATTGGCCGGCTGCCGCGTGACGTCGATGTGACGCCGAACGTCCCTCCCACTCCAGGAAGTGGACGTTCGCTGCCCACATCGAGGTCGTATGGACGGGTAAGTACATGTGACGGGGGGTTACTCATATGTGCGGCACGTTCAACAAATTGAATGTGTCACACATATGATGGGGGCGTTGCAAATCGCATACGAAATCGTATGCGAAATTGCAACGTGTAAAGCAGGCTTTAGTATCTGCTTACTTTCACCAGCATCAGGGAAAAAGCTAAAGGAAGTGTAGCAGTAGCAAGCATATTACTTAAAGGGGTTGCCCACTTTTCCTTTATTTTAACAAATGTATTTAGTTCCATAAAGGCGATAACCCTTCATTCACATATTACAACACCTCGTTAATCAAAAAACACTGTGTAGCTCTCTTGGAAGACACTTAAATCATTGTCAACCAATTAAACAGCTAGTACAAAACACTTTTCATGTAATACCTCTACATAAAAAATAGTCAAAAGTGAACAGCGTCTCTGCAGGACATAGTAAAACTGGAGCTGCATATCCCTTATTCAAATTGACTGACTTCACCTTGGTGACAGTGGTGATGGACTATTCGTTATACCAGTCTATATGGAAGAACAATGTGGTATTGTTTAATTTACTTTTATTATAAAAAATAACATTGCAAAAAAAGTGTTTTTATGTACCAACTTCTTATAAACAAATGTGTTGATGACATTACACTGGCGGACACAGACAGGAATCTGTGCCAAAACAATATATGGGCCCTTTTCACTCCAATAACTCATCAAAATAGACAGGTAGATATGGACCTTCTCACCTCTTGGGCCCTTGTGTGGCTGCACAGGTTTCACAAATGATAAGTCTACCCCTGGGACATTATTTTGTAGCACTTTACTACTAAATAAACATTACAGATTGATTTTCTACATTTGTTAGTATGGTCTTTCTTACAGAGAGCACAACTCAGCTTTCTCTAAATAGGCTGATGATTGAGGGACATGTGTCCAGAGCTGTCCACCAATGTCCTCTGCATGAAATACACTGTGTATGAAGCTGTGTTTCAATTGTAGGTGGCTGTAAGCTGGTCTGCTCATGACTCTTGCAGAGATGAATCAATCACGAAATAACGTCTGGAACACCATTCTAAGTCTGAACTGGGTGCAAAAACCTAAAAAATCTACACTATATGGAGAGAAGGTATGCACACCAGTGACTATGTAAGGGGAATACATGAAATAGCAGAAACTGCTGTGTGAATACTGACATGAAAAATCCAATAGCTATATGTAAGAGTGAAAATGTGAAAAATGGAACCTGCATTACTGCCATGAATATATGAATAAAGAGAAATTTAGCTACTGAATTGATCAATGCAATAGAGCCCCAACACTACGCCAAAGTATTTCTCTACGTTGGGGTCCCTAGCTTGTGTGTGTCCTCTCATGCAGTTAAAAAACTTACCGTGTATGGGAAGCTGAGACCCAGGCTATTTATGCGTATGATATGGATTGGCAATAGGTGTGGTTGGGGAGGGTTCACAAACGAAAAACTACTAACAAATAAGGAATAACGTTTGGAACACCATTCTAAGTCTGAACTGGGTGCAAAAACCTAAAAAATCTACACTATATGGAGAGAAGGTATGCACACCAGTGACTATGTAAGGGGAATATATAAAAAGCAGAAACTGCTGTGTGAATACTGACATGAAAAATCCAATAGCATGTCCTCTCATGCAGTCAGACTCAGAATTGGTGTTCCAGATGTTATTTCTTGATTGATTTGTAGTCTTTTGTTGGTGAACCCTCCCCACCCACACCTATTGCCAGTCCTTATTATACTCATAAATAGCCTGGGTCTCAGCTTCCCATACACGGTAAGTTTTTTTTAACTGCATGAGAGGACACACACAAGCTAGGGACCCCAACGTAGAGAAATACTTTGGCGTAGTTTTTTAGGGCTCTGTTGCATTGATCAATTCAGTAGCTAAATTTTCTCTTTATTCATATGTTCATGACAGTAATGCAGATTCCATTTTTCATATTTTCATTCTTACATATAGCTATTGGATTTTTCATGTCAGTATTCACACAGCAGTTTCTGCTTTTTATATATTCCCCTTACATAGTCACTGGTGTGCATACCTTCTCTCCATATCTTGTAGAGAAGAGTAATAGATTTGAGGTAAATGAAATTCAGCTTGAATATTAAAAAAAAAATTCTGATTCAACAATATCTGAATTTTAAGTGATAGGATTTACAAGTATGTGCATTGCCCCACATTATTACATGGAGTCTAGTAAATGGAAGACCCAGCCAATAGGAAGATAGAAAATACAAAATAGAAGATAGAAGCGCTAATTTGAGGACAAAGTTGTTAAAGGCACGGCAAGTTTAACATTGACATTTTTAGCTTCTTTCTTGCCGATTCCATTTGGATATATTTTATATACTGCAATTTGAATTTCCTCCTTGAATTGAGCAAATCTGTCCAACTCAAATTTTAGTAGATCGCTCAGTTGTTATTTTTACATAATCTACCTTTTTGAGAGCAGGAGAACTATTCAGGAGGGGGAAGCCTAAGGTAACACTGCTTCATAAAGTAAGAGAATATATAATAATTATATATATTACTAAATGATACATTTGTGAACAGAAAGAGAAAAAATTACAATGCCTTTAATTATTTGCGGAATATTTACATGATGAATTACAATGTGAATGTGATATAGAGGAGGCATTTGCTTTTTTTAGCTTCTTTCTCATTTAGAGAAGACTAAAAAAGACTGCAGCTCCGGAAAGTAAAATTGGTAAACGCTAAATACAGTAGACCTATAGTACGATTATGTATAGAACAAATGTCCAAAATAAAAAGCAGCTCATTTGTGATATCTGAGATTCAGAGAATAAGGTGAAAATTATTCATAGAGGCTTGTTAATTATGGTTTCACAAAAGAAAAGCTGTTAGAAATATTATCTAAATACATTATTTCCATTAGTAATCCAGAAGTAATGATATGAAAGTACAAAGTTGGGTTACATGGACCTTTAAAAAGCAAGATCCACATTAAAGTCCCCAAATGCTAATAAAGGGAATCTGTCACCAGGTTTTTGCCACCTAGTCTGAGAGCATAAAACGTAGGGGCAGAGTCCGCGATTCCAGCACTGTGTCACTTATTGGGCTGCTTTGAGTAGTTTTGATAAAATCACTGTTTAATCAGCAAGAGATTATCATTAGAGGACTACTTGGTGTGCTCTCAGGTAGTCCAGCATATTCATGAGCTCTGTATAACTGCTAGATCTGCAGCAGAAAAAATATTGATTTTATCAAACTGACAGCAAGGGACACATCTCTGGAATCAGGGTCTCTGTCTCCACATTATGCTGCTTTCAAATTGGGGAGCAAAAACCATGGTGACAGATTACTTGGAAGCCAAGCTACCGGTAGAAAATTAACTTTATTCTTCTTGGCAGCCTCCAGCTTTCAGTCATAAAAGCACTGCTGGTGTGGATTTAGTCATTGATCAGTACATAATGAGCGACAGCTGTAACCCCGACACTGACTGACAGCTGTAACCCCGACACTTACTGACAGCTGGCTCTGTCCTGATGCACTGCAGAGCCATCTGTCAGTCAGTGCCATGGCATGGTTACAGTTGCCACAGTGCACAATATGAGAATTCACAAGTCTGCAGTCACATAAAGTGATGTAACTTCTGATGTCCTGTCAGTCAGAAGTTATAGTCACAAGATGGCACCCTGGGACTAGAACGGTGCTGAAAAAGCACGAAGATACCAAAGGGAAAGTATAATTCTAGGGGCAAGGGTCTTACACCTAAAGAGCTACTCCAGTGCTAAAAAAAAAATGCTGGAGAGGTGCTTTAATGAGGGGTACGTACAGTATTTTTAGTTTTATAAGATGCCCCGGATTATATGACGCACCCCAAATTTAGAGGAGGAAAGTAGGAAAAAATAATTTTTAATGTTTAAATGAGGGTCGGTTTTGTAATCCTAGTGCGTCTTAATCCTATTGCTCACCAGGGGGAAGAGGTGGTGGTGGAGTGACTCAGGAAAGTCACAGGAGGCAGGGTAGGAGATACTGCTGGCTCAGAGGAGGGGGTGTTGCAGCTCAGGGGGGTAGGCGATACTGCAGGCTCGAGGGTGTAGCGGTGTGCAACATTGAATCCCACGAATATGGCTTATTGGGGCGGCGGTGGTGGAGCGGGGTTATAAGGGGCAGGGTCACAGGACTCACTCAGGGGTGTCGCGGCACGCGCCATTGATCTGCGGGTGGGCTGTGGGGTTGTCACAGGATGGGGTGTCTCGACGGCAGGTGCATTAAGCTGACTGCAGGCTCCATTGAATCGCCTGCGGTTGACAAGATAGACTGCAAGAAAATGGCCATGGAGGTGGACATGCACAGATAGGACTCTGGCCATTTTCTTGAAGTTCATCGTGTTAACTGCGGGTGATTTATTTGAGCCAGTGGTCAGCTCAATGCACCTGCGACTGAGACACCCAGTCCTATGACATCCCCGCAGGCCGCCCGCCCTCAGATCAATGATGCTTGCCTGCAGATCAATGGTGCCTGCCGCGACACCCACATGTGCATCCTGTAACCCTGTCTCCTATGACCCCGCTCCACAACAGCTGCCCCGTTCAGCCATATCCATTTTGTAAGACGCATCCCCATTTTACCCCAGGTTTTGGGGAAAAAACGTGCGTCTTACAATCTGGAAAATACGGTAAGTTATAAAATACAATAACCAAAAAACTGACCAGCACCTCCACTAAACAGAATGAAGCAAGTGTAAACAGGATCAAAATACTACAAAATACACATACAAAATAATACAACAGCACTCTGTACGCGCTTAGTTGTATACAGACATTAAATATATAAAATTCAGACAGTATAACTGCTCTATAGAATATATTTAAAGAATGAAGCCACACCTTTCTTTGATTGGACTCTAAACCTAATATTTATCAAACATGCCTTTCCAGGTCACAAAAACTATTAGTCCAGAAAAAAAGAAAAAATGTCAGCACTCCGCAAAAAAATATTAACCCGTTCACGTCAATGGTGCTTAGCAATAATTGTGTAGAAAGTAAAGTATTACAATAGAAAAGAAAACTGTGGCACTCACCCATGCATACAATTCAGAAGACTTTATTTTGAAGTTATTAAAAATACTACTATGTAAGGACAACAGCCATTTCGCCCTGAACATGCTTTTCTTCCTGATCTGAAGAAAGAAGCTCCTGCTTGACATTAACCGGCTGTTGTCCATACATTATAGTGTGTCACTAACTACCATGCTGCTCTTTTTAATATATACAGTAGCAGTAATACATTCCAACTTTTGTATATTCTATAAATGCATACAACTAAGGGAATAAAGACTACCGCTATATTCTTGTATAAAAATAAAATACAATGCTAGATGCTCCAAAAATGATTAATAGATTTGAAGAATAATTAAAATTCAGGATCCTACTGAAAAATTTTGCTCATAGAAGCAACAGTTCAAAATAATAATCTTTATTAAATTAGAATACTGGAACACATAAAAAATGGACTTTACAAGTGCGTCATCCAGTGGACCATGTCCCATGTCACGGCATTGTGGGTGGCAAGATTAGTGAATTTAAACAAAACCATGACTCAAAAAACAAATGAATGCTAATATTTTCATATTAAGAATATAGATAACATCCAACATATGTATACCAGACGGACTCAAAATAAGGCATAAAGTCATATACATACAGTAACTACTGAAATCTATAAATTATTAAAAAATGTATATCAAGTCCTTGCAGTATTGAAAGGGTTGTCTGGTCTAAATCTTTGATAAATGAAAGTGTATTGAGCAAAGCCACACCCATCTTGTCGGATTATAGCTGAAAGTATGCATATTGCACTCGTGGCCACGTGACTGCCATTCCTGACTCTGACAGTGTGTTCAATATGAGGATTCACAAGTCTGCAGTCTCATAGAGTGACTACAAACTTGTGGATTTAGACTGGACAACCCCTTTAACTATATGACAAAGGAATTAGAGAGACAAATAGTATGCTAAATTATCTGTCTATCTCTCTCTATCTATCATTGATTGCTTGGTCAGCAAGATGCCTTATATGTGACTGTATTCTTAAGGTCCAGTCACACTAAGCAACTTACCAGCGATCCCAACAACGATAGGGATCGCTGGTAAGTTGCTAGGAGGTTGCTGGTGAGATGTCACACTGCGACGCTCCAGCGATCCCACCAGCAACCTGACCTGGCAGGGATCGCTGGAGCGTGGCTACACGAGTTGCTGGTGAGCTCACCAGCAACTAGTGACCAGACCCCAGCGCCGCGTGGAAGATGCTGCGCTTGGTAACTAAGGTAAATATCGGGTACCCAACCCGATATTTACCTTGGTTACCAGCGCACGGAGCTACACGTGCAGAGAGCAGGGAGCAGCGCACACTGAGCGCTGGCTCCCTGCTCTCCTAGTTACAGCACACATCGGGTTAATTACCCGATGTGTGCTGCAGTTACACGTGCAGAGAGCAGGGAGCAGCGCAGAATGCTTAGCGCTGGCTCCCTGCTCTCCTAGTTACAGCACACATCGGGTTAATTACCCGATGTGTGCTGCAGCTACACGTGCAGAGAGCAGGGAGCAGCGCACACTGCTTAGCGCTGGCTCCTTGCTCTCCTAGTTACAGCACACATCGGGTTAATTACCCGATGTGTGCTGCAGCTAAATGTGCACAGAGCAGGGAGCAGCGCACAATGCTTAGCGCTGGCTCCTTTCTCTCATAGCTACAGCACACATCGGGTTAATTAACCCGATGTGTCCTGCAGCTACATGTGCACAGAGCAGGAGCCGGCACTGACAGGGAGAGAGGCGGAGGCTGGTAACAAAGGTAAATATCGGGTATCCAAGGACAGGGCTTCTTGGTTACCCGATGTTTACTGTGGTTACCAGCCTCCGCAGAAGCCGGCTCCTGCTGAATGCACATTTAGTTGTTGCTGTCTCGCTGTCACACACAGGGATCTGCGCTTCACAGCGGGACAGCAACAACTAAAAAATGGCCCAGGACATTCAGCAACAACCAACGACCTCACAGCAGGGGCCAGGTTGTTGCTGAATGTCACACACAGCAACATCGCTAGCAACGTCACAAAAGTTGTTCGTTAGCAGCGATGTTGCTAGCGATGTTGCTTAGTGTGACGGGGCCTTTAGGCTATGCGCGTAATTACATGCAGTTACGCTGCGCTTTGTAGCGCAGCGTAACTGCATGCGTCCTGCGTCCCCTGCACAATCTATGAAGATTATGCAGGAGCCATGCGCACGTGGTGTCTTAGAGCGCAGCGCTTCGGCTGCTGCCCGAAGCGCGCGTTCTAAGAAGGGACATGTCACTTCTTCCGTGCGCTTTGCCTGCAGCCCCTGCTCTGTCTATGGGAGGAGCTGCAGTCAGAGCGCATGGAATCGGCTTTTTTTTTTCACTATGGACATTTTCTGCAGCGATTTGAAGCGCACGTGTGCTGTTCAGATCGCTGCAGAAATTTCTGCAGTGACTGTACACAACGTGCGCATATAGCCTTAGGGGTACTTCTCACATAACGAAATTGCTAGCGAGATCGCTGCTGAGTCACGTTTTTTGTGACGCAGCAGTGACCTCATTAGCGATCTCGCTGTGTGTGACACTGAGCAGTGATTTGGCCCCTGCTGTGAGATCGCTGCTCGATGCACACACTGCTAGTTCATTTTTTTATTGTTGCTCTCCCGCTGTTAAGCACACATTGCTGTGTGTGACAGCGAGAGAGAAACGATCTGAATGTGCAGGGAGCTGGGAGCTGGCGTCTGACAGCCTGCGATAAGCTGTAACCAAGGTAAACATTGAGTAACCAAGGTGGGTACCCGATATTTACCTTAGTTACTAGCGTCTTCCGCTCTCACGCTGCCAGTGCCGGATCCCTGCTCCCTGCACACGTAGCCGGATTACATATCGGGTAAATAAGCAAAGGTTTGCTTATTAACCCAATGTGTACTGTGGCTATGAGTGCAGGGAGCCAGCACTAAGCGGTGTGCGCTGGTGGTAACCAAGGTAAATATCGGGTAACCATACCCGATGTTTACTGTGGTTATCAGTGTCCACAGCTTCCAGACGCCGGCTCCCTGCAAGTGCAGCATCGCTTCCACGTCACTGCTGGCTGGGGGCTGGTCACTGGTCGCTGGTGAGATCTGCCTGTTTGACAGCTCACCAGCGACAATGTAGCGACGCACCAGCAATTCTGACCAGATCAGATCACTGGTGGGATTGCTAGTGCGTCGCTAAAGTGTGACGGTACCCTTATATCCATTTGAAATCTGCCTGGCTGTGGAGCCATGTCATCTGAGTATGTTATCACCATTATAGCTGTATACCTTCCAGAATGCTGAAGAAGTAGAAGTCCTTATGTTTTACTGCTGGACATGCCTCCCAACTCTCCTGCTTTTTCTGCACTGACATCAAGGGGTACGCAACTGACCACCTAGCTGACATGGAAAACAGTAAGGCTGGTTTCACATCAGCGTTTTTTGTCTTCAGGCAAAAAAACTCAAACCGCAAGAGACTGGATCCTGTTAAATTACTGACAAACGCATGCAAATGCAAGTGTTATTTACAGGATCCTGTAACTTGCAGTTCATGAATCATGTGATTGGGAATGAGCTGTATTAAGTGTGGATGAGAGAGAGAGAGAGAGAGAGACTGATTACGCCAGGCTGATTTCTAGGCATGCTCAGTAGACCAAACAGGATCCTTCAGAAAGGATACAACGGCAAGTGCTCAAGCAGGATCCAGCAGCCATTCAAGTACATTGCACCAATGGCTGCAATGTACAAGATCCATTGACCTGCAGTATTTGGACGCAGTGAAAAACGCAACATGTTGCATTTTTCTAAAAAATTAAAAAACTGCAAGTCACCGGATGTGGACAGTAACGCATGCGAACGCATGTTGCCGCAACTCCATTGAAAATGCATTGGATGAAAAACGGATCAGTTTTTGCGGCAAAAAAACCCAATTCCTGCTGCATTTAAAAAAAATACTGATGTGAAACCAGCCTTACGCTTGTGTAAACCCCTGCATGCCTACAGCCACGTGGTTTTTACTGTCACCAGAGCGCCAGGACACTGGCATGGCTATCAATATCTGTGACATATGTTAGAGGATCTGACCCATGCATGGCATCCTGGGTACATTGTGCTCTATTGTGCTTTTACTCTTTTTTTTTTGTTCCGCTAATACTTATATGCGCTGAGGAGAACAGAATGGTGTTTAACAGGAACACATACAAAGTCCTACATCTGGATAAAAGAAATGTAAAAAGCATATATAGTATGGGAAGAATAGAACTAGGTGATAGCACCGGCAAAAAGGTCTTGGACATAATAGTAGATCACAGATTCAACTTGAGCCAACAATGCAGTACTGCAGCTAAAAAGGTCGAAAAAAATGCTGGGATGTATCAAGACAAGCATTGAATCAAGATCAAGAGAGGTCATTATTCCCCTATACTGTGCCTTGGTTAGACCCCACCTGGAATACTGTGTATAGTTTTATGGTGCCAGAAAGAAAGACATTGATAGATGGAGTAAGTACAGAGAATAGCAACCAAGATGGTAGAAGGTCTGCAAATCATGTCATATGAAGAACGGCTAAAAGAACTAGGAATGTCTAGTTTGCAAATCAAAGGACTGAGATGAGACTTAATAGTGATCTACAAATATCTGAAAGGAAGTCACAATACAGAGGGAACTACCCTATTCTCATTAGCACATGGAAGTACAAGAAGCAATGGGATAAAACTAAAAGGAAAGAGATTCAGATTAGACATTAGGGAAAACTTTCTGACAGTGAGGGCAGTCAGAGAGTGGCACAGGCTACCACAGGAGGTAGTGAGCTCTCCATAAATGCAAATCTTCAAGTGAAAGCTGGATAAACATGGTGGGCGGGGAAGATTTAGGAAAACCTGCACTTGCAGGTGGTTGGACCCTAAAGCTGGGTTTACACACTGCAACATCTCAAACGACATCGCTGTAACGTCACCGGTTTTGTGACGCAATAGCGATGTCGTTTGCGATGTTGCAGTGTGTGAAACACATCAGCGACTTGGCCCCTGCTGTGAAGTTGCTGATCGCTACAAATCGTTCAGGACCATTCCTAGGTCCTTTGTTTCCCGCTGTGCAGCATGCATCGCTACAAAGTTTCAGTGTGTGAAAGACTTTGCAGCGACTTTGTTAGCAACTTCCCTTTCAAAAAGCTGCTTATCAACGCCCCCAACAACCAGCTAGGTCGCTCTGCAGGTCCGGATCGCTGTTGCGTTGTTGGCCAGGTTTGCCTGTTTGACAGCTCACCAGCGACTCACCAGAGACTTAGGGAGGTCGCTGTTACGTCACAAAACCGGTGACGTTACAGCGATGTCCTTTGCGATGTTGCAGTGTGTAAACCCAGCTTTAGGCTCTTGAGATCTCTTCCAACTCTACCATTCTATGATTCTTCATTTGGCAAACAACAAAAACCCAGACAGCATTAATTTTATCTCCACCCAATGTGGAAAAGCCACAGCTTCTTCTATTTGTACCACCTGTATATAAACCCCAGCAAAGACCCCTTAAAAGGATAATTGTTCAACTGCTTTTACAAAGTACATAGCCTAAAAATTTTCTACTGCAGTGTTGTAAAATGAACTGTTTTTTACCATCCATTATGTCCTTGCCAAATGCGTTGGTATACTTATACAGGTTCAATACAGTGCTGGTAAACTTTAAAGTGTGATACATGTCTGTTCTGGGCAATATTTTCCGTATTAAGTAATATACTAATATAGCAATGTTTTGTGCATGGAACCTTTTAGCACCACATACTGTATATAAGATTCATCGAGTATTTGGCAGTTTTGGAGGCAATCCCAAACCTAGATACCATATAATACGAGCAGTCATTAAAGTATTAAAAACCCTATTTTCAGTAAAGCCGAAATAGGTTAAACAGCTTCACAAAAAGCAATATAATTATACAAAAGCAAGTGACAAGAAAAAAGTGATGGGATGAGGAAACACAGTGGGATATGAAACAATTACTTCTGTATCTGCCTTAGCTGTGCATTTGACTAAGTCTAAATCACGTTTGCAGTTCAAACGATAAAGTAAAAACTATAAAATACACAGCTAATACCAGAATTAGGATGTCACTTGTCAAAATAACACTGGCAATCTACAAGGCAGAGATAAGATATCTTAGCATATAAGGCATTTATTTTGCATGTTCTCTTTGTATATATTTGCATAAATCTAAGCCAGATGCAGAATCTGTTTTTGGAGGATACACAGCACAATGACACATTTCTCCAAAGCTAAAGGGCATCACAAAGAGCCTTGCATTGTGTGGGTTGTAGCATAGCTGTAAAATCTGCACAACAATACATTACTATCTCTGTATTTATTAAATGTCAATCATTGAATTAGCAGTACCTGAGCTGCCTATGAAAATAGTCCAATGTAGAAAAGCAGTCAGACACTCAACAATTCAACAATCAAATGTGTGTCGCAAAAGGTGTTATAATGTATCACTGAATTACTATATGATGCATAATTCTCCAAGCAGGAGTTTAGAAAGAGGGGTCAAACCACAAGAAACAGCAATGGCCCCTGGTCTAATAGAGTTTGGAATTGTGAGTATAGTTTGCTTATGCAATTTAATATGAAAAAGATTAGGACCATAAGAAAAGCTAAATAAGGCCCCCTTTGCACGTCAGTGATTCTGGTACATATGTTACTGTTTTTTCACATATCAGAATCACGGACATATGCAGAACCATTAAAATCAAGGATGTAGACAAGTCCATTTTTTTGGCATCACTGATGTCACATGGACCACGCAGTGGTGTGAACTGTATGACACGTACCAGAAAAAAATGTATCTTTGAAGTAAAATGATTTTCTATACTCACCTGTCTCCAGCGATGCTGTCTTCAGCTGCTGCTGTCTCCTGCTTCCAGGCCGGCTAATTCTGCTCATTAATATTCACTGCACCACCAACCCAGAAGTAGCAGCAGTGGGGAGACAGCAGCGGCTGGAGACAGCAGAGCCGGACACATCAGCACTACAGGCAGCAGTGGTGCTGACAGGTGTAGGAGTGCCTTATCTCCATGTGCTATCACGGATCACAGATAGCACACGGAGAACACACGTGTGCCAAAAATTATGGCACACAGAGAGCCATATGCATCTTTAACACACCAGACATGCAAAGGGGTTGTGGAGGGGGATGTAGGAAAGTAAGCAACGTTCGAGGTATTAAAGATATAAGATTTAGTATTTTTGACCACAGACAGCAGTACAACAGGGTAGGTAATGAAACATATGGATGAGATTGTAAGATCTATCATTATTGCTTATTAAAAAGACATTATCACTTTTCATGGTGGCTCAGTGGTTAGCACTGTTGGTTTCTAGTGCTAGGGTCTTGGGTTCACATCTCACTAAGGATATTCTCCCTGAGTTCGTGTGGGTTTACACAACACTCCAAAGACATCCTGATATGGAATTTGGGCTGTGGTGGTGACAGTGATGATAATATCTGTACAGTTTGTTTGTTGCATATGATGGTTCTATACAAGTTGAATATATATATATATATATATATATATATATATATATATATATATATATATATATATATATATATATTCTTTTTTTTTTTTCACCTTTTGTGAATTTAGCTCTTCTTCTGATTCTGGTTTATTAATTTTCCTGTTCTTGCATCTCTATATTGCTGAGTTATAATCATCTCTTCACTGTGTAAAAATCTAGTATTTTGGCCAACTGTGTGAGGTTTTCACGGAAACATATTTAGAGAATACTTGAGAAGCATGGCTACTTGGCTAAAAAGACTAGATTTACAAACAAAAAGGGGACAATATCTCAGAAACCAAAAGGTACAGAAAGAAAATAAAATTAACAACAGATTCAGGGGATCAAAAGCAGTTGCACCAAGTAAAAAGATTAAATATTTATGGTAAAGGACAGGTCCTCTTTAACCCATTCTAAACATAGGATATACCAATAGGTTCACTGTCTGATCCATGGGTATGAATTGGGCCAAGGAGCTGGGCCTTCATCATACCAGGCAGCATCTGCCTTTACCAACAGCGGGCTTTAAAGTGCTGTCTGACGGACAGACCTTCAAAATGACTGAGCATATACATTCAAGTGGAACTGAATTATGCTCTAATTTTACAAAAATCTGCATTCGTCAAAACTAACATTTTTAGTAATTTGGTTTTGGACTGCTGAGTCAAAAAGATGGCAGCCACTGGTTGCCATTTTTTAAAATTGTAAAGGGCAAATAAAAGGTTCAAAAAAGTAAAAAGAAAGAGTCACCTGTTACTACTTACCTATCTGGTCTCTGTGCTCGAAGAAAAAAAGGGTGGGTGGAGTCGGCACCACAAACAATAAGGGCTCATGCGCATGTACTGTAACTGCTGAATATTCTGCAGCGATTTGACAGTACATGTGCGCTTCAAATCGCTGCAGAAACACTGTATAATGGAAGCAGTTTTTTTGTTAAAAAAGCCGATTTCATGCGCTCTGGCTGCTGTTCCCACCATAGACAGAGTAGGAGCTGCATCCATAGCGCACGGAATAATTGAAATGCTGCTTTTATGAATGCACGGATAATTACATACATATGGAGCATGTTCAATAGGATGAATGGTATAAATGACACCTGTCAATAATAAACATAACAGAAGAAAATAATATGAACAAACATGAAGGAATACATGAGTAAAGGTACAAAATAATAGTAGATAATCCCTAAATCACAGGATGATTAACATAATATACCTGAAAGTGCAAGGGTATAAATGGCACTTGTCCATTCAAGCAAAAGACAGATCGGGAGCTGGCTGCTCGCCCCACGCGTTATGCCCTTACAAAATGCTGGGCTTATTCAGGGGTGCATTACACTTTTCATTTTCAGTGTTTTTAGGAGTTTTAATCTTGATTTTGTAATAAAAAATTGTATTTTGTACAGGAATGCAGGCAGTCATATTCTTTATTATTATATATTTTTCTTGGTTTCAGTGCCCATTTGACACAATTCTCTTTGCCTATACATATGGTTTCTCTGCTCCTCATTGTCAACCAACTGGTCCTCGTTGCATCTCCCAATCCCCTCCACTCAATTTGAAATCCCTGTGATCTTTTGGGTGCTTGCGCTGAACTCTTCTAAACCTCATAAGAGCTGAATATCCTGGCTCAGTCTAAAGGGGGCTTTACACGCTGCGATAATGCTATTGATATCGCTAGCAAGTGTACCCGCCCCCATTGGTTGTGCGTCACGGGCAAATCACTGCCCGTGGCGCACAACATCGCTTACACCGGTCACACGGACTTACCTTCTCTTTGACGTCGCTGTGGCCGGCGAACTGCCTCTTTTCTAAGGGGGCAGTTCGTGCGGCGTCACAGCGACGTCACACGGTAGCCGTCCAATAGAAGGGGAGGGGCGGAGATGAGCAGGCGGAATATCACACCCACCTCCTTCCTTCCTCATTGCTAGTGGACGCAGGTAAGGAGATGTTCGTCATTCCTCCGGTGTCACACATAGCGATGTGTGATGCCACAGGACTGACGAACAACCAGCGGCATGCACCACCAACGATATTATGAAAAGGAGGGACGTGTCAACGATCAACGATTTTTGACGTTTTTGCGATCGTTGATCGTTGCTCCTAGCTGTCACGCTGCGATGTCGCTAATGGCGCCGGATGTGCGTCACAAACACCGTGACCCCGACGATATATTGTTAGCGATGTCGCAGCGTGTAAAGCACCCTTAAAAGGTCTGGGGTTTTCAGCTCAAGCAGCAGAGATTAGTAAATTCAATGAAAACTGGATGAGGCCAGAGAGGTGAGCAGTAAGGTGAGTATCAATATATATTATTAACATATTACATTTATTACGCTCTGGGATCGGTAGAGACCCCAGAACATCTCGATCTGCAGAGGATCAAGTTTAAGTTGAATTTCCGGAAATTCTCGGTTCTATACAAATTTTAATATTTTAAGATGAGATATGCAATCCGCCAAAAATTACATGTCTAGCCCAACTCCATTTCCGCCATTTCCCAAACTGTTGAAACATCATTGAGCAGGCTAATGTAGTAATATTATGTGTCTGTGAGTGTCATCCCATAATACCATAATTTCATGCAGCTGTGTCATCTAGCGGAATTTCATGACTTGCATATTGCTAGTTAGTCAGTTATTAATGTTCCTAATGGAGTAAAGTCGGACAAAGGATTGGCACATTGTACAGCAGAGGTGGATTCCATCTCCAGATACCACAGGATAAAAAAATCAGGGTAATTGAACTTACAATATAGTAATCTTTCTCTTTCTGTCCAAGTGTAATCCAGTAAATTCTAATTTCAAATGTTCCGCTCATCTCTATTATTGATCTAATTCTCCACACTTACAGCATTTTAGTTTATAAGGTCCTTTTGGACGTACCTATGCTGCACTTATATACAGGATCGTGTCAAAGAGATACCATAAAAAAATTAAAGATTTAAATTAGTATTTCAGTAGCCTTTCTAAAGTATGACAGTAGCAATCCTAATTATTTAACTCCTTATTAGATTTAATTGCAAAACAGCTAATTAGGTTTATTAGAACAATTGTTGTTTTCAATAAACCAATGATAAAAGAGGAATTTAATTACCTGAACATAACTGGTAGAACAAGTTGTTTCTCAACATTCAAAGCAAAATGTCTCTTTTAACGATTACTGCAGTCTCTGAATTATTCAACCCATTAATAACAAGCATCTTTAGTACATTGCTGCACTCCGAGCTACGCCTCTGGGCTCTACTAAGGGGGGGTGAACATTTCTGAGTAAGCCCCTAGCCAAGTAATTATGTTTACAACTACGGGGGCAAACCCTAAGGCCACAATCACACGTTAAAAGGAATCTGTCAACAGGTTTTTGCTTCCCTGTCTGAGAGCAGCATAATGTACAGACATAGAGCCTGATTCCAGTGATGTGTCACATACTGAGCTGTTTGCTGTAATTTTTTTAAAATCAATGTTTTCTCTGCTGCAAATCTAGCAGTTAAGGTTCGGTTCCACTTGCAGTTTGCACGGATGAGTGCAATCCAATAAAACATTGGACTGTACTCGCACCAATGTAAAACTGTGGGACAGCGTCTATCTGCGATTGATTTCTCATGCCATATCAGCCTGAGAAAAGAATCACAGCATGCTGCATTTGGCAGCGGTTCTCAGCTCGTGCACCTGTAGCGTCCCATGGGGCAAGTGGTAAACCTACTCGTTGCCAGGCCGTTTCGGGTCAGATCAGGCATTGTCATGGGTGTCCTTGTTCGGTTCTGTTGCCGTGAGGCATACAGTACATGGTGGGGAAATGGGGTAATTGGGGAGAGTTTGTCATGACGCCACCTGTGGATAGCAGCCAGTAGTAGCCGCCACTGCAGAGTTCCTTGCTGGGGCAGGTGTTATGGCAGCCGGGATGGTATCACTCCCCACAGGTGGAGCAGGGCCCCGGGTGGATGAAGAGGAGAGGAAATGGCGGCTGGCACCTAAGCGCTGGGCGGCGATGCCGGTAAGGGAAAGCCAACACAATCTCTGCGGGTTCAAGGTGTAGTTTACTGACAACTTCAGTCACCAACCCTGTTGTATGCCATGATGGGCTCTGGTTGATCCCAAATCCTCGGAAGGTCAGAACCGCTGCTGTAGTCTGTGGGCCCTTTCTTGCTGCGCTTTGTAGTGCGGGTCCCTGTGGCGTGAAGCACTTAGAGTCCCTTCCATACTTGGTACAGTACCAATCCCTATCTAGACCCCAGAGTCCTAGTTCCACTTAGCTCTGGAAACTTGTGTGGTCAGAGGGGCATGGAACTCCTCCGTCCGGCAGAATCTGATGATGCAACGTGGAATTGCACCACCGTAGGTGGATGTGCCACATTGGGGGCAGCTGCTGACTGCTATTTTTAGGCTGAGAAGGGCCAAATAACCATGGGTGCTCACAGCCTGATAATATCAACCCACACCTATCTGATTTACCTTGGCTGATTATCAGAAACAGGGGGAAACCCATGCTGTTTATTTAAATTATTTAAATAAATTATTAAAAAATGGTGATATGGTCCCTTCTATTATTATAAGCAGCCAAGGTAAAACAGACAACTGAGGACTGCAGCTCACAGTTGTCTGCTTTACCTGTGCTGCTTGTCAAAAATAGGCTGGAGCCCACATAATTTTTTTTCTTATTTTTCACAACATTGTTCACCTGAAGCATAATTTCCAAGGTTTTAACTGTGGAAAAAATGAAGTATTTTACAGTAATAGCAAGGTGAATATTTCTGAAATCTTATACATACGCTGCTTATTTTTACCTTTCAGATTTCATCAAAATATTTTCTTTGCAGATCTGCAGCATGCCAGTTCTTTCAGTTTTTTTTTACCTATTCAAGTGGATGGAAAAAAATGCAAGTAAAAATTGGCTTTGACCAATCACATTAAGGGCAGCTCATCATGAGATCAAATATTCAGTTAATAAATTCTGCACTTTAAGAAGTCTATAAAAGTTCAAGACCCAATAAATGGGAATGACCTGGCATTATGTTCAGTTAATTTCATGTACATTTCTTTGAAAAAAAAGTCACTTCAGTTTTTAATGTAGCTAACTTTAGTGGATCCTGCAGGAAGAATCACAAGTTATTTCTTTAAATTTCCCATTCCAATTAAATTCATTTCTGGCTTGGCTAAAAATAACTGCTCTAAAAGCAGCAACAGTGGTGTTGTTCCAAAAAGTAGTATGTGTGAAACTTTTCAAAAACTCGAGGAAAATTACATGTACATAGCATAGAATGTTTGTTTTCCAATTGTCAGGATAGGTTATTAAAAGGAAGGTATCATTAAAAAAAATAAATTTCAATAACTGAAAAAATGTAAAGTATTAATGTTTTAATGTTTTGTTTAAATATTATTTTTTTTTTAATTGAGCAAAATCTAAAAAAAAATAATAGTTTGATATTTTCCACTCTTAAACACTAGGGGGAGCAGCTGCTGAAATCTTATTGTATAACTAGCTCACATTACAGCTGCAGTAAAAGTGGGTGGAATCTGCTCTCATTTTTGTGATGTCATGCCTCTCCCTTCCCTTCTGGGTGTTTCCAAATGGATAAGGGAGGATGAAGGTTAGGATCATAGTGCGGAGCCAATTAGTTGGTGACTGCAAAGTGTTCCTAATAAGGCTTAAGTGTCACCAAGGACAGCTGGCATAGTGCTCCACTGTATACTGTGCCCCACTGTATACTGTGCCCAATACACTCTGCCACCATATTCCTGTGCCCCACTGTATACCATGCCCCGTATACTCTGCCCTATATACTCTGCCCCCATAACCTGTGCCCCCATATTTATGTGCTCTGAGTGCTGAGAGGAGGAAGACACCAGGCTGGCAAGAGTAGCTGCTGGCAGGGATTGGAGGTCCTAGGTGACATGCTGTGAGAAGTGGTGATCTGCAGCCTGAGCCCGGCACTGCAGAAGAGATGTCACGCCACAATCACCGCTCCAAGCCAAATGCACTCACCTCAGATCTCCACCCTGCAGCCTCTCCTGTCAGCCTGGTGTCTATTCCTCCCATCAGCAATCACAGCACAGAGCAGTGAGGAGCTACTAGTAGAAGAGGGCCGAGGTGGACACACGCGGGGGTGGGGGGTTGAGTAGCGGAGTGGGGGGTGAGCGGTGGAGTAGGGGAGGGGAAGTGGGGTGGGGAGCAGCACACCAGGATCAGTTAGGTAGCAATCACCACTGCCCGGCACCGGCACTCACCCCATCCTGAGCAGGTAATAGGGGGAAAGTGCAGCACACAGCATATGCTGTGGGCTCCACAAAGATGGTGGCGGTCTCCTCCCAGAGCTGTGATCTGGATAGCCCAGGGAGCGTATACAGCACCCAGCAGGAAGCAGTCTCAGAGTTAAATATAGGGTCGGAGCGTGACTATCAGACCCAATGCACAGGGAGCTACTGCTGTATTTGAGGTGAGTAACTGTGGTTACTCCAAGATGGCGTTCCTCAGTGTTTCAGTAAAAATAGAATTAAATAAAAACTAAATAAACAATTAATTTAATTTTGTATTAAAAATAATTTATTTCATAATCACGATTATTAATACAAAAATAAAAAAACGCAACACCTTCCCTTTAATATCTAAGAAGAGAGAGTTCAGCACCTGGACTGATCAGCTGTTTGCAGCTATCTCTGAGGCTGAATATAGACTCTACAGAGCTAGAACACCACAGCTCTATACACTATGCAGTGGCCACTCTCAGGCACTGCATTCCTGCAGCTGGACATAGACTGTACAGATCTGGTACAGCACGGCTCCATACACTGTGCAGTGACCACTCTCAGGTACTGCACCACTGCAGCTGGATGTGGACTGTACAGAGCTGGAACAGCACGGCTCCATACACTGTGCAGTGACCACTCTCAGGTACTGCACCACTGCGGCTGGATGTGGACTATACAGAGCTGGAACAGTACGGCTCCATACACTGTGCAGTGATCACTCTCAGGTACTGCACCACTGCGGCTGGATGTGGATTGTACAGAGCTGGAACAGCACAGCTCCATACACTGTGCAGTGACCACTCTCAGGTACTGCATTCCTGTGGCTGGATATAGACTGTACAGAGCTGGAATAGCACGGCTCCATACACTGTGCAGTGACCACTCTCAGTAATGCACCACTGTGGCTAGATATAGTTTGTACAGAGCTGGAACAGCACAGCTCCATACACTGTGTAATGGCCACTCTCGGGTATTTCAGTTCAACTTTAAGGGGCACTTTGCACACTACGACATCACAAGCTGATGCTTGCGATGCCAAGCGCGATAGTCCCCGCCCCCATCGCAGCTGCGATATCATGGTGATAGCTGCCATAGTGAACATTATCGCTACGGCAGCTTCACATGCACTCACCTGCCCTGCGACGTCGCTCTGGCCAGCGACCCGCCTCCTTATTGAGGGGGAGGGTCGTGCGGCGTCATAGCGACATCACACGGCAGGTGGCCAACAGAAGCGGAGGGGCGGAGATGAGCCTTCTGCATAGCTGGTGTGAGCCGCAGGACGCAGGTAGGAGATGTTCCTCGCTCCTGCGGCTTCACACATAGCGATGTGTGCTGCCACAGGAACGAGGAACAACATCGTAACATCGGTCATTTCCAAATTATGGAAATGACCGACGCTACACCGATGAAACGATTACGACGATTTTGCGCTCGTTAATTGTATCATCTAGGATTTACACACTACGATATCGCCTGTGATGCCGGATGTGCGTCACTTTCAATTTGACACCACCGACATCGCACCTGCAATGTCGTAGTGTGCAAAGTGCCCCTTATTCACTTCAATAGAGCAATAGGAACAGATCTAAGATGCAAAATCTATCATCTATCTATCTATTTATCTGTCTGTCTGTCTATCTCTTGTAATATAATGTGATATTATACATCATAGTTACTATATATAGATATATAGCCCAGTAGTATTTTGACATTATTCTCTATGCTATAGAAATATACAAATACTTTACCACTGCCCTTCCATACATTCAATGTCACATATCTTGCCTGATTAAGATTATCCCTAAGTAACATAAAATATATGTGATGTCAAAAATTGAATTGCAATATTTTGTGATTAATTCATCATTACCATATAAATCCTGCCAATTTTCCACGTGAGTAGAATTTCAGCTGCTGTTTGCAAAGTAATGTCTTGATTAATGAAAGCTTTTAGTAGTTTTTAGCTACTGGGATAGCATTCAAATAAGAAAAGATGCAAATACCAGAAATAAGCCAACACATTCTATATTTTCTTCCACGTGTCAAACACCGTACACTAATTACATCTTTGATTTTCTCCTGCATACAATATCCATGCTCTGGGCACTTCATGAATGTATGCAACGAAGCACAAACAAAAACATTTATGCAGATTTGGAGAGAATCCAGAAAAAGGAAAGGCATCTAAGTGGTACACATCTAAGGATAGCAATTTGACCTGGCATGAGCCAGCTTAAAAAGCTTAGCATGCTTTTAGTCTCAAACCCAACATGAGATAAACAAGATGTGTGGTAACTTAAAAGCCAGTTGATGTTTTCAGTATATTCAGCTGTATTTATCTTGGGCAGGTTGACCTTGGTAAGGTTAAAATGTCTACACCCCAAAAAAATATAATTTGCTAGATTTTCCATTATGATTTTTCAATTTAAAACCACTTACTAAGCTTAAGATCTAAAAATGTTGGAAAAAAATAAGTGGAAGATGCATTTATTTCTACCTAATATGAACAATAAATGTTCCACAGTGCGATTGTGATGTTCAACAACTTTATGTTATGCCCTCATTTGTTTTTACACCCACCATGTTTAATATTCTGGAAAAATCTCAGCACTCTTAGAATTACTAAACACTTGTAGTTCTTGAAAAACATTAAATCAAGATTAATACAAACTTACAATTCTTCAGATAAAGTGGATTTCTGTTTGAAAGAAAGGTACAATCTAACAAATTCCATGCCGTAGAAGATATCATTGTGATGCTAGCCACTACTTATGGGTAGTAAAGACGGAAGAGTAGTCAGACAAGCAGGGGTCAGGTAACAGGAGGACACATCAAGACACAGGAAGTAAGCAGAAGCACAGTCAACTCACAGGCCAAGGGTCAGAATTCCAGGAGAGTATGTATAGATTCAGGGAACAGACATGGTCAGGGAGCAGTTTAGGTCCAAAGCCAAAAAGTAACATTAAAAACAGTGAGCGGGAAGAGAGGAGTCAAATAACAATCCGGGATCAAGAAACTTAGATCAGAGCACAAGCACAAACACAAGCCAAGAGCACAACTGCAGAACCAGGAAGTACTACTGGCGAGGTTCTGGAAGAACATGCTAAGTAATGAAACAGAGCAATTACCAGGAATGTGCAATAGATGACTAAAAATGCCTCCCAGAATGTGCATGGTATTCTGTGCTGTCAAACAACCTGTCAGCTAGTGCTCAAAGAAACACAGCAGAGCATCTCCAGATGCAAGATGCTCTGCACAAAGGAAACATATCACTGAAGACTCTGAGTTCAGGAAAGCGCAGCAGAGCATCACCTGTGTGCACGATGCTCTGTACAGAAGAATAATGTCTCTGTCAGCTCTGTAGTGCAGCAGAGCATCACCTGTGTGCAAGATGCTCCGAACACAGGAATCATGACAATAATAATGCTGTAAAGAGCAAACACTTTTTTCTCATGGATGGGAAAATAGATAATGGTTAGAGGAAGCCACAGTAGGTGGCAATACATGTCAGGATTCTAGGATCCATTCCACTAGCACCCACGCATTTCTATTAGTGATATATTTGTATTTTCTTTTGTTAATATTTTGTTAGTTATCCTTTCACTCTTTGTAAGGGATTGTAGAGATGTAGAAAGCACCAACTGAACATTCATTGTGAAAAATGGGCATTTTATTTTTTTTATCGATAGGGTGTTATGCTACTTGTACAGCTTGGGCTTTAGTATACAAAGTTATTAGGCACCTGAGCTATACAATCAGCAACAGCATTTCATTTGAACTTTTCTTTGCTTCACCTGTATGAGTATTTTTTTTTTATGTTTCATGACTTTATTTTGTTTGCCAATATTATATCCACTTATCAATTTTGCCTTGTGGTATAACTCAATATTGAGAGTTTGAACCAGAAGGGAACCACTTACAAGGGCTTCTACTTTCATGAGTATACTGCTGTAATGGATGTCTGGGGCCAAAGTCTCAAAAAGGTATAGTCGTACAGACCAATATATCTAGCAGGTCCCAGAAGAACTCAGGCCTTCACCTTTTAGCCCCTATCAAGGATCTGAACTTACAATGTAACCCCAAGGCTTCTGTCCACAAAGTAGCTGCTGGCTGAAAGAGCAAACCTGAGGCAACTAGCCTCATCAGTAACTGGAGGGGTAGAACAAGGTAAAAAGAATCAGGAGACGTCAAAGTTAGGATCAAGAAGCTGGGTCAGGATCAGGGACAGAATAACAGCAGATATAGCACCAATGGCGTATGAGGTAGCCAAACACAATAAATGACAACTGTCAGCAGACTGATGACAATTTAATTACAGTAGGTCACAAGAGGAAATTGATTACAAATATTTAGCAATTTCCATTTTCCTTAAAGGGAACCTGTCAGGTGCAATTTGCACCCAGAACCATGAGCAGTTCTGGGTGCATATTGCTAATCCCGGCCCAATCATCTCTGTATACACTAGGATAGATAAAGAGATCTTTAGAAAAAGTATTTCTGAAGATGCCTTATGATATGCTAATGAGTGCGGGGACTAGTCACAAGGGCGTTATTTCCCTTGGCTAGTCAGCCCACATAGCATGTAAGCACGCACCTGTTGGCGTGCAAACATGCTAATCAATGCACAGAATCAGATGATGGGCATGCTCACCTCTCTGCTGCCCTCGCATCCAACTCCTGGATTTCAGCGTAATGCGCATGATCCCGGATTTTCGGTCATGCGCACTATGAAGCTGGGTGTACGCGTCCAGACTTCAAACTCGTGTAGTGCGCATGACTGAAAGTCTGGGAAAATGCGCACTAAGCCAAATTCCAGTAGTTGAACACGGGGCGTCCTTACATGATATGTGGGCCGACTAGCCAATGGAACTAACGCCTTTGCAACTAGTCACTGGCCTCATTAGAATATTATGTGGGATCTTTAGAAATATTTTTTCTAAAGATCCCTTTATCTATGCTGCTATAGGCTGGGACAGTTAGGCAGGGATTAGAAATATGCACCCAGAACCGTTTGTGGTTCTGGGTGCATATTGCACCTGACAGGTTCCCTTTAGTTGAGAAGTACCTCAAGTCATTGCCATACCAGTCACCCTAGTTGGTAGGCACCTGTACCCCTAATACTTTTGGCAATGCCAATCATTCCAGTGAAAACATTTCCTGGTGACAGAGGCAGACACCACTGGAGCAGGTCCAAGTAGGGACAACAATTAGGTATTTTATGGTGCATTGTAAATAGTTTTCAATTTCATGTTTTGGTCTGGTCTGATCCTTTGCATCTATATACAAATAAAAACCTATTTTTTGTATGTATGCAAGTTATGCTTTCTACTTACATTATTTTTTGTGTGTATGATTTTCTAACATCACTTTTATCAATGAATAATTGATTCTCTTTTTAGAAAGATTTGTTATTTCTCTCCATAACAAAACCAGTGCTACAATTGAAAAGAACAAACTGTTCTCAGGCCTGGTCAAGCACCTTTGGGTCAGAAATTCCCCGAGTCTTCAAATAACACAACCGGAAACTGTTACTGTCCTGAGATTACCAGAGGGAGATAGAGGCATATTCAGTAGTTACTACCCAATTCTGGATTCCCTTTTTAATTAGACATTTACCTGCTCTTGCCAACAGACGATTATATCATGAACTGGATTATTATGCAGCATTGACTGCCATACCAACATTTACAATACAGTTCAATGAAATGCACATCTACCAGCATTATTAAGCCATCTATTATATAAATACACTCTAAAAAATTGGGATGTGGCTGTATTTTATGTAGACTGTGATATCTACAAAATATCAAAGGCTTCAAAAACACAGCAGTTGTGTAATTTATTGGAAAACAGATGATAAAATGCAGTATATTGTACAGAGGTAAATATCTATTCCGTTTTATAAGGCTACTCAATATATTACCTGTTCTTAGCCTTGCAGCGTTGGGTTTTGTCCTCCTCTTTTTCATTAGGTATTTTACTTTGGACCTATACTCACTAGTTACATTGAAGACTTTGATCCTCTCTTACAACTTTGACCTTGTTCTGCATTTATTCATTATTTGGTGAATCAATTAATTGGTTGATCTCTATACAACTTTTTCCACATTATAATATGGTGACTTGACGCTATTAATGTCAAACAATAGGTAACCATTTGTTCCATCATATTACTGAAGTCTGGTAAATGTTGCATGTTATTTATCACCATTAAAGGGAATCTGACAGCATGCTTTTGCTATAGAAGCTGAAGACAGCATGCTGCAAGGGATAAAACGTAGAATTCAGGGATGCCTAATTTACAATGACTAAATATCATCATTATATAAAAAAAAGATAACTTCCCTTATTAAAGTGCATCTGCACTGCCTTCTAATCCGGTTCATCAGGAGGCCCAGGGAGAAAAGGGAACCATTCAGTGGTGATACATGTCTTGAATGGCAGTGCCATAGTGAATTTGACATAATGATGATATTTAATCATTGTAACTGAGATTGTATACTGGCATCATTCCAGGTTATTGTGATTGCCTTATGCAAGTTAAACGCAATGTTTTGGGTTTAGGTCTGGACCTGTATATGAGTCGGCAATCCTGTCCTTTGGGGTATTATTGGGGTATTATTAATTGATAACAGGATTTTGCAATATCCATTTAATTCTGCCCTTTTCTGAGATATCCTGAGGGTATGATAAGCCAACCAATAATTTTTAGTGTTTTTGCATAGGCATCCTTATTTGTCCTTATATGGTAGGGAATTTATCAGGGTAAGCAAGGGACAGCCGCCGAGGAACGGGGGTACCCAGTTACGTTAAGGTGGTATTACCTCCATTGGTAGGAAAGAGTCAGTTGAAGGATTATAATAGGGTAATTGTAGTCCCCCTGTGGGACCCCAAACCTTCTTTGTCCTCCACCATTGACTGTATATTTTTATCCTCTGATTAGGATTGGCATCCCTGGTGTATATTTATACCACCCTTGATAATTGCTGTACAGGTGAATCACTTGGGAATATTTTTAATAAGTATATAATTAAAGAGATGTTTTAAAGGGATTTATTTTTTCACTATATATACACTTTGACTATCCCAGGATGACTTTGAATTGTTAGCTTTGTAGCACAAAACTGCTAACATATCCCCTTTCATTGCTGCAACTGTCTTTTTTTTTATTATGGAGGCTTTCTGTGTCATCCTGGCCTTGTCTTACATTCCCCTTTTCCCCTTTTAAAATTATTTTTTTTTTTTAAATATCGGTTAACATTTGTGTCCCAATTTTTCTGTTCAGAGAATCTTGCACACAGGTAATGCTCTGACATGCTTTCCTGAACTAAAAAGCCTGCTGCGACATGATTCTTTTGCGCAGAGCATCTTGCATATTAGGAGATGCTCTGCTGTGTTTTCCTGAGCACTAGCTGGCAGGTTGATTAACAGCTCAGGATTCCATGCAGGTTCTGGGAGGTGCTCATTGCTCAGGTGTTCCATCTCTGATAATTGCTAGGTTTCTTTACTGAATATGCTTTCCAAGAACCTTGCCAGTCTTACTTTCTGGTTTTGCAATTGTGCTGTTGACCTGTTTTCTTGCAAGTTTTCAGATCTTAGTTTCTTGACCCTGGACAATTATTTGACACCTTTGGACCTCGGACCATTACCTGGCCACGTCTCTGTCTGCTCCCTGAATCTAATACGTACCCTCCTGGAATTCTGACCCTCGGTTTGTGACTAGACTATGCTTCTGTTTACTCCCTGTGTCCTAACGTGTCTTCCTGTTACCTGACCTCGGCTTGCCTGACTACTCCTCTGTCTGTACCATCCGTAAGTAGTGACTTGCATTACAATTTGTTTAATAAAAATGTATTTTTATATTAGCTGCTACTCCTGGATTGTTGCAGAATTTGCTCAATATATTAGATGCAGCAAAATAGGATGCCACAGAATATACCATGCCATAGCTTATTCGTGCCATGTGACAAACTCAGTCTATTGCATTGGCAAACTCAACTCTGCTACATTTGTTAGATTTGGCTGATAGAAATCAGAGTGCTGCTAATGTTTTACTGCTTCTTAAAAGGTCATATATAGCCAGTGGGATGAAAGACATTAACCAATAATGCTTTGGATTCCCCACATGAGTATATTCAATGCAGATTACATCAAATAGATTGGCTTGATTGCCAGGAGACATACCTTGCTTCTATTTTTACAAACTATTGATGCTAATTTCAGGGACGCATAAAAAGTCAGAGTGGACTTTGGTATGTTAAAAAGCGAACATTACATGCCTAATGCAAAAGGTTATAACCCGAAGTCCAATTGCTTGAAATGCTCGCCCTCAGCAAATACTAATTAATTACTATTTCAGAAAAGCTATATTCAGCCGTGTAGATGATAAAGCAGATGATATAAAATGCCATCCACTTTCTTTGAAATGTGCGGTTTATTTCCCAAGGTCTGATGTTTTTTTTTTCTTTTGTGTTCGTTGCTCTGATCCTCAGATCTAATTATTTGTAAGTAAACATCTGTTGTTTTATTACATCAAACAATATGTCCTGTGTTAAATGTTATTTTTCATAACCGGTACAAAGATTATTTTTATGCCTTCAATTCTGTCCAAAAGTTCTGCAAATAAAATCTGCATCCAAATCATAAGCAGGATTAATTTTTCATTGTTTTTGGCTAAATGTTTTATTGTGTAACCAACATGTCCAAATTGTGAGCACTTTGGAAAGGTTGTTTATTTCATTTTTTAGAAGAACCTTCACAAAATGTACATATTGCCTTAGAAACTCGATTGCATTTTTGCCTATTATGATAACATCTGCCTATACTCCAAGCAAAGGAGCTCATCATCTTCTGCAGCTTTTTGCTCCCCACAGCCTCACTGACTCCAGCAGTAATAATGACAGCGCCTGTAATTCACTCTTGTAACTTCAAACTTACAAATAAATAAGCAGAGGAAATTTCAGGTTTTCTTGGCCATAACATATGGTACTTTAACTATCAATTAATAATACATACCTATTAAGTGAGAAGTCACAAATAAATGCTATAGCCCTGTCTATTTATTGTGGCAAATAAAGTACTTTGTCTGATGTTCAATTAATTATCCCCTTCAAATTAAACTTGTAATTCATACTACGTTAAGCCATAGTATTGAAGAGGGGGGATTAATCACAATAGGTGTAGTGGTTCTAATCGCACCTGGGCCCCGGTGTCTAAGGGGCACAAAATGTTCTTTGGTCTAAAAGAAAAGACCAGTGTTATTAAAGACTTGGAATAATTGGGGATACTTTTGGCACTTTTGCATTGGGTACGGTTAAGCAGACGGGCCACGGTTAACAGTTACGGGTCACGGGTAACGGTTAGCCAGACAGGGTCACCTATCCGGCTAACCATTGCTCGGATGCTTCCGCTCTGGGCCAGTCATTGCACTGGTTGCCCATATATCACAGGATCCATTTCAAATTCCTTGTTCTCACCCACAAAGTCCTCACAGTGCGGCACCCCCCTACATCTCTACCCTCATCTCTGTCTATCAACCTACCCATTCTATATGTTCTGCAAACAACTTTCGACTAACATACACACTCAGCAAAATCTCCCACTCCCAGATCCAAGACTTCTCCTGAGCAGCACCAACCCTGTGGAATGCTATACCCCAAGAAACTAGGATGAACCACAACTAACTCTGATTCAGACACTCCCTAAAAACACTTTTTTTTATAGTGGCCTATCACTCCCTAATTCTGCTACTTCTCAGAACATAACTTTTCGTCAAACTCCACCATAGCCAAAAGCATCTCAAAGATTGGCTGACTAGTTCAGGCAGCTTTTATCTACCCCCCATTTCTTTGAGATGTCTGGATTGTCATTGTAAAAAAGAACGTGTACCTTGTCCCCCGCACCTCATTGTAGATTGTAAGCTATCACAAGCAAGATTATCTTTTTTTGCTCTAATTATTGTATTTTCTTTAACTGTTACTTGCTTCTATATGAACCTCTGAATTGTAAAGCGCTGCGGAATATGTTGGTGCTATAGATATAAAGATTATTATTATTATTGGGGCCCATGAGCTTTAAGTTACACCACTGATTAAAGCCACGGAGTAAATATTGTGAAGGTCTCATAATGCCACTAAAACATCTAGAAACGTAAGGCAAGAACTCCACAAGATCTGTGAAGGTGTCCTGGGGTTTCTGGCACCAAGATATTAAAAGACCCCATTCACATTAGACTAAAGTTGGACAAACCTGCTAATATACTAATTCTTTGCAGGACAATATGCTGGGGGAAAGAAGAACCAAACATACTGAATTTCAGTGGCTGATCCTTTTTCTTTCTAAGAGATAAATTACTGTCTGAGAAGTCTTGGCAGCTGCTCTGTCGAAACAGACACAGGAACACTTGACCAAGCCAAGCATTCTTATGTATCAGAAAGTCAGGGATCATCTTATTTCTAACCTTGATCCAATGTGTATGAGGGCCTTAATGGTAGTTCCTTCAAAGGTCTGTAAGATGTGAGGTATACCTTTGATGGATCTGAATAATGTTTTCCGTACATTGCAAAGATGCTCAAATGAATTGAGATTTAAGAATGTTCAGGTCATGTCAGTACCTTGAAAGATTCTGATAAACTTTACAGTCTGTTCCTGAAGAATTAAAGTCATATTACCAGGCAGAGTATCCTACTGCAAAAAATAAACAGCCATTAGAGAATATTGTCATACAAAGGATGTTTTTGGTCGGTAGCAATATTTAGAAAGATTGTACATGTAAAGGTAAGATCCACATGAAGGCTGGTATCCAAGTTTTCCCACCAAAACACTTCAAAGAGTGGTGACAATGATTGCTTTGAGCACATGTACATGATTTAAGTCGGCAGCTCCATTTTTCCAGATCCAGAACTTTCAGTCCTGCAGCTATGTACCTTCATGACACAACTAACGACCATATCTTCAGGTTAATAGCCTAATCATATATGACAGGCTCCCTTTAAGACACTTTTTATATAATAGTGGGTAAAAACATTGTAGATCAGATGAAATTGAGCTATTCATCCTATAGATAGAACAGCCCTAATTTATAGATGTTGATACACCAGAAAGGTGAGATTAAAAGAAAATGTCAACAATTTGTTTTCATGGTGCTAAAAGTCAAGAGCATGACTAATTAGAGCACTTGCCAATACAGTTGTGTTCAAAAGTTTACATACCCTGGCATATTTTTTGTTTTCTTGGCCTTTTTTCAGAGAATATGAATGACACAAAATCTTTATTCCACCCATAGTTAGTGGATGGGTGAAGCCATTTATTGTCAAGCTACTGTGTTTTCTCTTTTTAAATCCTACTGACAATCAAAAACATCCAAATGACCCTGATCAAAAGTTCACATACCCTGGTGATTTTGGCCTAATAACTTGCACAGAAGTGGGTAATAATGAGTTTGAATGGCTAATAAAGGTAACATCTTCACCTGTGACTTGTTTGCTTGTAATCAGTGTGTGCATAAAAGCTGAGTGAGTTTCTGGGATCCAGACAGACTCTTGCATCTTTCATCCAGCCACTTACATTTCTGGATTGTGAGTCATGTTGAAAGCAAAAGAATTGTCAATGGAAAAGTTAGTTCAAATGTATAAAACAGGAAACGTATACAAAAAGATATCCAAGGAATTGATAATGCCAGTCAGCAGTGTTCAAACTGTGATTAACGAAAAGAATATCGGGGACTCTGTATTAACCAAACCACGATCACATAGACCAACAAAAATTTCGGCCACAAGTGCCAGGAAAATTGTTCGGGATGCAAAGAAAAACCCACAAAAACTGTAACATCAGCTGAAATATGTTTGGCTGTTTCAATAAGCACAATAAGAAGGCACTTGAAGTAAAATGGGCTTCATAGTCGAGTCTCCAGAAGAAAGCCAATACCGTGCAAATGCCACAAAGTGTCTCACCTACAATACACCAAACAGCACAGAAACAAGTCTCCAAACTTCTGGAACAAGGTGATTTGGAGTGATGAGACCAAAATCTAATTTTTGATGATGTGGGGATGTGTGGGCTACAAAGGCACATGAAACTTGGTCAAAGTTGAAGGAAAGATGAATGCAGAGCATTATCAGAAAATACTGGAGACAAATTTGCACTGATCAGCTCAGAAGCTGCGCATGGGATGTACTTGGATGTTACAACATGACAACAATCCAAAACACAAGGCCAAGTCGACCTGTCACTGGCTACAGCAGAAAAAAGTGAGGTTCTGGAGTGGCCATCTCAGTCTCCTGACCTCAATATCCTTGAGCCACTCTGGAGAAAACTTAAGTGCGCAGTCATGCAAGAAAGCCCAGGAATTTAAAGGGCACAGTCTTTTTTCCCACTCATGGTTAGGGGTTGGGTGAAGTCATTTATTGTGAAACTACTGTGTTTTCTCTTTATAAATCATAATGAAAACCAAAAGCATCCAAATGACCCTGATCAAAAGTTTACATACCCCCTCTAACATCAATGACAGCTTGAAGTATTTTGTGATAGTTGTGGATGAGGCTCTTTATTTTATGAGATGGTAAAGCTGCCTATTCTTCTTGACAAAAAGCCTTCAGTTTGTGTGTTTTCATTCATATTTTCTGAAAAAAGGCCAAGAAAGCAAAAAATCTGCCGGGGTATGTAAACTTTAGAGCACAACTGTAAGACAATATAAAGCATCTACTTGCTTGAGGGAATGCTAGTGGCAGTCTTGGGATCATGGACATTTACAATTCAGTAACATAAACGAAAAATTTCGTAGCATAATAATATGATATTTAAAAGATACATGTGAGGAATCTATGGAGAAATCTGTAGTCTCCATATATCATTGACGTCCGAAAGGAAATGGACGGTGCACCTCTGCAGGCACCACACACTAAGCTAGGCTATCTTCTTGTACATGCTTGATGTGTGTATTTCATATTTGTCTACAAGTATGAGAAGTGAAAAATGTATTTCTGCACACATTACACTTTGTTATGACCTCCATTATTGAAATAATTGAATGCATGTGAGGTTGAAGCAAGACAATACAATAAGTTCCTTACAATGTCATCATTGAGATTATAAAGCCGGAGAATGCTTTTCTCCTTGGGAATTGTATTTCAATATGATTCTTTTGATAAACTAAACAATGTGACCTTTGGAGGAAAAAAAGTAATAGTTTACAATCACCATCTGCAATGATATTCCAATGAATGGCACAATGTGAATGTAGTACAAGAAGTTGTTCAATATAAGTATGCTCCTGAAAAGTTACACCAGCCAGAATTGGAATTGTCTATACCTGGCTCTGATATGATGTGCCACCTGTGACTGAAACTATTCAACAGATTGGCAATGCCTAGTTAAAAGAATAACAACTAACAAGTAGAGTTGAGCGCGGTTCGTGGTTCGTGGTTCTCCAGTTCTAGGCTCGAGTGATTTTTGGGCTGTTCGAGATCGAACTAGAACTCGAGCTTTTTGCTAAAAGCTCGATAGTTCTAGATACGTTCGAGAACGGTTCTAGCAGCAAAAAGCAGGGCTTTTTACAGCTACAGTGAGCAGGAGCCATCGCTGGCAGCCTGCCAGAAGCTGGTAACCAAGATAAACATCGGGTATCCAAGCAAAGCGCTTTGGTTAGTAACCCGATGTTTATCTTAGTTACGTGCAGGAAGCCCACACTTTCCCGCTCAGCTCGCTCCACCCCCTCCTGCCCGCGGCATGTATACATACATATACACACACACACACACACACATCCACACCCCCCCCCCCGCCCGCCCGCCCGCCCGCTCGCTCGCTCGCTCGGCTTACCTGCGGTGATGAAGTCCCGCCATCCCGACCTCAGCGCTGTCACTGTCCTCCATGGCCGCCGCTTGTCACATCACCTATCGCTTCCGACCCGAGACTGACTAGCGGTGACGTCACGGGCCTCTCGCGATACTTGGTGTGAAGGCGCCGGGCGGTCATTGAGCTCAGTGACAGGTGCTGTCAGTGTGCTGGAGATCAGCGCAGGTAATGTACCTCGCTGACAGCAGCACTTGTCACCCCCCTGCAGTGACCTGGGCTGACCCATTGATGTTAGCTCAGGTCACTGCACTGCTCTCCCAGCCAATGGGGAACATCCTGCTCTTCATTGACTGGGACAGTGTGCATCGTCATGGCAACCCCTTGGATTACAGCAGACCTGGATTTGTTTTTCAATCTAATAAATTGGTTAAAGAGGGAATGTTTTGGGGAGTGTTTTTTCAAATAAAAATGTGTTTGTCGTGTATTTTTTTTTTATTACTGACTGGGTTGGTGATGTCGGGTATCTGATAGACGCCTGACCTCACCAACCCCAGGGCTTGATGCCAGGTGACATTACACATCTGGTATTAACCCCAAATATTACCCCGTTTGCCACCGCACCAGGGCGCGGGATGAGCTGGGGCGAAGCACCAGGATTGGCGCATCTAATGGATACGCCACTTCTGGGGCGGCTGCGGCCTGCTATTTTTAGGCTGGGGAGATTCCAATAACCATGGACCTCCCTAGTCTGAGAATATCAGGCCCCAGCTGTCTGCTTTACCTTGGCTGGTGATCCAATTTTGGGGGACCCCTACGTGTTTTTTTTTTTAATTATTTATTTAATTTAAAATAACAGTGTGGGGTGCCCTCAGTTTTGGATTACCAGCCAAGGTGAGGTTGCCAGCTGTGGTCTGCAGGCTGCAGCCGTCTGCTTTACCCTAGCTGGCTACAAAACTAGGGGGAACCCTATGTCATTTTTTTTTCATTTTTTTGGCTAAATACAAAGCTAAGCACCCCTTAGTGCCACATGAAAGGTACCAAAGGGTGTTCCACTTTTTCTCCATTTTTTTCTCCACTTTCTCTCCACTTTTTCTCCACTTTTTCTCCATTTTTTTCTCCACTTATTCTCCACTTTTTCTCCTCTTATTCTCCACTTTTTCTCCACTTTTTCTCCACTTTTTCTCCTCTTATTCTCCACTTTTTCTCCACTTTTTCTCCACTTTTTCTCCATTTTTTTCTCCACTTTCTCCACTTTTTCTCCACTTTTTTCTCCACTTTTTCTCCTCTTATGCTCCACTTTTTCTCCTCTTAATCTCCACTTTTTCTCCACTTTTTCTCCACTTTTTCTCCACTTTTTTCTCCACTTTTTCTCCTCTTATGCTCCACTTTTTCTCCACTTTTTCTCCACTTTTTCTCCACTTTTTCTCCACGTTTTCTCCACGTTTTCTCCACTTTTTTCTCCACTTTTTCTCCTCTTATGCTCCACTTTTTCTCCACTTTTTCTCCACTTTTTCTCCTCTTAATCTCCACTTTTTCTCCACTTTTTCTCCACTTTTTCTCCACTTTTTCTCCACTTTTTTCTCCACTTTTTCTCCTCTTATGCTCCACTTTTTCTCCACTTTTTCTCCACGTTTTCTCCACGTTTTCTCCACTTTTTTCTCCACTTTTTCTCCTCTTATGCTCCACTTTTTCTCCACTTTTTCTCCACTTTTTCTCCTCTTAATCTCCACTTTTTCTCCACTTTTTCTCCACTTTTTCTCCACTTTTTCTCCACTTTTTTCTCCACTTTTTCTCCACTTTTTCTCCTCTTATGCTCCACTTTTTCTCCACTTTTTCTCCACTTTTTCTCCACTTTTTCTCCTCTTATGCTCCACTTTTTCTCCTCTTATGCTCCACTTTTTCTCCACTTTTTCTCCACTTTTTCTCCTCTTATTCTCCACTTTTTCTCCACTTTTTCTCCACTTTTTCTCCTCTTATTCTCCACTTTTTCTCCACTTTTTCTCCACTTTTTCTCCATTTTTTTCTCCACTTTCTCCACTTTTTCTCCACTTTTTTCTCCACTTTTTCTCCTCTTATGCTCCACTTTTTCTCCTCTTAATCTCCACTTTTTCTCCACTTTTTCTCCACTTTTTCTCCACTTTTTTCTCCACTTTTTCTCCTCTTATGCTCCACTTTTTCTCCACTTTTTCTCCACTTTTTCTCCACTTTTTCTCCACTTTTTCTCCTCTTAATCTCCACTTTTTCTCCTCTTATGCTCCACTTTTTCTACACTTTTTCTCCACTTTTTCTTCACTTTTTCTCCACTTTTTCTCCTCTTATGCTCCACTTTTTCTCCACTTTTTCTCCTCTTAATCTCCACTTTTTCTCCTCTTATGCTCCACTTTTTCTCCACTTTTTCTCCACTTTTTCTCCTCTTATGCTCCACTTTTTCTCCACTTTTTCTCCACTTTTTCTCCTCTTATGCTCCACTTTTTCTCCACTTTTTCTCCACTTTTTTCTCCACTTTTTCTCCTCTTATGCTCCACTTTTTCTCCACTTTTTCTCCACTTTTTCTCCACTTATGCTCCACTTTTTCTCCACTTTTTCTCCACTTTTTTCTCCACTTTTTCTCCTCTTAATCTCCACTTTTTCTCCACTTTTTCTCCACTTTTTCTCCACTTTTTCTCCACTTTTTCTCCACTTTTTTCTCCACTTTTTCTCCACTTTTTCTCCTCTTATGTTCCACTTATTCTCCACTTTTTCTCCACTTTTTCTCTACTTTTTCTATGGTCGGTCTACCCATTAGCTCTGCCATGCATAGTGTAGCTCTACACCTACTGCACATGTTACTTTATGATTGACATCTCTTTCGTACCAGAGCTGTCTAAGCCTACTCTGACCCCATATTTGTCATTACTATATTGTCCTTGTACTGTATTATGACATTTGTATCATGTGTTTCATTTCTTGCTGTGTTGCAATTTTTTTGCTGCATCCCAATTGTACCTCTACATTGTTCGAGTTTATGTTATTGTTCTCTCACTCTTATGTGATACTGATTATTGTCATTTTTCATGATTACATGCAGATAAGTCCAATCTGACGAAGGCTCAGGCCGAAACGTCATTTGTAACTTGTTTTGGACAAAAACATATATGCTTATGAAAAAAAATTTTCTTAATACGGACCAATAAAGAGTGATTTTGCATTACTATCCGTTGTGACTTACTGACTTAGTCTGGGAGATATAGAGTGCCGAGGTTACTCACTAATTTTATCTATTATTACCTCTGAGCACCTATATACCAGTGAGCAGAGCTTCCTCTACAGTAGTTCTCCTGATTAGGCATGCCCTTACCTCATGAGCAGGGCATTGCAGCTTTGGTAGCAACCATTACGACATGGACTCTGCTGCTGTGGACCCGGGGAGAGTGAGTGCAGATTCATTGCACCCACACTCCTCACATGAAGGGTCCGCACTCCTAGAAAATGGGGGATACGTTCCCTGAGTGTCTCCCCCCCATATTCTAGACGGTCCAGAGTCGTCGTGGGACCCCTTTATTTTTTTTCTTACAATAAATTGGTGAAAGAGGAAATGTTTTGGGGACTGTTTTTTCAAATAAATTTCTTTTGTCGATTTTTTGTTTTTGTTAGTACTGACAGTTTATGATGTTGGGTATCTAATAGACGCCATGACATCACAAACTGCTGGGCTTGATCTCAGGTGACTTTACAGCTAGTATCAACCCGATTTATTACCCCGTTTGCCACTGCACCAGGGCACGGGATGAGCTGGGGTGAAGCGCCAGGATTGGCGCATCTAGTGGATGCGCCACGTCTGGGGTGCCTGCGGCCTGCTATTTTTAGGCTGTGAAGGCCCAATAACTATGGACCTTCCCACCCTGAGAATACCAGACCACAGCTGTCCGCTCTACCTTGGCTGGTGATCCAATTTGGGGGGTCCCCTACTTTTATTGTGTAATTATTAATATTTATAAAATAATTATAAAAAAGAGCCTGAGGGGACCTCCACATTGGATCCCCAACCACGGTAAAGCTGCCAGCTGTGGTTTTCAGGCTACAGCCGTCTGCTTTACCCTAGCTGGCTATCAAAAATGGGGGGACCCAACGTAATTTTTTTTTTTTAACTATTTTTTAAATAGAAAAAATTAATGGGCTTCCCTGTATTTTGATTGCCAACCAAGGTAACGGCAGGCAGATGGGGGTGGCAACCCATAGCTGTCTGCTTTATCTGCGCTGAGAATCAAAAATACCGCGGAGCGCTACGTCATTTTTTTAAAGATTTATTTTTACAGCACTGTGATGTCCAGCAATCAAAATACAGGGAAGCCCATTTTATTTTTAGTTATTTAAATAAATAATTAAAAAAAATATATGTTAGCTCCCACTGCATTTTTTGTATTGCTAGCTAAGGGTAATCCAAGCAGCTACTGGCTGCTAACCCCCACTGCTTGGTGTTACCTTCACTGGCAATGGAAAATCCAGGGAAGCATTTTTTTTTTTTTTGCCAAAAAGCTACAAAAAAAGGACGTGAGCTTCGCCATATTTTTGTATGCTAGCCAGGTATAGCAGGCAGGTGCTGTAAGAGTTGGATACAGCGCCAGAAGATGGCGCTTCTATGAAAATGCCATTTTCTGAGGTGGCTGCAGACTGCAATTCGCAGCAGTGGGGCCCAGAAAGCTCAGGCCAACCTGTGCTGCGGATTCCAATCCCAGCTGCCTAGTTGTACCTGGCTGGACACAAAAATGGGGCAAAGCCTACGTCATTTGTTTTCTAATTATTTCATGAAATTCATGAAATAATAAAAAAAGGGCTTCCCTTTATTTTTGGTTCCCAGCCGGGTACAAATAGGCAACTGGGGGTTGGGGGCAGCCGTACCTGCCTGCTGTACCTGGCTAGCATACAAAAATATGGCGAAGCCACATAATTTTTTCAGGGGGCAAAAAACTTCTGCATACAGTCCTGGATGGAGTATGCTGAGCCTTGTAGTTCTGCAGCTGCTGTCTGTCCGTATGGAGAAGAGCAGACAGCAGCTGCAGAACTACAAGGCTCAGCATACTCCATCCAGGACTGTATGCAGAAGTTTTTTGCCCACCAAAAAAATGACGTGGGCTTTGCCATATTTTTGTATGCTAGCCAGGTACAGCTGGCAGCCACGGGCTGCCTCCAACCCCCAGTTGCCTATTTGTACCCGGCTGGGAACCAAAAATATAGGGAAGCCCGTTTTTTTTAATTATTTCACTTATTTCATGAAATAATTAAAAAACAAATGACGTGGGCTTCGCCCTATTTTTGTGTCCAGCCGGGTACAACTAGGCAGCTGGGGATTGGAATCCGCAGCACAGGTTAGCCCGAGGTTTGTGGGCGCCTCTGCTGCGGATTTCAGTCCGCAGCCGTCCCAGAAAATGGCGCTCTCATAGAAGCGCCATCATCTGGCGCTGTATCCAACTCTTCCAACAGCCCTGGAGCCAGGTGGCTTGTTGGGTAATCATGAGTTAATACTGGCTTTGTTTTACCAGCCAGTATTAAGCCAGAGATTCTTAATGTCAGGCACGTTTGACCCGGCCATTAAGAATCTCCAATAAAGGGTTAAAAAAAGACACCACACAGAGAAAAAATACTTTAATAGAAATAAATACACAGACACATTAGAGACTCCATCTTTATTACCCCCTGTCAGCCCTCCACGA
Source organism: Anomaloglossus baeobatrachus (assembly GCF_048569485.1). Classification (NCBI taxonomy): domain Eukaryota; kingdom Metazoa; phylum Chordata; class Amphibia; order Anura; family Aromobatidae; genus Anomaloglossus; species Anomaloglossus baeobatrachus. The sequence continues at coordinate 481,179,872 of NC_134355.1, forward strand.
TCCTGCTCTTCTGTCTTCTTTCTTTCTAGTGTAGTAGTAGTGACGATTGTAGTGAGGGGCATCACTTGGGGCTGGGGAACCTCCATCCTAACTACAATCATCACTACAATCGGGAAGCAGCGTGCAGCCTTCACTCCGTGAGTGATCACTGCTGGCTGCTAGCGGTAACGCTGACAGACGCGTTACCATAGCAACGGTGCTCCCGGAGCCGCGGTTAGCGGTGACGTCACCGCTAACTGCGTTGCTATGGCAACGGTGATCTCCGTTAATGACCGGCTGTGTCAGCCGGTCCCTAACGGAACGGGGAGTCGACCGTGTGCTAGAGCATGTCGCCGGTACACGGCGATACACATATGTGCACCGTGTACCGGAGAGATGCACTCGCAGGTCCTACATGACGTGTCATAGTCATGTGACCAGTCTGTAGCCAATGAGATAATAGCCACGTGACTGGTCACATGGCTATTTTGACGTCACGATAGGTCCTGCTTCTCTGCTGGCAGTGCAGGTCACCGGGAGGATTCAGCGATCATCGGATGGAATAGCGGCAGGAGACAGAGTGCAGAAGGGATCGCGAGGACCGGTAAGTGTTATGGCAATGTTTATTAACTGTTTGTGTACATTTATAATGCATTTTTATGTGTTTGTGATTGCCTCCCATTATAGCCTATACGTTCGAGTTCGGTTCGTCGAACGTTCGACGAACCGAACTCGAACGGGAGCCCCGTTCGGCGAACCGGCCTCGAGCCGAACCGGGACCGGTTCGCTCATCTCTACTAACAAGCACTTTTCATGTTTTCTTTACAAGGAAAATGCCATTTAATCGTCCTAAACAACCTGGATGAAAGATACGTCCTCTATGTTGATGAGAGGATACTGTAGATGTTAACAAGTTTACTAACAGTGGATGTAATTAAATGCTCTTTACCTTATGAAAAACCCATAATCTAATATGGAGATGAGACTTAAGCATTATTATAAGACTTTCGAGTAAAATGGAAAAAGATTCCCAGAACATCTCGCTCTTAGGAGACATTGATGTATTACAGATGGACCGCAACGAGCAGCCTGGTAGAATTATAAGAAAGCTCTTATGAATTAAAGGAAAATGGCTCCTTACCACCATGAAGGGATTTTTATGTTAGATGATTTTTGAAACAAGTCAGTTTAGTTCCTGGAATTTAAGCCATCTTGTTTATTCCTGCCGGCTTTAGAACAATACTAAATTGAGAACCCAGTGACTTCTGTAAGCAGCTGGGGACAATGACTGCGCTTTTGTAAATCATGGCAATTTAGCCAAATGTCTATGAAGCAGCATTATGGTGGTAACTGTGTATGACAACATGAGGAGGTGAATGCTTGGAAATAAAGCCGGCTTTACTAAAGAAAAAGCAATGTTAAATTCCTCTTTCAAGTAGATGGAAGAATAGGGTAACATGGATTACTGAGAATAAGGCATAAAACTGTCCTAAAAAAGGTCAATATCAGTAACAATCTTAAACTAAATCCATCATTTTCATTTTCATAACAGCTAGAATAAATTAACCTCTTCAGGACATCTGCCGCACTTGTGCAGTGCACGTTGGAAGCGGGAGTATGGAGCAGGCTCATGGGGTGAGCCCGCCACATATTCTGCAGATAATGGATGTGTGGCTCTGTTATCCTGTTAAAGCCCTCTGTCTCACTGACAGTGGTAGTAAACACGTGCCAGCATGAGGGCGCACCATTTTAAGCACCCATCGAAACACCCGTGATATGATCGCTGGTCACCAATGCATTGCAAGGACAGCAGGGGGTTTGTTTAAGACCTCGGTGCTTGTCATCTTGGAGCTCCATTGAAATTCTGCCTGTGTCTGGACTTCCAAAAAGACTGTGACTTTCACTATATGTAGCAATGCTATGGCATTGCTGTATATAACAGAAGTAATCAGATGATTGCAGGCCATAGTCTCCTAAGGGCACTATTAAGAGTAGTAAATTAAAAAAAGTTTTAAAAATATGAAAAAAATAAAAATAAATTAACATTCAAATCACCCCCCCCTTTTGTCCCATTGAAAAAAGATAATAAAATACACTTTTGTGGTATCGCCATGTTCAAAACAGTCTAATCAAAATATAAAAGTAATTGAGCCAATCAGTTAATCATTGTAAACAAACAAAATGAAAAAACGCCAACATTTCATTTTTTGGTAACTGGAATACCACAGAAAATGCTGTAAGAAGCAATCAAAATGTCATACTTATCCCAGAATACTATCAATAAAAGCTTTATCTCACCCGGCAAAAAATAAGCTATCACATGAAACTGAAAAATTGTAGGGTTCCTGGAACAGGGAGACACAGTACTAGAGATGAGCGAACCGGTCCCGGTTCGGCTCGAGGTCGGCTCGCCGAACGGGGGTCCCGTTCGAGTTCGGTTCGTCGAACGTTCGACGAACCGAACTCGAACGTATAGGCTAGAATGGGAGGCAATCACAAACACATAAAAATGCATGATAAATGTACACAAACAGTTAATAAACATTGCCATAACACTTACCGGTCCTCGCGATCCCTTCTGCACTCTGTCTCCTGCCGCTATTGCATCCGATGATCACTGAATCCTCCCGTGACCGGCACTGCCAGCAGAGATGCAGGACCTGTCGTGACGTCAGAATAGCCATGTGACCAGTCACGTGGCTATTATCTCATTGGCTACAGACTGGTCACATGACTATGACACGTCATGTAGGACCTGCGAGTGCATCTCTCCGGTACACGGTGCACATATGTGTATCGCCGTGTACCGGCGACATGCTCTAGCACACGGTCGACTCCCCGTTCCGTTAGGGACCGGCTGTCACAGCCGGTCATTAACGGAGATCACCGTTGCCATAGCAACGCAGTTAGCGGTGATGTCACCGCTAACCGCGGCTCCGAGAGCACCGTTGCTATGGTAACGCGTCTGTCAGCGGTACCGCTGTTACCGCTGACAGCCAGCACTGATCACTCACGGAGTGAAGGCTGCACGATTGTAGTGAGCATTGTAGTGAGGATGGAGGTTCCCCAGCCCCAAGTGATGAGCTGGTGAACCTTATCCTCACTACAATCGTCACTACTACTACACTAGTGAGGATTGTAGTGAGCATTGTAGTGAGGATGGAGGTTCCCCAGCCCCAAGTGATGAGCTGGTGAATCTCATCCTCACTACAATCGTCACTACTACTACACTAGAAAGAAAGAAGACAGAAGAGCAGGATCGTGGAGGGCTGACAGGGGGTAATAAAGATGGAGTCCCTAATGTGTCTGTGTATTTATTTCTATTAAAGTATTTTTTCTCTGTGTGGTGTTTTTTTTAACCCTTTATTGGAGATTCTTAATGGCCGGGTCAAACGTGCCTGACATTAAGAATCTCTGGCTTAATACTGGCTAGTAAAACAAAGCCAGTATTAACTCATGATTACCCAACAAGCCACCCGGCTCCAGGGCTGTTGGAAGAGTTGGATACAGCGCCAGATGATGGCGCTTCTATGAGAGCGCCATTTTCTGGGGCGGCTGCGGACTGAAATCCGCAGTAGAGGGGCCCAGAAACCTCGGGCTAACCTGTGCTACGGATTCCAATCCCCAGCTGCCTAGTTGTACCCGGCTGGACACAAAAATGGGGCGAAGCCCACGTCATTTGTTTTTTAATTATTTCATGAAATAAGTGAAATAATTAAAAAAAAAACGGGCTTCCCTATATTTTTGGTTCCCAGCCGGGTACAAATAGGCAACTGGGGGTTGGAGGCAGCCCGTGGCTGCCTGCTGTACCTGGCTAGCATACAAAAATATGGCGAAGCTCACGTCCTTTTTTTTGTAGTTTTTTGGCAAAAAAAATAAAAAATGCTTCCCTGGATTTTCCATTGCCAGTGAAGGTAACACCAAGCAGTGGGGGTTAGCCGCCAGTAGCTGCTTGGATTACCCTTAGCTAGCAATACAAAAAATGCAGCGGGAGCCCATAAATATTTTTTTTAATTATTTATTTAAATAACTAAAAATAAAATGGGCTTCCCTGTATTTTGATTGCTAGACATCACAGTGCTGTAAAAATAAATCTTTAAAAAAATGACGAAGCGCTCCGCGGTATTTTTGATTCTCAGCGCAGATAAAGCAGACAGCTATGGGTTGCCACCCCCATCTGCCTGCCGTTACCTTGGTTGGCAATCAAAATACAGGGAAGCCCATTAATTTTTTCTATTTAAAAAATGGTTAAAAAAAAAAATGACGTTGGGTCCCCCCATTTTTGATAGCCAGCTAGGGTAAAGCAGACGGCTGTAGCCTGAAAACCACAGCTGGCAGCTTTACTGTGGTTGGGGATCCAATGTGGAGGTCCCCTCAGGCTCTTTTTTATAATTATTTTATAAATATTAATAATTACACAATAAAAGTAGGGTCCCCCCCAAATTGGATCACCAGCCAAGGTAAAGCGGAGAGCTGTGGTCTGGTATTCTCAGGGTGGGAAGGTCCATAGTTATTGGGCCTTCACAGCCTAAAAATAGCAGGCCGCAGGCACCCCAGACGTGGCGCATCCACTAGATGCGCCAATCCTGGCGCTTTACCCCAGCTCATCCCGTGCCCTGGTGCAGTGGCAAATGGGGTAATAAATCGGGTTGATACTAGCTGTAAAGTCACCTGAGATCAAGCCCAGCAGTTTGTGATGTCATGGCATCTATTAGATACCCAACATCATAAACTGTCAGTACTAACAAAAAAAAAAAATCGACAAAAGAAATTTATTTGAAAAAACAGTCCCCAAAACATTTCCTCTTTCACCAATTTATTGTAAGAAAAAAAATAAAGTGGTCCCACGACGACTCTGGACCGTCTAGAATATGGGGGGGAGACACTCAGGGAACGTATCCCCCATTTTCTAGGAGTGCGGACCCTTCATGTGAGGAGTGTGGGTGCAATGAATCTGCACTCACTCTCCCCGGGTCCACAGCAGCAGAGTCCATGTCGTAATGGTTGCTACCAAAGCTGCAATGCCCTGCTCATGAGGTAAGGGCATGCCTAATCAGGAGAACTACTGTAGAGGAAGCTCTGCTCACTGGTATATAGGTGCTCAGAGGTAATAATAGATAAAATTAGTGAGTAACCTCGGCACTCTAAATATCCCAGACTAAGTCAGTAAGTCACAACGGATAGTAATGCAAAATCACTCTTTATTGGTCCGTATTAAGAAAAAAAAATTTTCATAAGCATATATGTTTTTGTCCAAAACAAGTTACAAATGACGTTTCAGCCTGAGCCTTCGTCAGATTGGACTTATCTGCATGTAATCATGAAAAATGACAATAATCAGTATCACATAAGAGTGAGAGAACAATAACATAAACTCGAACAATGTTGAGGTACAATTGGGATGCAGCAAAAAAATTGCAACACAGCAAGAAATGAAACACATGATACAAATGTCATAATACAGTACAAGGACAATATAGTAATGACAAATATGGGGTCAGAGTAGGCTTAGACAGCTCTGGTACGAAAGAGATGTCAATCATAAAGTAACATGTGCAGTAAGTGTAGAGCTACAGTATGCATGGCAGAGATAATGGGTAGACCGACCATAGAAAAAGAACGGAGAAAAAGTGGAGAAAAAGTGGAGAAAAAAATGGAGAAAAAGTGGAGAAAAAGTGGAGAAAAAGTGGAGAAAAAGTGGAGAAAAAGTGGAGAAAAAAATGGAGAAAAAGTGGAGAAAAAGTGGAGAAAAAGTGGAGAATAAGTGGAGAATAAGTGGAGAAAAAAATGGAGAAAAAGTGAAGAATAAGTGGAGAAAAAAATGGAGAAAAAGTGGAGAAAAAGTGGAGAAAAAAATGGAGAAAAAGTGGAGAAAAAGTGGAGAAAAAAATGGAGAAAAAGTGGAGAAAAAGTGGAGAAAAAGTGGAGAAAAAGTGGAGAAAAAGTGGAGGAAAAAATGGAGAAAAAGTGGAGAAAAAGTGGAGTAAAAATGTAGAAAAAGTGGAGAAAAAAATGTAGAAAAAGTGGAGAAAAAGTGGAGAAAAAAATGGGGAAAAAGTGGAGAAAAAGTGGAGAAAAAATGGAGAAAAAGTGGAGAAAAAGTGGAGAAAAAATGGAGAAAAAGTGGAGAAAAAGTGGAGAAAAAGTAGAGAAAAAAATGGAGAAAAAGTGGAGAAAAAAATGGAGAAAAAGTGGAGAAAAAGTGGAGTAAAAATGGAGAAAAAGTGGAGAAAAAATGGAGAAAAAAAATGTAGAAAAAAATGGAGAAAAAGTGGAGAAAAAGTGGAGAAAAAATGGAGAAAAAGTGGAGAAAAAGTGGAGAAAAAGTAGAGAAAAAAATGGAGAAAAAGTGGAGAAAAAGTGGAGTAAAAATGGAGAAAAAGTGGAGAAAAATATGAGAAAAAAAATGGAGAAAAAGTGGAGAAAAAGTTGATAAAAAGTGGAGAAAAAGTGGAGAAAAAGTGGAGAAAAAAAATGGAGAAAAAGTGGAGAAAAAGTGGAGAAAAAAGTGGAGAAAAAAGTGGAGAAAAAGTGGAGAAAAAGTGGCGAAAAAGTGGAGAAAAAGTAGAGAAAAAGTGGAGAAAAAGTAGAGAAAAAAATGGAGAAAAAGTGGAGAAAAAGTGGAGAAAAAAATGGATAAAAAGTGGAGAAAAAGTGGAGAAAAAGTGGAGAAAAAATGGATAAAAAGTGGAGAAAAAGTGAAGAAAAAGTGGAGAAAAAATGGAGAAAAAATGGAGAAAAAAAATGTAGAAAAAGTGGAGAAAAAGTGGAGAAAAAGTGGAGAAAAAGTGGAGCACCCTTTGGTGCCTTTCATGTGGCACTAAGGGGTGCTTAGCTTTGTATTTAGCCAAAAAAATGAAAAAAAAAATGACGTAGGGTTCCCCCTAGTTTTGTAGCCAGCTAGGGTAAAGCAGACGGCTGCAGCCTGCAGACCACAGCTGGCAACCTCACCTTGGCTGGTAATCCAAAACTGAGGGCACCCCACGCTGTTATTTTAAATTAAATAAATAATTAAAAAAAAAAACACGTAGGGGTCCCCCAAAATTGGATCACCAGCCAAGGTAAAGCAGACAGCTGGGGCCTGATATTCTCAGACTAGGGAGGTCCATGGTTATTGGACTCTCCCCAGCCTAAAAATAGCAGGCCGCAGCCGCCCCAGAAGTGGCGCATCCATTAGATGCGCCAATCCTGGTGCTTCGCCCCAGCTCATCCCGCGCCCTGGTGCGGTGGCAAACGGGGTAATATATGGGGTTAATACCAGGTGTGTAATGTCACCTGGCATCAAGCCCTGGGGTTGGTGAGGTCAGGCGTCTATCAGATACCCGACATCACCAACCCAGTCAGTAATAAAAAAAATAGACGACAAACACATTTTTATTTGAAAAAACACTCCCCAAAACATTCCCTCTTTAACCAATTTATTAGAATGAAAAACAAATCCAGGTCTGGTGTAATCCAAGGGGTTGCCATGACGATCCACACTGTCCCAGTCAATGAAGAGCAGGATGTTCCCCATTGGCTGGGAGAGCAGTGCAGTGACCTGAGCTAACATCAATGGGTCAGCCCAGGTCACTGCAGGGCATGACAAGTGCTGCTGTCAGCGAGGTACATTACCTGCGCTGATCTCCAGCACACTGACAGCCCCTGTCACTAAGTTCAATGACCGCCGCCTTCACACCAAGTATCGCGAGAGGCCCGTGACGTCACCGCTAGTCAGTCTCGGGTCGGAAGCGAGAGAAGGTGATGTGACAAGCGGCGGCCATGGAGGACAGTGACAGCGCTGAGGTCGGGATGGCAGGACTTCATCACCGCAGGCAGGGCCGGCTCCAGGTTTTTGTGGGCTCCGGGCGGAAGTGTCTCAGTGGGTCCCATACACACGCAGACACACACAAATACACAGATACATACACGTACATATACATATTTAAAGACAAACTCACAAAAATACATATAAACAGACAAATCTATACAGTCATATACACTGACATACATAGATACACATCATACATGCATACATACAGACACACACACTGCTATGCTGCATACATACATACAGACACACACATACTGCTCTGCATGCATACATACATATAGACAGACACACACACACTGCTCTGATACATACATACATATAGACAGACACACACATACTGCTCTGCTGCATACATACAGACACACACACACACTGCTCTGCTGCATACATACATACAGACAGACACGCATACTGCTCTGCTGCATACATACATACAGACACACACACACACTGCTTTGCTGCATACATACATACAGACACGCATACTGCTCTGCTGCATACATACATGCATACATACATACAGACAGACACGCATACTGCTCTTCTGCATACATACATACATACATACAGACAGACAGACACGCATACTGCTCTGCATGCATACATACAGACACGCATACTGCTCTGCTGCATACATACATGCATACATACAGACACGCATACTGCTCTGCTGCATACATACATGCATACATACAGACACGCATACTGCTCTGCTGCATACATACATGCATACATACAGACACGCATACTGCTCTGCTGCATACATACATGCATACATACAGACACGCATACTGCTCTGCTGCATATATACATGCATACATACAGACACGCATACTGCTCTGCTGCATATATACATACATACATACAGACACGCATACTGCTCTGCTGCATATATACATACATACAGACATGCATACTGCTCTGCTGCATATATACATACATACAGACACATATACTGCTCTGCTGCATACATACATGCATACATACAGACACGCATACTGCTCTGCTGCATATATACATGAATACATACAGACACGCATACTGCTCTGCTGCATACATACATGCATACATACAGACAGACACGCATATTGCTCTGCTGCATACATACATACATACATACAGACACGCACACTGCTCTGCTGCATATATACATACATACACGCATACTGCTCTGCTGCATATATACATACATACAGACACGCATACTGCTCTGCTGCATATATACATACATACAGACACTCATACTGCTCTGCTGCATATATACATACATACATACACGTATACTGCTCTGCTGCATGCATACATGCATACATACAGACAGACACGCATATTGCTCTGCTGCATATATATATACAGACAGACACGCATACTACTCTGCTACATATATACATACATACAGACACGTATACTGCTCTGCTGCATACATACATGCATACATACATACAGACACGCATATTGCTCTGCTGCATATATATATACATACATACAGACATGCATACTACTTTGCTACATATATACATACATACATACAGACACGCATACTGCTCTGCTGCATATATACATACATACAGACACGCATACTGCTCTGCTACATATATACATACATACAGACACGCATACTGCTCTGCTGCATATATACATACATACAGACACGCATACTGCTCTGCTGCATATATACATACATACAGACACGCATACTGCACTGCTGCATATATACATACATACAGACACGCATACTGCTCTGCTGCAAATATACATACATACATACAGACACGCATACTGCTCTGCTGCATATATACATACATACATACAGACACGCATACTGCTCTGCTGCATACATACATATAGACACGCATACTGCTCTGCTGCATATATACATACATACATACAGACACGCATACTGCTCTGCTGCATATATACATACATACATACAGACACGTATACTGCTCTGCTGCATACATACATGCATACATACAGACAGACACGCATATTGCTCTGCTGCATATATATATACAGACAGACACGCATACTACTCTGCTACATATATACATACATACAGACTCGTATACTGCTCTGCTGCATACATACATGCATACATACAGACGCGCATACTACTTTGCTACATATATACATACATACATAGACACGCATACTGCTCTGCTGCATATATACATACATACAGACACGCATACTGCTCTGCTGCATATATACATACATACAGACACGCATACTGCTCTGCTGCATATATACATACATACAGACACGCATACTGCTCTGCTGCATATATACATACATACAGACACGCGTACTGCTCTGCTGCATATATACATACATACATACAGACACGCATACTGCTCTGCTGCATACATACATACATATAGACACGCATACTGCTCTGCTGCATATATACATACATACATACAGACACGCATACTGCTCTGCTGCATATATACATACATACATACAGACACGCATACTGCTCTGCTGCATATATACATACATACATACAGACACGCACACTGCTCTGCTGCATATATACATACATACACGCATACTGCTCTGCTGCATATATACATACATACATACAGACACGTATACTGCTCTGCTGCATATATACATACATACATACAGACACGCATACTGCTCTGCTGCATATATACATACATACATACAGACACGCATACTGCTCTGCTGCATACATACATACATATAGACACGCATACTGCTCTGCTGCATATATACATACATACATACAGACACGCATACTGCTCTGCTGCATACATACATACATATAGACACGCATACTGCTCTGCTGCATATATACATACATACATACAGACACGTATACTGCTCTGCTGCATGTATACATACATATAGACACGCATACTGCTCTGCTGCATGCATACATACAAACACACACCTTGCTCTGCGGGGCCCACACACGCGGCTCCGGGGGTCACACACACGGCTCTGCGGGGCCCACACACGCACGGGGGGACAGGGAGGGGCGGGGAGGGAGTGATGTCCCACATACTGATCAGGTCACGGTGCAGATGGGGCCCACACAGCGCCGGAGGGAAGCGATGTGCTGGGGGTCGCTGGCTGGCACTGTGACTCCTTCATCTGTGCGACCGAGCAGGACGCCGGGCGGTAGCTCCGCCCACAGATGATGCTCAATGCAGGAGAACACAGTGGCCTTAAAGGGCCGGCAGGCACAGTTTCCAGTGCCAAGGACTGCTGCCCCCGGGCCGACCACAGGTAAGCCGAGCGGGACCGTCTGTGTGTGTGTGTGTGTGTGTGTGTGTGTATGTATGTGTACATGCTGCGGGCGGGAGGGGGCGGAGCGAGCTGAGCGGGAAAGTGTGGGCTTCCTGCACGTAACTAAGATAAACATCGGGTTACTAACCAAAGCGTTTTGCTTGGATACCCGATGTTTATCTTGGTTACCAGCTTCTGGCAGGCTGCCAGCGATGGCTCCTGCACACTCTAGCTGTAAAAAGCCCTGCTTTTTGCTGCTAGAACCGTTCTCGAACGTATCTAGAACTATCGAGCTTTTGCAAAAAGCTCGAGTTCTAGTTCGATCTCGAACAGCCCCCAAAATCACTCGAGCCCCGAACTGGAGAACCTCGAACCACGAACCGCGCTCAACTCTACACAGTACCCCAAATTTTTTTTTTGAAAATGTCTAATTTTTTTCACCATTACAAATTTTTTTAAAAAAGTATGTTTGTTATATTATTTGTACTGATGAGGGGAATCTTAATGTGAAATAATTTTTACCACAAAATGTACACTTTAAAAACAATTCCCACAAAAAATATCATAATTTTTTTTCCCAATTTCTCTGCATTTGTCCCCCATTTTCCATTGCTATATGTAAATTTAATGGAGTCATTCAAAAGTTCAACTTGTCTGGCAAAAAAAAAGCTCTCAAATGTCTATGTGGACAGAAAATTAAAAAGTTATAGCTTTGAGAAGAAAGGAAGGAAAAAACAAAAGAGTGAAAATGGAAATTACTGACTCGCGAAGGGGTTAAAGATACTGTTAACTACTTGGATAGTGCCTTCTTGAGGCCTAAGTGTCCCAATTAAAATAGAATAGATTCTACTCACCTCCCGAATCAGTGCCATTCCAATGATGTTGATCCCAAGTCTCCTGGCATTCAAATAACATTGTTATGTCACGTAAACGCCGCAGTCTAACAGTAGATTACGAACAGCTTCTGCTCATCAATGTTACGTCAGAACAGATGTCCACACCGACAAAATAGTAAAGGCTGCAGTCAGTCAGCAGCCATTAATTGGCTGCAGCGCTCACATGATGTAAAAAAAATGTCCCACGAGTGCCAAGAGACCTGGAGCCAACATCGTTGAAACAGCACCGGTGCAGGAGGTGAGGATCAGTTTTTTATATTTGGCTCTGAGAACTTGGGAACATAAGAGTTATCCTACTAGGTGACAACCCTTTAAGGTTTAGATTTTCTATGCACTGCATGATAAGGGCTCTTAGTATTGTTTTGACATCTATTTACATTAGCTTATGACTTTTGACTGTATCAGTACATTTGAATAATTGTGGTTTAGTTTTCATGCACCTTCTCCACATTAGAGAAATTTTATTGAATTTCCCATTACCGTAGCTGTAGCGTAAAGCACCGTCTGTCAATAAATAACACATGCCCATTAAGTGTGAAACCACAAATGTGCTGCTGCAGCCCTGGTTCACCATTGTGACAAATAAAGAACATAATTCCAGGTTCCATTGATTGGATTATATGAACTAATATTTCATCCGTACTGCTTCACTTCTGCTTTTGAATACTGGCCAACATTAACCCCTGAGGAATAAAATCACTAAAACAGTACACAGATATGAGGCACTGATATTACGTATTGTTTATTTGAAAATAGGACAACTTTCAACTGCGTTATAATATAAAAGATCATAAAAAATGACTAAAAAGGGAAAATGCCATAAAAATAAAAAATATTCATTACTCACCTGACAAATCCCTGCTGCTCCATTTCTCTGTACAGATCATGTTGCAGACATTACAAGCTGATGGGACCACTGCAGACAATCTTTGGCTTTTGTAGTGTTCAGTATGAGGGTATGTGCGCACGTTGCTTTTTACCTGCTTTTTACCTGCTTTTTTGCTGCTTTTTCTTCTGCGCTGTTTAATGCCAAAATGGATGTGTTCTTCTATTCAAGCAAAGTCTATGGGAATTTGGGTTTCTTGTTCACACTATGTTGTTCAAAATGCTGCCTTTTTGTGGCAGAACTTTGGTCAAAAACTCAGCTTTTCAAAGAAGCAACATGTCAATTGTTTTTGCCATTTGGGTTTTGCACTGCAAAGCTGAGTTTTTGACCAAAGTTCTGCCACAAAAAGGCAGCATTTTGAACAACATAGTGTGAACAAGAAACCCAAATTCCCATAGACTTTGCTTGAATAGAAGAACACATCCATTTTGGCATTAAACAGCGCAGAAGAAAAAGCAGCAAAAAAGCAGGTAAAAAGCAGGTAAAAAGCAACGTGCGCACATACCCTTAGACTGTCAAGCCAGTGATTAGCTGCAGTGGTCCTGTTTGTTGAAGAGCTCGTCACTGCAGAATAGTAATCAAAGAGTTGCGAAGAGAATCCCAGCAGCATTACTGGAGCAGGGGCAGATTTAAAAGGTTAATAATGGCTCTATTATTATTGGCCAATTCTACCATATACCCAACTTGTTTTCCAATCTCAGAAAAATCTCTAAAATTGTCAATGTCTCATGACAGTAGCTTTAAATGACACTCTTTTACATTTGTAACAATATACAGCACATACAGCTAGGAATATTTTGCACTTGTAACATTCTAAATGAAGTACTTAACATAAGGCCCTGTCACACACAGAGATAAATTTGCGGCAGATCTGTGGTTGCAGTGAAATTGTGGACAATCAGTGCCAGGTTTGTGGCTGTGTACAAATGGAACAATATGTCCATGATTTCACTGCAACCACAGATCTGCCAAAGATTTATCTCTGTGTGTGACGGGGCCTAAGAAACCCCAGAACCACCAGTTGTGTCTATCTTATATCTCTTCCTAAGAGTCTTCTTAACACATTGTACACATAAACAGATCTTCAGAAGACTTCTGTTCATGCACAGTGTGCCTCTCTGAAGACAGAATGGGTACACCAAGCTCAGAATGTCAATAATAAGAGGAAACAAAGTTGCATGCATCAGCAAGCTTTATATAGTACTGGCGAATATACCAGCTCTTGTAAGTCATGTAATCATGCCCACAGGGACATGCTAACATGCTAGGTGGGCTGACTAGTCTGGGGAACTAATGCTCCACTGACTAGTCATGGGAGTCATTTGCATATCATAAACGGACTTTGGAAATACTTTTTTCTAAAAATCTGTTTATATGTGCAATGTAATAAAAGAAATATTAGAAAGTGAATTTAGATATGTGCAGACACCTGCTGGGGATTCTGGGGGCAAGGGCAACCTAACAGATTCTCTTTAAGATGGGCTGATCACGCAATTCCCTTCATTAGCTGTGTGGAGCTGACAGGAGTGGCGGTGTATTCTGCTGCTCCTGTCACCTTCATGCAGCAGAGCTGGATGCGACGCTGGAGGTCCGTGGATTACGCCGGACATAGAGGGCTTTGTTGGGGTTAATAAATTGGTGATGGGGGAATTTGTTAGTGTTTTTTTATTTCTAATAAAGGATTGCTCAGGTGTGTGTGTTTATTTACTGTAACTTACAGGTTAATCATGGAAGGTATCTCGGGGAGACGCCTGACATGATTAATCTAGGACTTATTGGCAGCTATGGGCTGCCATTAACTCCGTATTACCCCGATTTCCAACGCACCAGGGCCAATCGGGAAGAGCCAGGTAGAGTCCCAGTCCCAGTCCCATCTATTGTATGCGGCCATTGTGGGCGGCTGCTGGCTGATATTGTTAGGGTGGGGGGCTTCCGATAACGTGGAGCTCCCCATCCTGAGAATACCAGCCTTCAGCCGTGTGACTTTACCATGGCTGGTATCAAAATGGGGCGGGACCGCACGTCAGTTTTTTTAATTATTTATTTATTTTTTTAACTGCACAGTATAGTCCCGCCCCCCAGTGGCTGTGATTGGTTGCAGTGAGACAGCTGTCAATCAGCGTGGGGGCGTGTATAACTGCAACCAATCATAGGCGCCGGTGGGCGAGGAAAGCAGGGAATAATAGATTGTTTAATGAGCGGCCGGCTTTTTCAAAAGAGGAAAAGCCACCGGAGTTTAGTGAACAGCCATGCAGCGCCGCGCCGGTGATCGGGGATCGGTAAGTATGAGAGAGGGGGGAGACTGACCGACAGACAGCGAGATAGAGACAGACAAGACAGAGAAAGACCAACAGACAGACAGAGAGACCGACCGACGGACTGAGGGAGATTTACCGACATAGACAGGAAAAGAAAGAATGACCGACAGCGCTAGAAAAAAACCACAAAACGTACACGGATCATACAGAGATGCATCCGTGTCACGTATTGTGCGCACATAACCATTGACTTTCATGGTGTCTGCGTGTGCGTGTTCCGTGCAGAAAACGGACATGCTTCTGTGCAAAACAGAAACACATACGGATTACGGACACACAGACATTATGAAATAACGCACGTGTGACCTCAAACATAGATTAACATTGGTGCACGTTTGGCCGTGTCTCCGGTACATATGGAAACGGGCCAAACACGCACGTGTTTCACGGATGTGTAAAGGGGGCCTAAAACAGTATGCACTAGGATATACAGCTTTCTTAGAAGCAGATTTATTTAAAGGGATTATCCGATAAAGTAATTAACATGTCTCCTTTGACTTAATTCAAGCTACAGCCATTCTAATTAGATGTCAGGATGGCTGAACACTGAAGAAACAGTGGTAAAGAGTACCGCAACTGTCAAGAAGGGCTACTGTCATAAGTAGAGATGTGCGAACCTAAGGTTCGGTTTTCGAACTGAACACCAAATTTAAAAATCAAGGTTTGGGTTCGAGGTTTGGATGCTTTACGTGTGAACAAAACTCATGAGAGTAAAGCTGTGCTCAGGTACGCTTGGTGCTCAGTCCTCTGCGAGCCATTTACAGTGTTTGAATGGCTAACACTGGGGTAACAACAACGTGATCACATGTAGTGTGTGTAACAAATAAAAAAAAGTTTGAAAACGAAGTCTCACCCTCCCCCGGAAGTGATCTGCTTATGACTGGCTGTGTGTGGGCGGAGACTCAAACTGCCAATCAGTGACTTGATCCGGTGTTTGGGTCAAGCTCAAGCCTATGGAGCTAGGCTCGTTTGCTGCCAGCGAACCGAACCTCTAAAGGTTCACTCATCTCTAGTCATAAGCACACAGAACGTTCTCAGCTAGGGAGCAGCGTTGACATGGGACGAAATAAATCTTTATACTGACTTATCATGTATACCGTCTGTTTTGAAAAATGAAGCTGGAGAAACCCTTCCCTCCATGTTCTCAGTCCATTATAAGATTTAACCCATCTTGTGACGAGGTCCTTCTTCCATATCACACAATCAACAGAACAAGAGATGGCTGTACAATCTAATAAGCATTTATGCCAAGCAAATCAAACAGTCCATAAGATAATCCACCATACAGAGGGTAAAATTATTCCAGAAATATGAATATAATCCAATAAGCGATAAATGTCCAGGTCTCTCTGAGAAGCTTCTCCCAGAGGATCAATCCTTCTCTCTTCAAGTTCTCCAAACAGACTGCACAATCTCCAGGTAAGCAAAAAAGTTAGATGGATTCCAGGCCCAACTCCCCGCACACCTAGGGACAAACACTACAGGGAGTGTTTACCTACAGACAATACAATGTACACACAAGCAATACAAATAATGGACAGTCAACAATGCCTAAACATGAACCCACACAAAATGGTACATAACCCACAATATCACACCATCACACACCTCATGTCAGTGTTGTTTCTTGCCTGATTAAAGTAAATGTGCTTATGATGGCAGCTCCTCTTGACAGTTGAGATACTCTTGGGTTCTGTTTCTTCAGTGTGACAAAATCCCACCATGGGATTAGAACAGCTGCAGTCTGGATTAAGTTACAGTTGCCATATTATTCCCATTCTATGAGAACCCCTTTGTATGCAGAATCACAATTAATAAGGATGTACTTAATGAAAATCTACAACATTGACTGAAAGACTTTCCAACATCTGTAGTATATTTTGCTTCCGATATGTAGATCATGATGAGGTGACAGTATCTACTCCTCAGCTGCTTTCTACTCACAAAAAAATAGAGTGACCTGAATATTTGCCAGAAATGTTCTAATATAGTAAATGCAATGTACTCTTATGTTATATTTAGATACAAGAGGGTTATCTTGAATATTTGGATAAAGTCATGTTTGAGTGATGACTCAAGTTCCTTGTAAGTTCTGGACATTCTGACATTGAAAGTAAAATATGTACTTCTATTCCTTTCCGTATAATACTTTTTATAAAATGCCTGGTGTGCTAGGGCAGAAATGCGGCAGTGGTGTAATGTTTAAATAAGCAATTTAAGAAAAAAACAAAAAGGATTCAGCTCACTGTTTATTTTCTTCTCATGTCTCCAGATTTCCTGCCCAGAGCTGTTATTTTTCTGTTTGTCAACATTATAAGCATGAAATTCACACCTGGCTAAATAGATTATAAAGAGACTCTTGGGTCCCTTTGCAAATGGCTAATTGGCTAATTACAGCATGCCTCATTTATGAAGTCCAATCTGAACAGGCATCAATGGAAAAGAGATTGTTTCTTAGGACTTGTACATATTGTAGGACACATTAGATAAACATTTGTATGCAAAATCAGATTGTATATCAATGTAAAAAAACATTGTGTGGTATAAAATTCAAGCTGCACGTTCCATTTTAAAGCTATTTAGGTTTCAACTGCCTTTGCTAATGTATATATCTATTTAAAAGGAATCTACCACCAGGTTTTAGGCACGCAATCTAAGGACTAGAGATGAGCGAACCGGCCGTGGTTCGGCTCGAGTTCAGTTCGTCGAACGGAGGTCTCGTTCGAGTTCAGTTCGGCGAACGTTCGACGAACCGAACTCGAACCAATAGGAAATAATGGGAGGCAATCACAAACACATAAAAACGCATTATAAATGTACACATACAGTTAATAAACATTGCCATAACACTTACCAGTCCCTGCGATCCCTCCTGCACTCTGTCTCCTGCCGCTATTCCATCCGATGATCGCTGAATCCTACCGGTGGCCAGCACTGCCAGCAGTGATGCAGGACCTATTGTGACGTCAAAATAGCCATGTCACCAGTCACGTGGCTATTATCTCATTGGCTACAGACTGGTCACATGGCTTTGACGTCATGTCCTGTCCTAGGTCCTGTCATTGCACCCTCCGGTACACGGTGCACATTTGTGTATCGCCGTGTACCGGCGACATGCTCTAGCACACGGTCAACTCCCCGTTCCGTTAGGGACCGGCTGACACAGCCGGTCATTAACGGAGATCACCGTTGCCATAGCAACGCAGTTAGCGGTGACGTCACCGCTAACCGCGGCTCCGGGAATTACATGATCGGAGCACCGTTGCTATGGTAACGCGTCTGTCAGCGTTACCGCTGTTACCGCTAACAGCCAGCAGCACTGATCTCTCATGGAGTGAAGGCTGCATGCTGCTTCCCGTGCAGCCTTCACAGAGTGATTTCTGCACGGGAAGCAGCGTCTTCCCCCATGCAGCAGTGATGGAGCAGAGCTGCATTTGTTGAACGAGAAAGACAGAAGACCATGGATCGTGGAGGGCTGACAGGGGGTAATAAAGATGGAGTCTCTAATGTGTCTGGGTATTTATTTCTATTAAAGTATTTTTTTTCTGTGTCGTGTCTTTTTTTTAACCCTTTATTGGAGATTCTTAATGGCCGGGTCAAACGTGCCTGACATTAAGAATCTCTGGCTTAATACTAGCTAGTAAAACAAAGCTAGTATTAACTCATTATTACCCAACAAGCCACCCGGCTTCAGGGCTGTTGGAAGAGTTGGATACAGCGCCAGATGATGGCGCTTCTATGAAAGCGCCATTTTCTATGGCGGCTGCAGACTGCAATTCGCAGCAGAGGCGCCCAGAAACCTCGGGCTAACCTGTGCTGCGGATTCCAATCCCCAGCTGCCTAGTTGTACCTGGCTGGACACAAAAATGGGGCGAAGCCCACGTCATTTGTTTTTTAATTATTTCGTGAAATAAGTGAAATAATTAAAAAAAACGGGCTTCCCTATATTTTTGGTTCCCAGCCGGGTACAAATAGGCAACTGGGGGTTGGAGGCAGCCCGTGGCTGCCTGCTGTACCTGGCTAGCATACAAAAATATGGCGAAGCCCACGTCATTTTTTTGGTGGGCAAAAAACTTCTGCATACAGTCCTGAATGGAGTATGCTGAGCCTTGTAGTTCTGCAGCTGCTATCTGCTCTTCTCCATACAGACAGACAGCAGCTGCAGAACTACAAGGCTCAGCATACTCCATCCAGGACTGTATGCAGAAGTTTTTTGCCCCCTGAAAAAATTATGTGGGCTTCGCCATATTTTTGTATGCTAGCCAGGTACAGCAGGCAGGTACGGCTGCCCCCAACCCCCAGTTGCCTATTTGTACCCGGCTGGGAACCAAAAATAAAGGGAAGCCCTTTTTTTTATTATTTCATGAATTTCATGAAATAATTAGAAAACAAATGACGTAGGCTTCGCCCCATTTTTTTGTCCAGCCAGGTACAACTAGGCAGCTGGGGATTGGAATCCGCAGCATAGGTTGGCCTGAGCTTTCTGGGCCCCACTGCTGCGAATTGCAGTCTGCAGCCGCCTCAGAAAATGGCACTTTCATAGAAGCGCCATCTTCTGGCGCTGTATCCAACTCTTCCAGCACCTGCCTGCTATACCTGGCTAGCATACAAAAATATGGCAAAGCTCACGTCCTTTTTTTGTAGTTTTTTGGCAAAAAAAATAAAAAATGCTTCCCTGGATTTTCCATTGCCAGTGAAGGTAACACCAAGCAGTGGGGGTTAGCAGCCAGTAGCTGCTTGGATTACCCTTAGCTAGCAATACAAAAAATGCAGCGGGAGCCCATATATATTTTTTTTAATTATTTATTTAAATAACTAAAAACAAAATGGGCTTCCCTGTATTTTGATTGCTGGACATCACAGTGCTGTAAAAATAAATCTTTAAAAAAAATGACGTAGCGCTCCGCGGTATTTTTGATTCTCAGCGCAGATAAAGCAGACAGCTATGGGTTGCCACCCCCATCTGCCTGCCGTTACCTTGGTTGGCAACCAAAATACAGGGAAGCCCATTAATTTTTTCTATTTAAAAAATAGTTAAAAAAAAAAATGACATTGGGTCCCCCCATTTTTGATAGCCAGCTAGGGTACAGCAGACGGCTGTAGCCTGAAAACCACAGCTGGCAGCTTTACCGTGGTTGGGGATCCAATGTTGAGGTCCCCCCAGGCTCTTTTTTTATAATTATTTTATAAATATTAATAATTACACAAAAAAAGTAGGGTCCCCCCCAAATTGGATCACCAGCCAAGGTAAAGCGGACAGCTGTGGTCTGGTATTCTCAGGGTGGGAAAGTCCATAGTTATTGGGCCTTCACAGCCTAAAAATAGCAGGCCGCAGGCACCCCAGATGTGGCGCATCCACTAGATGCGCCAATCCTGGCGCTTCACCCCAGCTCATCCCGTGCCCTGGTGCAGTGGCAAACGGGGTAATAAATCGGGTTGATACTAGCTGTAAAGTCACCTGAGATCAAGCCCAGCAGTTTGTGATGTCATGGCGTCTATTAGATACCCAACATCATAAACTGTTAGTACTAACAAAAAAAAATCGACAAAAGAAATTTATTTGAAAAAACAGTCCCCAAAACATTTCCTCTTTCACCAATTTATTGTAAGAAAAAAAATAAAGGGGTCCCACGACGACTCTGGACCGTCTAGAATATGGGGGGGAGACACTCAGGGAACGTATCCCCCATTTTCTAGGAGTGCAGACCCTTCATGTGAGGAGTGTGGGTGCAATGAATCTGCACTCACTCTCCCCGGGTCCACAGCAGCAGAGTCCATGTCGTAATGGTTGCTACCAAAGCTGCAATGCCCTGCTCATGAGGTAAGGGCATGCCTAATCAGGAGAACTATTCTACATTTCCAAATATTGGTATTTGCTGATATTATTGCTATTCCACCTACTATATATTGGGGATAGGATCTTGGAGATGGAATACCCCTTTAAGTCCAGTTATCCAGCTGAATGAATACTTAACAACAGAGCTCGCTATTTAGATGTGTTTTCTTGTGGTGTATAACGGACTTTCATGTTTGGTAGTCGTTCAGCAGGGAAACTATAAAAGCAAATCCCTCCATTTGGAAATGTAGTATATAGCTCTCCTGATCAATTATGTTCCTTACCTCATGAGCAGGGCATTGCAGTAATAATAATAATTTATTCATTTATATAGCTTTATTAATTCTATAGCGCTGTATGTCTTTGGAGTGTGGGAGGAAACCGGAGTACCCGGAGGAAACCCATGCAAACACGGGGAGAACATACAATTTCCTTGCAGATGGTGTCCTTGGTGAGAATTGAACCCAGGACCTCAGCGCTGCAAGACTGCAGTGCTAACCACTGAGCCACCGTGCCGCCCATTTAGCTTACAGATGCATAACCACCACTCACTGTGTCTGAACACAGGAAGCTGAGCTGACAGCCGCTCTGTGCATGCGGCAGCGTCTATTGTGAAGGAGAGGGCCGTGGGGGGATCAACGCTGCACAGGTACCGTGAGACACCGGGGAACACCGGTGGGGTTATAGGCGGTGACCTGGCAGGGCCTGGGAAGGAGTTTTCTGTCGCATGTGTCATGGCACATGCGACAGAAATCAGAGGAGTGGGGTGAATGCGGCCGGCGCGCTGCTGTGCGCGCGGCCATCTTGGATTTCTGGGAGGGCATCAGGGGGGGCACCTTGGCGACACCGGGGGACCGGAGGGGACCGAGGAGGAGATTTATCATGTTTGTTCATGCCAGATGGGAGATAAATAATTTTTTACCGGCGCTGTCATTTACTGTAACGTGATCATCGGTGTACGGTGTATACCTGTGATCACGTGAGCGGGGACTGGAAAAACCGTCCTGAATCATGATCTCCAGGGTCTCAGCTAGCCCTGAAACCCCGGAGATTTTCTGACGCTGGGGGGCGTTATTCACTTATTTCTGCCTGCTGTTTATAAACGGCAGATCAGAATAAGGCTACATTAACACGACCGATCCATTTTTGCGGTCTGCAAAAAACAGTCCGTTTTTTTTCACGGGTGCATCCGGGTGGCATCCGTTTCCGTTCCGTAGATGGTCCTTATGTCATCTGTTTGTCATCCGTGTGCCTTCCGTTTTTTTTGTGTACTGCAAAAAAACTGAAGAAGGGAAAATACATAAATTTACCCAGGATCCATAGCTTCATCCTACATGAGGCGGTCACATGTTCACTCCAGTGCCATTTTCTACTGCTTTTCACAGTGTAGAGCGCTCTGGTGATTTTCTTGTGCTTGTGCACTTCATATCAGTCTTTTCTGTCATTATAATGGCAGAAAGACACATAATGTCCCACTCTCCTGCATTTTGTAATTTTGCACCCTTTGGTGCCTTTCATGTGGCACTAAGGGGTGCTTAGCTTTGTATTTAGCCAAAAAAATGAAAAAAAAATGACGTAGGGTTCCCCCTAGTTTTGTAGCCAGCTAGGGTAAAGCAGATGGCTGCAGCCTGCAGACCACAGCTGGCAACCTCACCTTGGCTGGTAATCCAAAACTGAGGGCACCCCACGCTGTTATTTTAAATTAAATAAATAATTAAAAAAAAAAACAATCCCCCCAAAATTGGATCACCAGCCAAGGTAAAGCAGGCAGCTGGGGTCTGATATTCTCAGACTAGGGAGGTCCATGGTTATTGGACTCTCCCCAACCTAATAATAGCAGGCCGCAGCCGCCCCAGACGTGGCGCATCCATTAGATGTGCCAATCCTGGTGCTTCGCCCCAGCTCATCCCGTGCCCTGGTGCGGTGGAAAACGGGGTAATATATGGGGTTAATACCAGATGTGTAATGTCACCTGGCATCAAGCCCTGGGGTTGGTGAGGTCAGGCGTCTATCAGATACCCGACATCACCAACCCAGTCAGTAATAAAAAAAATAGACGACAAACACATTTTTATTTGAAAAAACACTCCCCAATACATTCCCTCTTTAACCAATTTATTAGAAAGAAAAACAAATCCAGGTCTGGTGTAATCCAAGGGGTTGCCATGACGATCCACACTGTCCCAGTCAATGAAGAGCAGGATGTTCCCCATTGGCTGGGAGAGCAGTGCAGTGACCTGAGCTAACATTAATGGGTCAGCCCAGGTCACTGCAGGGGATGACAAGTGCTGCTGTCAGTGAGGTACATTACCTGCGCTGATCTCCTGCACTGCTGACAACACCTGTCACTGAGTTCAATGACCGCCACCTTCACAGCCAAGTATCATGAGCGGCCCGTGACGTCACCGCTAGTCAGTCTCAGGTCAGAAGCGAGAGAAGGTGATGTGACAAGCGGCGGCCATGGAGGACAGTGACAGCGCTGAGGTCGGGACTTCATCACCGCAGGTAAGCCGAGCGAGACCATGTGTGCAGAGTGCAGGTGGGCGGAGCCATGTGTGCTGGCGGCGGAGTGCGAAGTGGGTGGCGCTGAGGACGTCAGTGTCGTGGACTGCTTGGCTGGGGACAGGTGAGTGTGAGTGTGTGTGTGTGTGTGTGTGTGTACATGCCGCGTGCAGGAGGGGGCGGAGTGAGCTGAGCGGGGAAGTGTGGGCTTCATGCACGTAACTAGGATAAACATCGGGTTACTAACCAAAGCGCTTTGCTTGGATACCCGATGTTTATCTTGGTTACCAGCTTCTGGCAGGCTGCCAGCGATGGCTCCTGCACACTGTAGCTGTAAAAAGCCCTGCTTTTTGCTGCTAGAACCGTTCTCGAACATATCTAGAACTATCGAGCTTTAGCAAAAAGCTCGAGTTCTAGTTCGATTTAGAACAGCCCCCAAAATCACTCGAGCCGGGAACTGGAGAACCTCGAACCGCGAACCGCGCTCAACTCTACTAAGGACAGCAAAATGCATAATGGTGAAAAAAAACAGCAAAAACACTGACAGACTTGACATGCTGCTTCTTTCAAAAATGCAATAGTTTTTAATTAGAAAAAAAAGCAGCTGTGTGTCTGCGTGTGCATGAGATTTCTGGATTCTGGGTTTGCTGGAACTGTAAAAAGCAGCTTTGTATTTGCATTTATTTGCATAAAACCAATGAAAAATATGCAAAAAAAAAGCATCAAAAACATACTGTGTAAACATAGCCTACCAGGTTTTGTAGAGTCTAAGGTAAGAATATGTCAAATTCTAGAGATGTTTTTGAGGTGTAAGTGGCATAACTGAGTGAGAGATTTGATTTAGGGAGTGAGAGAGAGACGCGAGTATAAACTAACCCCAACACAGTGGGCGTGCTGCAAGGGAGTAATGGTGGAACCTCAAATAGAAATTGCAATATTGGGTTTAAGAAGGTGAGTAGTGGGAGAAAACATGAGATGTTTAGTTTTTGATATTGAGTTTTAGATAGAGGGAGGACATGATGTTAAAGACAGTGAACAAACAATTGTTAGTATTTTGTAGTAATGCAGGGGTGATGTCAGGAGATGATGTATATAATTTGTTGTCATCAGCATAGAGATCGTTCTGAAAACCAAATATACTGATAGTTTGTCCATAAGGCATAAGACACACGGTATGAAAATTGGAGCGACTGGAATGCGATAAAACATCGCATTCCACTCGGACCAATATTAGCTTATGTATCAGTACACATGAGCAATTATTTTCTCAGCCCTAATCGGCCCGAGAAAACAATCGCAGCATGTTGTGACTGTACAGTCCCTGACAGAAGTTCTATCGCTTATCCATGCTATGTAAATAAAAGCTTATAACCTGACTTTAAATTCATCCATTGGTTTCATAAAATACTCTTTTGAAAGCTGAAACCCTCCCAAATTTGGTTTAGTTTATAAAAATAAAGGTGCTGCAAAGCTGAAATATATTGATCATTTAATGAACACAGAAAGGTCAGATTTTGGCAAGACAAAAGTTTTGTCGCCCTGTCATATAATGCACCCAATCCTAGTTTACATCCTCACCTGTGCTCACTAAATGATCGCTTAATTAGTGCATGTGTATAAAAAGAAACTCAGCACCCCAGACCTTCACTTGAACTGCCACTTGACCAATGACAACATGTCAAAAATCCACCCTGCGACCAAAGCCTTGATTATCAAGAGGCTGAAGACCAGATCCACTGCAGAGGTGGCTTGCACCTTTAATGTGTCTCAGAGTCAAGTACAACGAATTAAAAAAAGATTTGAAGAGACTGGAGATGTTTTTGACAAGCCCAGGCCTGGCAGACCCCACAAGACGACTGCTCAGGAAGAACGTTTGTTGGTTAGAAAATCAAAAGCCAGCCCCTCTTCCACTGCAGCAGAGCTCCAACAGGCCTGGTCACCTCAAGTCCCAGTGTCAACTAGAACAGTTTGTAGGATTCTGTCTCAAAATGGCCTCCATGGTCGATTCAGTGCCCAGAAGCCAGCACTAAACAAAAGGCAATTAAAAAACCGTGTGGCATTTTCCAAGTCCAACTCCAACAGCCTGCTAAACAGATGGATGCTGGAAAAGTGGCAGAAGGTGGATTTCTCTGATAAATTTTCAGTTACATTACACCACAGCCGCTGCAAATACTGCAGGAGACCTACTGGAGCCCGTATGGATCCAGAAAACAGTTAAGTTTGGTGTTGGAAAGATCATGGTCTGGGGTTATATTCAGTATGGAGGTGTGCAAAACATTTGCAAGGTGGAAGGCAATATCAATAGCCTAAAATATCAAGAAGTATTAGCTACCTCTTACATTAACAATCATAAAAGGGGTCAAATTATCCAGCAGGATGGTGCTCCATCTCATACATCCATCTCTACAACAAAGTTCCTCCTGGAAAAAAAGATCAAGGTGCTTAAGGACTGGCCAGCCCAGTCACCAGAAAAGAACATCATTGAGCATGTTTGGGGTAGGATGAAAGAGGAAGCTTGGAAGACAAAACCAAAGAATCTAGATGAACTCTGGGAGGCATGTAAGACTGCATTCTTTGCTATTCCTGATGACTTCATCAATAAATTGTATGAATGGAAGTCACACAAAATATTAAATATGGCTCTAATAGCACCCCAACTTAATTCACCAATGTGATGCAACATATCTTTGTATTAGAAGTAATTTATTTGTTTGAATTTCACATTACTTTCTGTGGGCGACAAAACTTTTGCCTTGCCAAAATCTGACCTTTCTCTGTTCATTAAATGATTAATATTTCAGCTTTGCAGCAACTTTATTTTCCCTAAGGCAAATTTGAGAGGGTTCAGCTTTCAAAAGTGTAATTTATGAACCCAACAGATGAATTTAAAGTCAGGTTATAAGCTTTTATTTACATAACATGGATAAGTGACAGAACTTCTGTTAGGGACTGTAATGCGTTCCTGGTTTCTCTCGCACCCATTCAAGTCTATGGGGCGAGAGAAAAATCGCACTGCTCTCGCAGTACACCGCTGTATCGCGAATGCAGGGCGAGAATGGCAATAGCCGGCTACGGAGGAGAGAGGGAGATAAATTCCTCTCCTCTGTAGTGCCGGCCCGCCCCTCCTCAGAGCCGGCCTGCCCCCCGCAGCTGAGGTCCGATCGCATGATCGGACCTCAGTCGCAGTGACACTCGCATGATACTCGGCTACCGCTGTGCTGCCAGCGTGAGCCGAGTGTCATTGCAAGGATCTCATTAGTCCCCCGTGTGGCCGCGGCCTTAGGGGAAGTATATAGAGAGAAATGGAGGGTCCTCGGACTGATCCCTGAGGAACTCCAACAGTATGGGGAAGAGTAGGGGAAGAGGGGTCAGAAAAACATACAGTGAAAGAGTGGACAGAGATGTAGGAAGAGAACCAAGAGTGAGCAATGTCCTTGAGGCCAATAGGTCTCCTACATCATGCTGCTTCAAGGACAGGTCAGCAATAGCTGGTTATAGATTGTCATTAATGTACCCAATGCTGACATAATCTGACTCCCATTCATACTGTACAAAAGCAAACATAATATATGTGATGCATAAAGGTAACCTATCAGGTCTTTGAACCCCCAAAAACTACCCCATTAAAATTTAGAATATAAATCCAGCTTGCCAATATTGTCTCTGATACTGCAGACAAAAATTGTTATCTGAAAAATAAAGTTCTGATGCCCTCCTTGGTAACTGCACATGTACTGAAATAGTTCAGTGAGGGTGACTTTCTTTACTGAGAGCTGTTCGCATCATGACCCCTTGGGTTGATTGACATTTTCTTTACTTTGTATATCTTCTGTGTTTGAAGTCTTGGACATGCTTGCTATTTCTTTGCTTCCTAGGCAGAGAAGAGAAGATGCGGCGTGTCAGGAGGATGTCAATCATGACTAGTAGGGTGTGATCATAGTGTTTAAAACCTTATTGTGCTCAGTTAAGAAAGTCCACCGACTGGACTAATCAGGTACATTTACATATATCGAAGATGGCACTAAAAGTTTTTCTCTATTGTTTCAGCTTTCAGAAAAATTGGGACGTTGCAGTCACTTTCCAAATTGTACGGAGTGGTTGGAGAAGGGAGTGGGGGAGGTTAGGAGGCTTCATAGCAGTAACAAGTTCTTTTTAAAGTTACTGTTCTTTTTTGGTAGCCATACTTATAGGAATATTCATGTGGCAGAAAAGAGCTGAAAGAAAAAACATATTTTTCCAATTTAGCTTCAGTATAAAGTTTTAACGTTACTTATCCACCACTTTGTGCTGGTCTATATCTCAGGTGTCCTTACTGTCTCTTGGGTAGAAGACACCTAATTGCTTTGTCCATTACTTACCTTCTCGCAGTGCTTTTCCATAGCAACTGGTGAGATCCAGTGGTATCATATAATGACCACCTATTAACAGTGGTTGTGCCTAAAGGACAATTAATGCCATCAATATATTTTGACTATTCAGAACTCACCATCCCCCTCATGGTGTTGTCTTTTGTCCCAATAGTTTAGAACCAGTATGACACTATAGAACAGAAGTCCTCAACCTTTCTGACCTTGAGAGCCACATTCAGCTCTGAAAGACAGTAGTGACACCCAGAGCCCCCCATTAGAGGTATAATGACACTAAATGCTTTTGCAGATAAATCAAAATGAGACAATATACCAAGATCCAGGGGTTCCTACCTTACCCCCTTTCATATCTGCTCTTCTATGTGGGGTTACTCACAAAAGTCACCTTCTGGAGAAATTCTCTTTATAGTTGCTTGGTAGACCAGTTGCTAATGCAATAAGCTGTCAGACAGTCATGAGCCACACATCAAAGGCCTGTGAGCCACATGTGGCTCTTGAGCCACAGGTTTGGGA
Organism: Anomaloglossus baeobatrachus; assembly: GCF_048569485.1. Lineage (NCBI taxonomy): Eukaryota > Metazoa > Chordata > Amphibia > Anura > Aromobatidae > Anomaloglossus > Anomaloglossus baeobatrachus. The sequence continues at coordinate 481,208,240 of NC_134355.1, forward strand.
CTCCTGCTATGGTATAATTGTGATTTGGTTAACATAACTTTGCTCAATTGTCTATAATTCATGTTTCCTCTAAAGAGCATTGGTCCTTTGTAATAATGGAACCAATGGAACCTAATTATATGATAAACTCGAAGACTATATCATTCCAGAATGCTCTGCCATTCACTGACAGCCGCAAGCCTGGCTGTAGCCCTGATTCCGGCTTTGTTTACCATCAGGTGTCCTGTCTCTGGTCTGTTTTCTTGTTACAACCTTATCTTTTTTACATCATTTGTACAAATTCTCATCCATTTTGCTTATAATTTTAGCTTTTTTATCTAGAGACCACATTTACCTGCTGATTTCAGTCAACGCTAAATCCCCTTTTAGTTTGTTAGTGTTCATGCATCAAGTAAGTAGTTTGGAAGTTTATATTCAGCATATGTCCTTGAAGGGGCTTGGATGACCCCTGTGTTTAGCTTAATTCAACTCATCAGGCTAAAATACACCAATCCAACATTCATTTAGATGCACCAATATTCTTGTCTGTTTCAAGATCATCACCAAGTAGTAGTAATTTGGAACCAAAACTCTATTGTAATGAAAGTCAATATGGACTAGTACAAATCAAATATATAGGAGTTAGTGCAATTAAAACTTCATCTACAGACAAAATGGTCATAGGTAATCTTAAAAGACTGCGTCTCCCTTATACCTGGTATTTATGAATACGGTAATAAAAGAATTTGTATGGACATATGGTGAGTCTAAATACAAGACTGCTCTACTCTTACTATGCCACTCAGCACTGCTTTAAAAGCCTAACCCAGCTGAATCCTAAATCGCTGCCTCTAACTGACAAAACTAAAGAAAATTAAAAGGACTTTCCTATAAAACAAAGTGATAACCTACTAAGGACCAGGGGCACTGATTGCAAGTGAAAGAAAGGTGATTACGGCAGCTAACCAGGAAAGGGTTCTTTACAGTTAGAGCAATCAGATTGTGGAATGCCCTACCACAAGAGGTAGTAATGGCTGATACTATAACAACTTTTAAAAAAGGGCTGGATAATTTTGCTCAGTACACACAACATTGTCAGTTATAAATGACTTAGTGACAAAATGTATAATTGGTGAAGGAAGGCTGAACTAGATGGACCTAGGTCTTTTTTCAACCTATGTAACTGTGTAACCTGTTTAAAGTATTGATGTAGTCCCTTAACTTTCGATATTGCTGAAAAATGTGTTTTTGAATATACATAAAGATAAGACATGAGCAAATTGATGAGGAATTTTCAGAAAACCACTTCAAATTTGAATCTTTTGAGAGTCAATTCATGCAAATCCCCAAAAATTTCCAACACTCTTTTACAAAATACAGAAAAATGTGTCAGCCAGAGATGACCCACATGACCTTGGGCATAGTTTTCTAGTTTTTAAGGTTGAAGATAGACTTAAGTTCATCGGGTCCAATCTATAGCCTAACATGTTGATTCAGAAGTAGGCAAAAACCCCATGGAGCAGACACTAATGGCTCAATCTTAGACCGACCAGTCTTCCCAATAATGCCTTGCAGCTAGCTCATCAGATAGCATAGCAAAGCCACCAGACAGAATAGTAAAGGCTATATTAGGCTGTATGACTGTGGAGGCCAGGAATGCAGTGCAGCAACCATTTGGGGGTGAATATGACTGGTGAAAAACTGTCACTCAGTAACAGCTGATAAATATAAAAAAGTTGGAAAACGCCCAATAACTCTAAATAAACTGTACAGTTACTGCATATTTAACAAATCAATAGTGAAGAACAGTTACCCTTTTTTTACCCAGAGCTAGTGATGAGTAGACCCAAACTGTAAGAGTCCAAATCCGCGCAGGTTCAAAAGTACCCTAGCACTGACCCCGGGCCAAGGGTTCTCAGGGAACTCTAGGTAACAATCCGGGTCTGGCAACTCGGGTAATTAAAAAAATAAAGGAAAAATAAAGAAAAAAGATGAAAGCAGGTGCGTTGTGCTTACCAAGTCTTTCGCTCAGCAGTATACTGCTTCTGAATTTGCTCATACTACTTCTGGGGCATCTCATAATCTTTCATGCATATGCGCTGATACCGCCACCCAGCGGCAGTCCCCGTGACTCTGACTGGTTGCAGTCAGATGAGCCCCCACCTCGTGTGACAGCATGTCTGACTTCAACTAATCACAGATGCTGTGTTTGTACCTATTGTGTGAAAATAAATAAATAAATAAATTGGCATAGGTTCCCCTCATATTATGATACCAAGCACAGATAAAAAATACGGCAAAGGCTGCAGCCTCTAGCTGTGCGCTTATCTTGGCTGTGTATCAAAATAAGAGGAACTGCATGCAACTTTTTCTAATTATTTAAACTAATTAATTTAAATAATCCAAGTACGGTCCCCCTTCAATTTTGATACCCAATCATGATAAAGCTGATAGATAGGGGCTGGTATCCTTAGGCTGGGAAGACCCACACTTATTGGGCCCCCCAGCCTAAAAATAGCAGCCTGCAGCTGCCAAGAATTGTTGCATCCATTAGATTAGACAATCTCGGAACTTTACCTGGCTCATCCGTATTGCCCTGGTGGCAATCGGCATAATAAGGGGTTAACAAAAGCTTACAGCTGCCACTAGATTAGTAATGGGAGGGGTATATAAAACCCCCATTACTAATACATAAGTGAAAAGAAATAAACACAAACAGCAAAAAAATCCTTTAGTTAATATAAAATACAAAAAAATTACTCTTTCATCCCTTTATTAACAATAAAAATACCCAGGTCCGATGTAACCCACACAAGGTTCTACAAAGATTCCAGCTCTGAGATCCAACAACAGGAAGATGAAAAATCGACCGCAAACAGCTGCTATGCCAAACAATTTCTTTTTTATTCAAGCGTTCTTTTCATCGGTGCAGATAAAAATGCGGGAGGTGACTAGGATGCGAGTCCCTCCAAAGGACGACGGCCGTTTCGTCTGTAAGCCAGACTTCTACGGGTCCACCTAGGTGGACCCGTAGAAGTCTGGCTTACAGACGAAACGGCCGTCGTCCTTTGGAGGGACTCGCATCCTAGTCACCTCCCGCATTTTTATCTGCACCGATGAAAAGAACGCTTGAATAAAAAAGAAATTGTTTGGCATAGCAGCTGTTTGCGGTCGATTTTTCATCTTCCTGTTGTTGGATCTCCTAGCTGCTCAATACCGACCAGCACGCTGCGCCTGCAAACCAGCGCTACATGGCAGTCATCAGCACGTGAGCCACTGAACTTGGAGGTAATCTGAGGGCAGGCGGTGCAGGACTTGTTCACTTGTTGCTAAAGATTCCAGCTCTGCTACATGTATGCCAATTTATTTATTTTTTTTTAGTTTTACACCAATTGGATGTACACACTGCACCTCTGACTGGTGGCAGTCAGACATGCTTTCACACAGGGTGAGGGCGCATCTGACTGCAACCAATCAGACTGCCAGTAAGCAGGGGAAGCAGTGCTTATGTATGAGGTTAAAGAGTGGCTTCAGAGTAGCGTTAAAGCCACCCGGCAAACTGGGTATAAGTATAATACGCTTCCTCCAATACCCTCTCTCTTTTCTACCACCATTTTAAAGTGCCAGATTCTGGTCCCCATAGACTTATATGGGAACCAGCATCTGGCCATATATCCAGGATCAATTCCAGGCCCAAACTGTTTTTTTGTTAAACCCGGTTGAATCCACCGATCACACGCATCTATGAGTCCACCCATAAATACCCATAGCCGTGTATGTGGAGGTCACTTTGCAATAAGTGATAAAATGCGGTTCAACAGTTTCCTAGGAGACTTGAGAGTATTATACAGTCTTTTAGGAGTAATTGGAGTACCTGCAAATTGTGGGAAATATATGTGTTGCAAATCAAATATTTTGGATAAATTTGACAAAATTGGCAAATTTTAATATTAAAATACTTGATTATCTCTAATAAAAACTCTCTCTCTCTATCTTTATATATATATATATATATATATATATATATATATATATATATATATATATATATATATATTGATAGCATTTACATTTGCATGTAGCCGTGAACCTATAACAACAGAGAAAGGAATATATACAGTATACAGTCCAAGCACAAAAGTAAACTTGTGTGCTTGGACTGTATACTGTATATATTCCTTTCTCTGTTGTTATAGGTTCACGGCTACATGCAAATGTAAATGCTATCAATGCTGGTGAATGATGTTTCCAGCAGATTAGGTCACTTGCTTACTGTTTTGGAGTGTTAAACAATCCATCAAGTACCATAAATAAAGTAGCAAAACTGAATAATTCAGCAATTCATTAGCGGAGTGTTTGCTAAGCAATGAGAATGTGTTCATATAAATGTAATTTTTTAATTAATTAAATAGATTGCAGAACTGTACAAGGCTTTGCAATAACCATCTTTCCCTTCACGTAATAAAAAGCTATTCCACTAAGATTAATATGCTTATTGAAAGAAGTATGCACATTTTAAAAAGAAACACTTTAATTCTGGAGATATCATCATTAACCCCTGCCTTAATTGGGAAAAGCAATGCCAATTACAGTTCTGTTCCTTTTTTTTGTGTGGTTTTTATGTCTCATTGTTCTAATTCACTGCAACAAATTTGTCTGCAAAAATGCAAATGTACTTCATGGTAACAAGAGTGTTGTGGACCCAATTAAAACGCTACTTTGGGAGAAGTTTCACAGTAAATATTTACACTTGTGGTTTGCTTAACAAGTTGAATACACTCATAAAATCTGCAAAACCATTTCCTTAATTTTCCTATTACCCTCTTTCTGCAATTTTACTAACTGTGTCTTTAATAATACTTACACTTTTTATTTCTCACATATGTTTCCTAAAAGCGATCTTATCAGTACAGTCTTACAGATGTGATGACCAGTGATGAGCGGACTTGGACTGTAAAAGTCCGGATCCGCGCGGTTTCAAAGATACCTGGGTGCTGGACCTGAGCCCGGGATTCCAGGTGTTTGATTTTGGATCTGGCACTCAAGAAATAAAAAGAGTAAAGGACAAATAAGGAAAATAAGAATGAAGCGAGCGCCTCATACTTACCGAGGCTCCATCGCAGCTGTACACTGCTCCTGCAGCCTCTCCTTCACTTCCTGGGCTGCTTATCATTGATCATCCAAAAGCACTGCAATCCCCGCCCATCGGACGTTCTGGCGTCTGTGATTGGTTGCAGTCAGATGCGCCCCCAGCCTATATGACAGCATCTGCCTGCAACCAAAAACAGGCACTGTCTGCAGGTCAGTACTCTGATCTAAAAATAAATAAAACAATTGTCGTAGGGTCCCCCCATATTATGATAACCAGCACAGATAAAGCATATGGCTACATGCTGTAGCATCCAGCCGTGTGCTAATCTTGGCTGTGTATCAAAATAAGAACCGCATGCAGCTTTTTTTTTAAAAAAAATATTTAAATAAATAATTTTAATAACCGACGTGCAGTTTTGATACCCAGCCAAGCTAAAGCCCGATAGCTGGGGGATGGTATTCTCAGACTGGGGAGGCCTATGGTTATCATGCCACCCCCCAGCCTAAAAATAGCAACCTGCAGCTGCCCCAGATTGTAACATCCATTAGATGCGACAAGCTCGGCGCTTTATGAAGCTCTTCCCGATTGCCCTGATGTGGTTACCACCCATGTAACGCAGCCAAAGACTACCATTACTAATACCAACAGAGCTGACAGCCATGAATCATCGTGATCCAGATTTACCCATAAAGTGCTCTTGTGCCTGGATGTGTTGAGTCAACCTGTCAATATTAGTAATGGTAGTCTTTGAGGCTGTGGCTGCGATACATGGGTGGTATTTGATTTTTGTGCTATTATAGCACCACCCGGTGGCCATCTGTATAAGCACATGCACCTTACTTAGCTGACTGTGATTTGGGATTTTTGTGCCATGATAGCACAAGCTTTTGGTTATTGTGATAATACAGGCTTTTCAATTAATTGAGCCTAACATGACCTAAGTTCTTATAGGGGATTTAACTCTTGATTTATTTGATTAATCCTGGTAGTGTTGCTTTTCAGGAGAATTTTTCCTTTTCTACCCTCTTTCCTTTTCTATTCTCTTGTACTAGTTTTACTAATTAATTGTCTATGATTCATTACAATCTGAACAGCCACATATATTTCACGTCTTTTGTAGTCCTGTTTGTTTATTTCAAAAATAAAAATTGAATTGCATTTATTAAACAAGACTTACATTATTTGTATATATTGTGGGTGGTATTGTTAGTGGGCAGAATAAGACCCCAATTTTTCTGAATTAGGTAGCTATATAGGGAGTTGCCCCGCTTGAGATTGTATTTATAATGAATGATCTCTCTATCTTTAAGTCATATGTTTAAATCTAGGATTTAGTGGCTGTTGTGGCCTCTCATGAACTCCTTATTATCCCGATTGCCACCGAACCATGGCAATTGAGAAGAGCTGGATAAAGTGCCGGGATTGTCACATCTTATGGGTACGACAATCCTGTCCGGCTGCAGGGTGGGTGACCAATAAGTGGGGTTTTATCTTGGCTGGGTATCAAAAATGTGGGGATCACATGCCGGTTTTATTCATTATTTATTTAAATATTTAAGAAAAAAAAATCTGCATGCGGTTCCTCTTATTTTCATACAAAGCCAAGATAAGCACAGAGCTGGGGGTTGCAGCCTGTAACCATGGGCTTTATTTGTGCTGGGTATCATAATATTGGGGGGATCCTACACCAATTTATTTTTTTTACTGTATGGGTAGAGTCACACTGACATTTAACTCACACAAGTGCAATGTGAGAATATATCGCATTGCACTCGGCCTCATGAAAGACAATACAGCAGCTCAAATCTGAAAATTTTTCATCAGTGCTAATCGGACTGAGGAAAAAATCACAGCATGCTGCGATTGTGTGCAAGTCTACTACCACTCGCACCCATACAAGTCTATGGGTGCGAGAGAACCGTCGGACTGCACTCACATGACATCCAAGTGCAATGCGATATACGCACAGGCTGACAATGAAGGAGATGGGGGATTAGTCCCTCCCTCTCATTTGCAGCTGTGATGCGATTCCAGGATCGGATCACAGTCACATGACACTCAACTCATGCTTACAGCAGAGCCTGAGTTGAGGATTATTAGCATATCACATCCAATGCTCTCGCATCGGATACCATGTGGCAGTGTGACCCCGGACAATGATATAGACGTGCATAGCGAGTGTAGAGGTCAGCTGATACGCTGACACTAAGTGTGGGGGCACGTCTGAGTGCAACCAATTACAGGTGCCCTGGGGCAGGGAAAGCAGTGCATATTCAATGAAGGTTAATTAGCTGCTCCAAAAGTGAATGTGCGACCTGGAAGCAGCTTACTGCCATGACAGAGCCTCCATAAGTATAGCACAATTGCTCGTATCTCCCTATCCCTTCTGCCACCATTTTTAATCACAGGATTATGATCTCTATAGACTTACATGGGGACTGGATTCCGGACCATAACCAGATTTTTAACACAAGATAACAGGAACCCGCCAGTCCCGGTTATCTGCGAGTACGCTCATCTCTAGTGATGAGTGATAAAATAAATTTACCCATTGCCAAAAGGCTACATCAGACTTCTTATATACAGTACATATCATTGTTGTTAGAATATGCATAGATATATATGAAAAATAGAATATATAGTTACATATATAGGTAAAGAAGACATATACTTATAGTCCAAGTTTATTCTTGTGTTATTCTATGCATTATTACCCCAAAGAAGACAACATTTCTAAACTGATCTCAAACCCTAAGTCATATTTAGAGGCTCAGCTACAGTGAGGAGAAGTTTCTGTCTTTTGGAAAGCTATTTTGAATATTTTTTACCTTATAGAACATTGCCTGTTAACTCTACACCAGCTGGATTTCCACAAGGACCCCTAATATTTAGCAAGACCGGCTTAACCTCTTAACGACACATGACGTACTGGGTACATCATGGATCGTGTGAGGTTAATCCCCGCCGCCTGCCGTGGCAGTCTGCGGCGATCCACGCACATGTCAGCTGATTTCATTGGAAGAGTGGAATCGCGCTTCACCTGTGCCTATTAACCCATTACATATTGTTGTCAAATTCTGACAGTGAGATGTAACAGCATGCTGCAGTAAGCATTAACTTACCCAGTGCCATCGGAAGTCTCATGACATGATCACGTTACTTCCGGTGGTTGCCATGGTAGCACAGGGTCATGTAACGACTCCTTTAGTTATCATGAGTCACTTTCTCTCACTGCGGGCAGACTGCCGTGTGTGAAAGTAAAAGCAGCTTTTCTCCAGATCTCAGCTGTGTAGCTGTGATCTGGAGAAATAGAAGATTAATGAGACAGGTAATCTTTATAGCCTCCTAGGGGTACTAGTAAATAAAAAAAAAAGTTAAAAAAAAGTTTGAAAAATATGAAAAAAAGTAAAAAATAACCTAAAAGTTCATATCACCGTGCGCGCGTGGCATATGAGAACGCCCAAATCGCTGCGTTCTAAGAAGTGACATGTCACTTCTTCCGTGCGGTTTGCATGCTGTCTATAGGGAGAGACAGCATGCAGAGCACACGTTCTCTGCTGGCACCATGCGCTTCAGAACGGAGCTTTTCAGCTGCGCTCTGAAGCGCACCTTTTAGGTGCGGTGCAGAGCGCACACGTGCGCACATAGCCTAAATCATCTAGATCTGCATTGTTCACATATGTCTTGATGATTACATATGCTGGAGTCAGATATGTTTAATTCAGTAAAGGGAGCCTGTCTTGTAAAAAATGCTACTAAAGGGGTTGTTCACTACTTGGACAACCCCTTTTCATTCACCATGTTTGCCCGCATTAAATTAAAAAAGATTAGACTCCCCTCCAGTGCTAGCATTGCATCAGCAGTGTCAGCATTCGCTCTCCCTGGGCTCATGTGAGCTTGTTATGTCAGATAAGCCCTGCCCATTCATTCAAAGGCGAGGAGAGGAAAGCCACTGCTGATTGGGTGCAGGACTCATAAGGCATAACATTATCATATTAAGAGAGAGCGAGTACCAAAACCACTAAAATGGTATTGGCATTGGAGGTGAGTATAAGGTTTTTTATTTTAAAAGGGGAAAACATGGGAAATGAGAAGGGGTTGTCGATGTAGTGGAAAATTTCTTTAACCTGCAGATATGGGGTTAATCAACAGGTTATTTGCATTTTAAACCTGCCCGGCGCTAGCACTTAGAGCCCCGCTGCTGGGAGAAAATTTATATTATTCCTCACGGCATTGTTGGCTTCCAGCTATAGAGGTGGCATTAGCAAGAGTTCAGCCACAAATAAGTGTATAGTGAGCAGCGGCCATGCCCCCCGCACTGACTGACAGACAACTCTGCACTAGAGCTGGCTGTCAGTCATTGTCCATATACAGTTACAGCCTCCACTCACTGTACACTGAGCAGTGAATGAATCAGCACCAGCACCACCCCTGTGAATGGACTGCCAGGATACAATATGCTAAAACGTATGTCTAATTTTCTTTCATTCATTGAATACAATTATTTTGGAACGCACAGTATATTCACCCTGCGTTTTTGTTTGGTGTGCCAGAGTTATTTTATTTCTACAGTGACAATATTTTAAACACAAAAACCTGAGCTGAAACAATGTTCAGTAAACATGCAACATTAAGCATGTGAATTGCAGCCTTAAGACTAGAAAAAACCAAGGAGAAAAATTGTATGAAAAATACCCTGAATATAAATAAATAAATTGCATTATATTCAGGGTATTTTTCATACAATTTTTCTCCTTGGTTTTTTCTAGTCTTAAGGCTGCAATTCACATGCTTAATGTTGCATGTTTACTGAACATTGTTTCAGCTCAGGTTTTTGTGTTTTTTGTATGTTTTCTTGCTTGGTTGCAAGATGGGGGTGCAGCCCTCCTAGTACTGAGACTGAACAGCTGATTGCGTCTCACTTTGCTGTGTATTTTATCTGGGACACAGCTAACCACTTGCCACCATCCATATTGGAGTTCTGACATGACACAAGTCAGGTATTGATAATGTTTTTAACTTCAGTAGGTTAGGGACTGTCTCAGATTGGTACACCGTGACGAGGTGAGACAGCTTTTTACCTTTTTGCAAAAATGTATACACTAAGTACCCTGTTATTAAGCACTTGCAATTTATTTATTTATATTCAGGGTATTTTTCATACAATTTTTCTCCTTGGTTTTTTCTAGTCTTAAGGCTGCAATTCACATGCTTAATGTTGCATGTTTACTGAACATTGTTTCAGCTCAGGTTTTTGTGTTTTTTGTATGTTTTCTTGCTTGGTTGCAAGATGGGGGTGCAGCCCTCCTAGTACTGAGACTGAACAGCTGATTGCGTCTCACTTTGCTGTGTATTTTATCTGGGACACAGCTAACCACTTGCCACCATCCATATTGGAGTTCTGACATGACACAAGTCAGGTATTGATAATGTTTTTAACTTCAGTAGGTTAGGGACTGTCTCAGATGGGTACACCGTGACGAGGTGAGACAGCTTTTTACCTTTTTGCAAAAATGTATACACTAAGTACCCTGTTATTAAGCACTTGCAATTTATTTATTTATATTCAGGGTATTTTTCATACAATTTTTCTCCTTGGTTTTTTCTAGTCTTAAGGCTGCAATTCACATGCTTAATGTTGCATGTTTACTGAACATTGTTTCAGCTCAGGTTTTTGTGTTTTTTGTATGTTTTCTTGCTTGGTTGCAAGATGGGGGTGCAGCCCTCCTAGTACTGAGACTGAACAGCTGATTGCGTCTCACTTTGCTGTGTATTTTATCTGGGACACAGCTAACCACTTGCCACCATCCATATTGGAGTTCTGACATGACACAAGTCAGGTATTGATAATGTTTTTAACTTCAGTAGGTTAGGGACTGTCTCAGATGGGTACACCGTGACGAGGTGAGACAGCTTTTTACCTTTTTGCAAAAATGTATACACTAAGTACCCTGTTATTAAGCACTTGCAATTTATTTATTTATATTCAGGGTATTTTTCATACAATTTTTCTCCTTGGTTTTTTCTAGTCTTAAGGCTGCAATTCACATGCTTAATGTTGCATGTTTACTGAACATTGTTTCAGCTCAGGTTTTTGTGTTTTTTGTATGTTTTCTTGCTTGGTTGCAAGATGGGGGTGCAGCCCTCCTAGTACTGAGACTGAACAGCTGATTGCGTCTCACTTTGCTGTGTATTTTATCTGGGACACAGCTAACCACTTGCCACCATCCATATTGGAGTTCTGACATGACACAAGTCAGGTATTGATAATGTTTTTAACTTCAGTAGGTTAGGGACTGTCTCAGATGGGTACACCGTGACGAGGTGAGACAGCTTTTTACCTTTTTGCAAAAATGTATACACTAAGTACCCTGTTATTAAGCACTTGCAATTTATTTATTTATATTCAGGGTATTTTTCATACAATTTTTCTCCTTGGTTTTTTCTAGTCTTAAGGCTGCAATTCACATGCTTAATGTTGCATGTTTACTGAACATTGTTTCAGCTCAGGTTTTTGTGTTTTTTGTATGTTTTCTTGCTTGGTTGCAAGATGGGGGTGCAGCCCTCCTAGTACTGAGACTGAACAGCTGATTGCGTCTCACTTTGCTGTGTATTTTATCTGGGACACAGCTAACCACTTGCCACCATCCATATTGGAGTTCTGACATGACACAAGTCAGGTATTGATAATGTTTTTAACTTCAGTAGGTTAGGGACTGTCTCAGATGGGTACACCGTGACGAGGTGAGACAGCTTTTTACCTTTTTGCAAAAATGTATACACTAAGTACCCTGTTATTAAGCACTTGCAATTTATTTATTTATATTCAGGGTATTTTTCATACAATTTTTCTCCTTGGTTTTTTCTAGTGACAATATTTTCTCTGAACACCTGCATTGACAGTAAGAATAACCTTTGCCAGGTTCCCTTTAAGAGACACACTTCTCTTAATAAACCAAACACTCCTGTAAAGTGGTATGCACCCACATGCACCTTGCCTCTAATCTTACTCCAATCAGGAAATGGAATATGATTTGTGGATCATGTCTCACTGCAGCTCATCATGAATTTTATGAGTGGGTGCCACCATGCCCCATCATGCCTCCAGCTCAATCCTATTTTGCTGTGAAAATTTCCAAAGTTTGACAACTTTTCAAAGCCTTTGTACTAGTCTTCTGCCATAATTGCTGAGATAATTCAGAGTCCTCGACTTTTACTAACTTGTAAGTGAGCATACTGATGTGAAAACATTTGATGCTTCTAGTATGTGAGGGAAAACTTTCTAATTTTATGAAGACCTTGGTTTGTTTGATCAAGTAGTGAATTTACACAAATCTTTGCTTTATAGATGTCGGGAATACACTGTGATATTTTGGCTTTGGTTAATTACCGATTAAGTATAGTATATAGAAACTATTTTCTTCTTGTTTCCAAATAAATCCTGGCTTATAATCAGCAAGTAGCATGAAAAATGTCTAATTTAGACATATGGAAGGGGTGGCCTTTTAGTATCATGTTGGTAAATGGTTGAACAGTCCTTTGATCACCCTTTCTAAAATGCAACAAGACCCCCATGTAAAATAAAAACAACATACACTCACCTCTTAAACAAACATCCTTCCAGAATTGTTGGTATTATGTCTGCCAGTGCTCCCTTGATGTTATATGACATGACTGCTGTAACTGATGATGTCATGGCTCTCATCCACGGTACTTAGCTATTCAGCAAAGCATGTGTTCTTTTTTGTATATTTTTCCGGTGGACAGATTCTTTTCCATCCTCAGGTCCTGCACTGATGTTGGGAGGGACCTCTCCTCAGGAGCCTCATTCCGGGTGATTGCTCTGTTTCATTAAGGAGCAACCTCACCCATAATGTCAACATTCAAAGTTTCTGTTCTGCAGTAAGTGCCCTAGTTCCTGTAAATGCTTGCTCTGATCTTGTTTCCTTACCTTGGATATGTGTTACCATTCTTTACCCGTTCCCCCGACTCTGATATTAACCCTCCGGTTTCTGACCTCTGGCTCATACTCTGACTTTGACTCTGTCCTATCCCTGTGTACATTACGTGACTTCCTGGCTTCTGACCTCTGGCTTGTACTCTGACTTTGGCTCTGTGTTTCTCCTTAGTATCTTACGTGACCTCCTGGCTTCTGACGTCTGACTTGTACCCCGACTTCGGCTTTGCTTCTTCCCTGTGTGTATACGTGACCTCCTTGCTCCAGACCTCGGCTTGTTTGACTTCCCTGCCACTAGCTGCATCTAGTGACACCTCGTGCTAGATCATCACAGATGGGCTGCAGTGCTCTCATTTCTTGTGTGCAGAACTTCTGTCAAAGGAATTAATGAGCTTTGCAGCTCTACCAGCATAGGCTTACATGTGGTCCTCTTTGCATTTAAAAAAGGGATTGAGCAAGTAATAGGCAACTCTTATATTTCTATGTATTAAATAATATTTATTCGTATTTGCATGCTTTGGATATGTCCCAGGTAAATTTTTCCATGAACTGCCCTAAAAAATGTTATTTCATTCTTTAGAGAATCTTACATTTTTGTTGCCTTAAAAAATTGAAATGGTGTTTCCCTTCTCCAAATTGAGCCTGGGAAATCCAGGGATGGGATATATTTCTGACGAAAGCTGCTGATTCTCTGGTCTCATGGTGGGTGCACTCTTGCACAACATATAATTGGGCTCAGCAGGAGTTAGATGTAGAAAAGAGATATTCATCAGAAGGTTTTCTATAACACTTAATCATGGGTTGTATGGCCATTTTATATTGTAAAATGTTTTTTAGGATCATTTGAGTATATGACTGAAGGTAGTCAAAACTGAGTCTTCTAAAAGTGTTGGTATTTAATATTCTGCAATAATAATAATAATAATAATAATAATAATATTTTAGTGACAATAAGCTGATTAATATTGGCCACCTTCTGCATTGGGGGTAAATAGTTGATTCTGTCAGAGATAACCTGGGTTAGATAACTCCCCTGCATCTGTTACTGTAGGATAAATATAATAATTAATGATAGCCATTCATAGTAATGTCTGTAACTACATTAATGGCTTAAGACGTCAAGAGTTGAAGCAGCTCTGTAAAATTTCTAGGTTATGTGGGAAGCAGTCTTTGTGGGAAACCATCACTGTAATGTCCTAATAGGATAAATAGGGGCTGTCTTAATAAGATAAACTCTACAAACTCAACTATGCATATTGTGACTATATATTTTAAAAAAACACATAGATACATTTGGCAATTTTCTGGAAACACTGAGTTGCTGCAATCCCTTATATGCTGTTTGTAAGTGCCATGACATTTTTTCACAATATAATGATGTCTTTCAACTGGCAAAATGTCAGTGTATAATAATGGCCAATAAAAGAAGCACTGACTGTTAGAAAACAAGCCTTGTGAAAAGTTACTTTATATTATCACAGTTGCACTTTGGATCAATGGAAAAGTGAAATATAACATGGTTGACAGTCTTGAATGAAAATTACAAAATCATGTGTTCACATTTATGATTAAATTGCAGTACAGCTATTTCATTGCTATAGTACAATACTCCCAGGCATGTGTTGTCAATCATGGATGGCAAGCAGAACATTCGGGGGCCTGCGTTACCCTGACCTATTCTCCTTAGAATTATTGTGAATGACTGTCATTCAGCTACATATGTTGATTTCTAGTACTTTAGTCTAATTTTAATGAAAAGCTCACAATTAATATTCTCTTGCCTAAAAGGAGCCAAATTAAAGGGAACCTGACAGGTATCCCATGTCCTCAAAACCACCAGCATTTGTCTATACCTTTCTAAATAGTTTTTCGAACAAGCCCTTTTTGGTGTCTGACACATAAGCAGATGTTTTAAAACAAGTAATTTTAAAGTCTGTTTTTAGTATACTTATTTAACTTTGACTAGTCGAGGCGATATTTGTTTCTCCAGTCTGGTTGTCCTACTCAGCATGTTACTACATCCTTGTGGGCATGATAACATGATTTGCAAGAGCCAGAGTCATCGTGACTCTTTATGTGCATGAGGCTAACTTTCTCGCCAACACATCATTGTGCCTCTGAAGCTAGGTGTACGCTCTCTGACTTCAGAGGGACACTACACCATGTCTGGCAGATCTTCAATTGCTATGTGGATGTCAGCCATCTTGTTCTTTCCGGACATGCGCAGTGTGCTTTCGAAGCCGTGAAAGGTGCACCTGGATTTAGAGTCGGACGTGCATAGTACACTTTTCAAGCCAAGAACCATAGATCATAAAAATCATAAAATCATAGAATGGTAGAGTTAGAAAGGAACCTCAAGGGCCATCGGGTCAAACCCCCTGCGAGTGCAGGCTTTCCTAAATCATCCCAGCTATATGTTTATCCAGTTTTGACTTGAAGATTTCCATTTCCATTACATTCCATACACCTGGTCTCACAGGCGGACATGCACAGTGTGCCTCTGAAGTCGGGAAATGTAAACTTAACTTCCGAGGCGGACATGCACTGTACACTTCTGAAGCTGGGAACATTACACTTGGACTCAGAGGTAGACATACGCAGTGCACCTCTGAAACCAGGAAGTGTAAACTTAGCTTCAGAGGCAGACATGCACAGTACACTTCTGATGCCAGGAACCATACACCTGGACTTAGAGGTGGACATGCGCAGTGCGCCTCTGAAGTCGAGAAGTGTAAACTTAGCTTCAGAGGCGGACATGCGTTGTACACTTCTGATGCCGGGAACCATACACCTGGACTCAGAGGTGGACATGCGCAGTGCGCCTCAGAAGCCGGGAAGTGTAAACTTAGCTTCAGAGGCGGACATGCACTGTACACTTCTGATGCTGGGAACCATAGACCTGGACTCAGAGGTGGACATGCGCAGTGCGCCTCTGAAGCCGAGAAGTGTAAATTTAGCTTCAGAGGCGGACATGTGTTGTACACTTCTGATGCCGGGAACCATACACCTGGACTCAGAGGTGGACATGCGCAGTGCGCCTCAGAAGCCGAGAAGTGTAAACTTAGCTTCAGAGGCGGACATGCGTTGTACACTTCTGATGCCGGGAACCATACACCTGGACTCAGAGGTGGACATGCGCAGTGCGCCTCAGAAGCCGGGAAGTGTAAACTTAGCTTCAGAGGCGGACATGCACTGTACACTTCTGATGCCGGGAACCATACACCTGGACTCAGAGGTGGACATGCGCAGTGCGCCTCAGAAGCCGGGAAGTGTAAACTTAGCTTCAGAGGAAGACATGCACAGTACACTTCTGATGCCAGGAAGCGTACATCTGATTTCAGAGGCACAATGACTTTTAGAAGAGAAAGATTTGCAGAGAGCTGTGATGAAGCGGATCCTTTCAAATTATGTAATCATATCCTCAGGGCCGTGAATACATGCTGAGTGGGATGGTTAGTTAGGGAAACAAAAACTCCATTGACTAGTAAGCAAAAAAATAAAATATTAAAACAGAATTTAAAACAACTTTTTTTTAAACATCTGTTTATGTGTCAGACAGTATAAAGCGACTTTTAGGCAGGGCATTTAGAAAGAAATTGACACATGCTGGTGGGTTTGGGGGCATCCGGAATCTGTCAGGATCCCTTTAGCTCAGGAAAGAAAATGTACTTTTTGTCTCACTGTATGGTAGTATTTATTTTTATATCACAATTTATGAAATTGAATATTTTTTTATATCACATGGTGTGCAATTCAATAATTGAAATGACGTGTTTGCAAAGTCTCAGACTCAAATATTGATTATAATCAATAATTAAGTGTCAGAGTTTGGATAGACATCTTCAGTGATATCAGAGTCCAACTCATTTAATAAAAGTACTGGAATTTATATAAAATGACTTAAATGTTTGCCAACATTTTAAATCCAAAGGCAACTAAATATCCCTGACTTAACATATAAATATCTTCAAAATATAAAAATGCCAGTTTCGTGGAGACATTTTCCAATAAGCAAAACCTTCAGTGCTATAAATGTTTTCCACACAATATTTTATGGTCTGCTCAGAGAAGGGCATTTCATGTTGCTTTGCCAGATTAATTACTGAGTAAGATTATTTACTGACATGTAGAGAGAAGCTAATATTATTAACTAAGAAAGGAGACTGTAAAATTACATTTTGCCAAGAATAGAAGGATAAGATTATTTTTTTGCCAGGGGGGAAGGTTATATTGCCTAGAGGAAAGAAATATATTTTTAACACTGGTGAGGGAGAAAATTAAAAAACCTTATATCTACGGAGATAGTTTACTGCCAGGCAAGAAATTGGTAAGATTACCTCATGTAAAGAGAGGGGGTAAGAATATATCATATTGGGCAGAAATGAAGGATGAAATGAGGCAGGATTCTTCACTGGTAAGGAGAAAAAGTAGATAAACGTACATATATATGTGTGTGTGTGTGTGTGTGTGTGTGAAGCATAACTACAAATAGCAGTATGAATATATGTTAGTGAAAATAAAAGTGAATGTCATATATGCATGATCAATTTTGGTTCGGCTTGAATGTACAATTTAAAAAAAATACAGTTGTATTTGGTAATTTGTGCCAAAAAATATTTTTTTCTGCTTCAAACATCACTGAACCGCTAAGAAAAAAAACTATAATTTACTTATTATATTCACCTTTATGAGTTATTCTTGTATCAAAGTGGAAAGCTACAAAAACTAAAGTGTACAGGGTTCAATAGGTAATAACATAACACCACTAAAATTGGCTTCCTACTGTCAGATACGTTGTAAGAAACTTGGCTACACAATGACTAATAGATTTTTAATTTTATGAGAAAATCTATTGGGAATTTTTTAAAGACAAAGGTCACATATACTAATGCAGGGGTATTAATTTTGGTGAATTTGAGTTCACCATCCGTTCCTTGGTGTAAGGTAATGACATGACATAATATTAATAACAAAACCTTATTTTCCCTTGATCAATGCATCTGCATGTGTTCCATGCTTAAATTATAAGTTTCAATGATCTAGGAAATACTATGCCCAAAGAATGACAAAAGTATTTTAGGAGTGATACCTTTATAGGCTAACCAGAAAAAATATATTAGCAAGCTTTCAGAGCGCAGAGGCTCCTTCTTCAGGCAAATTACAAAATGTTTTGTAATTTGCCTGAAGAAGGAGCCTCTGTGCTCTGAAAGCTTGCTAATATAATTTTTCTGGTTAGTCTATAAAGGTATCACTCCTAAAATACTTTTGTCATTCTTGGGACATAGTATTTCAATTGATTTTTCTGGCTAACACGGTACCACAATATTACCCTGTATTGCACATTGTAATGATCTAGGAACAATGTTAGCTCTAAAATCAAAAAATATTATATCCAAGTATAGACAATGTACATGTCACGTGATTTTTTGTGGTTGTACTAAGTGGTTGCAGACATATAAATATAAATGTAAAGCTTTTTCATGAATACATTTTTTGGAAAAAAAGGTAAAGGCCTAAAATATCTTTAAAACCCCTTCACAAGGTATGACATAGATATGACATATCATGTCAGATGCTGAGTCCTTGAGCCTGCATCATTGCTGGCAGATGATAGTGAGCCTGCATCATTGCTGGCAGATGATAGTAAGCCTGCATCATTGCTGGCAGATGATAGTGAGCCTGCATCATTGCTGGTAGATGATAGTGAGCCTGCATCATTGCTGGCAGATGATAGCGAGCCTGGATCATTGCTGACAGATGATAGTGAGCCTGCATCATTGCTGGTAGATGATAGTGAGCCTGTATTCTTGCAGACAGAAGATAGTGAGCCTGCATCATTGCTGACAGATGGTAGTCACCCTGCATCATTGCTAGCAGATGATAGTGCGCCTGCATCATTGCTGGCAGATGATAGTAAGCCTGGATCATTGCTGGCAGATGATAGTGAGCCTGCATCATTGCTGGCAGATGATAGTGAGCCTGCATCATTGCTGACAGATGATAGTGAGCCTGCATCATTGCTGACAGATGAAAGTGAGCCTGCATCATTGCTGGCAGATGATAGTGAGCCTGCATCATTGCTGACAGATGGTAGTCAGCCTGCATCATTGCTGACAGATGATAGTGAGCCTGCATCATTGCTGGCAGATGATAGTGAGCCTGGATCATTGCTAGCAGATGATAGTGAGCCTGCATCATTGCTGGTAGATGATAGTGAATATGCATTCTTGCAGACAGAAGATAGTTTGCCTGCATCATTGCTGGCAGATGATAGTGAGCCTGCATCATTGCTGACAGATGGTAGTGAGCCTGCATCATTGCTGACAGATGGTAGTGAGCCTGCATCATTGCTGACAGATGATAGTGAGCCTGCATCATTGCTGACAGATGGTAGTCAGCCTGCATCATTGCTGACAGATGATAGTGAGCCTGCATCATTGCTGGCAGATAATAGTGAGCCTGCATCATTATTGGCAGATGATAGTGAGCCGTCATCAATGCTGGCAGATGATAGTGAACCTGCATTCTTGCAGACAGAAGATAGTGAGCCTGCATCATTGCTGGCAGATGATAGTGAGCCTGCATCATTGCTAGTAGATGATAGTGAGCCTGCATCATTGCTGACAGATGGTAGTCAACCTGCATCATTGCTAGCAGATGATAATGAGCCTGCATCATTGCTGGCAGATGATAGTGAGCCTGGATCATTGCTGGCAGATAATAGTGAGCCTGCATCATTGCTGGTAGATGATAGTGAAGCTGCATTCTTGCAGACAGAAGATAGTGAGCCTGCATCATTGCTGGCAGATGATAGTGAGCCTGCATCATTGCTGACAGATGGTAGTGAGCCTGCAACATTGCTGACAGATGATAGTGAGCCTGCATCATTGCTGACAGATGGTAGTCAGCCTGCATCATTGCTGGCAGATGATAGTGAGCCTGCATCATTGCTGGCAGATAATAGTGAGCCTGCATCATTATTGGCAGATGATAGTGAGCCGTCATCAATGCTGGCAGATGATAGTGAACCTGCATTCTTGCAGACAGAAGATAGTGAGCATGCATCATTGCTGGCAGATGATAGTGAGCCTGCATCATTGCTGACAGATGGTAGTGAGCCTGCATCATTGCTGACAGATGATAATGAGCCTGCATCATTGCTGACAGATGGTAGTCAGCCTGCGTCATTGCTGGCAGATGATAGTGAGGCTGCATCATTGCTGGCAGATGATAGTGAGCCTGCATCATTGCTGACAGATGATAGTGAGCCTGCATCATTGTTGGCAGATGATAGTGAGCCTACATCATTGCTGATAGATGATAGTGAACATGGATTCTTGCTGACAGAAGACAGTGAGCCTGCATCGTTGCTGATAGATGGTAGTGAGCCTGCATCATTGCTAGCAGATGATAGTGAACCTGCATTCTTGCTAACAGATGATAGCTGTGATATTCAGTCATCAACAGCTGCTTACAGCAGTAGATGAAGCCTGTTGCTGGTAAAACCTAAAATGCAGGTGCTAACCTCTAACAGCAGTGTACAGTGTACAGCCCAGGGGGGCACTATTCCACATGCCTATTGTCTTATGCCCCCACAATAAGATGAATTGACATGACAGTTAGAGGTCTGTTAAAAATCCTTGTGTCTGTCCTGATGGCACTCATATGAATCCCATTCTTAGGAAATTGTGATTCTTGCTATATATCGCAATATCTGAGTAGGGCAGTATATGGTATGATCGATCTCAAATTACCTAAGGTGACTAACAAAGTATTCCTAAAAAATGATTAAACTGTATGAAATTTAACTTTTACTCAAATCTATATAAAACCAATGTAGCCACAATTACAGACAAACACATCCACACTCATAATATTGTGGGTATGTAGAGTTTCACCAACAATTCCTTTATACACATGTTTATCCACATTGCAGAAGGTCAACACTACCCATCAAATAACATGTATTTCAAAGAGATCAGTATTAATCACCCTCCTACACATGCTGAAATCACTAAAGGGGCTAATAACAGCATAACAGATGTGAACATACTCAAGGTTTGTTAAAAGGATTCATATTTTCTTTTAGGAATGCTACATCTAACAGGTGGCAGTAAAATACAAGCCCTACATCTCTCTGAAGACATTATTTACATGCAAAGACAACAAAGGCACAGCTGAGAGCATAATAGTGAATTTAGCTTGTGTTTAACTTGTTGTGGTCAGGTAGCGGTCCAATGGGTGGCAATAGAAGTGTCTGTGCTAAGTAGGCTTTCCAGTGTAGAGGTCAGCTCATATCCCTATTATCCCATAAAATGTGTATGAATACATGTTTATCTGTATTAGGGTGTGAGAGGGTATTAATGACTTTTACCCACTGTGAAATGCTTATTTACTGTTCATAGTATGCATTGTTACTGACCAGCCACAAGAGGCCGCTATTTTGCATCTGCATTTGACTGTTTGGTTACTATAGCAACATCTCAACAGACTTCGGCTATGGACTTGGAGACCTGAGGAGGTGCTGTGTGTGAGCTGCAGGGAAAGCAAGAGGCATGCATAGCGAAAAGGAGCCACCACAGAAACACAAGTGAATTGTGAGAAGACTTGTGCTAGAGTTTAACGAGGAGGATTGTGACGCATGTGAGCAGCATCCTATGCCGGAGACTGCCATTCTGCAGTTGCTGGCTATACTGGTCACCGTGAGAGGATCTCCAAGTCTCTTATTATGACAGCAGGACACCGTAGTACCCGGGTAAGTTAGGCTTGGTCCAGGACTGCGTGCACACTACAGTTTATGTTTTGGTACCAAAACACCTATCTGTTCTACTTAGGCTGACTGTATGACTATATATACACAGTAGTACTTGCCGGCTCTGGTGTGTCAGGTGTCAGTTACATTTAAAACCTTAAAGGGACAGCACCACATGTTTGCATTGTCTGTTGCTCTAGAAAATTTCCAGGACTGTGTTGCTGAGCTGTGTGGTTTGCCTTCCCAGTGTTACCATCTGCCTTCAGGGGGTTTATGGGATTTGTTTATGTTTAGGTAGATAAGTTGTAAGTAGTAATGAGCGAGTACCAAAAAGCTCGGGTGCTCGAGGCTCGGGCCGAGCATCCCAAGATACTCTTGTACTCGGCCCGAGCACCGAGCCCAATGTTATCCTATGGGAGACCTGAGTATTTTTATGAAATGACCCCCCGGCAGCATGTAAAAACCCTAAAAATGTCACAAAAGTCTCAGAAGAGTGCTCAAATGACATGGCAACAGCATGGGGAAGAACCCTTGAAGCATTTATCACTCAAAAGTTACAGCTGTGAACAATTTTGTCCGAGTTTTACGCCATTTTTACAGACTCACCAGAAAGCTCAGCTGATCGTGCTACTCACCTCAGTTGCTGCATGGAGCTGACAGGAGCGGCGGTGTCTTCTGCAGCTCTGGTCATCTTCATGCAGCAGAGCTGGAAGCGACGCTGGACCATCCTGGATTACGCCGGACATGGAGGGCTTTTTCGGGCTTATTAAAGTGATGATCGAGGGTATATGTTTGTGTTTTTTATTTCTAATACATGATTTTTTCAGGTGTGTGTGTTTATTTACTGTAACTTACAGATTAATCATGGAAGGTATCTCGGGGAGATGCCTGACATGACTAATCTAGGATTTAGTGGCAGCTATGGGCTGCCATTAACTCCTTATTACCCCGATTTGCCAACGCACCAGGGCAAATCGGGAAGAGCCGGGTACAGTCCCAGAACAATCGCATCTAATGGATGCGGCCATTTTGGGCGGCTGCTGACTAATATTGTTAGGCTGGGGGGCTCCCCATAATGTGGAGCTCCCCATCCTGAGAATACCAGCCTTCAGCCGTATGGCTTTATCTGGCTGGTATTAAAATTGGGGGGGACCGCACGCCTTTTTTTAAATTATTTATTTATTTCAATGCACAGTATAGACACGCCCACCGGCTGCTGTGATTGGGTGCAGTGAGACACCTGTCACTCAGCGTGGGGGCGTGTCTCACTGCAACCAATCATAGGCGCCGGTGGGCAGGGAAAGCAGGGAATACGAGATTGATTAATGAGCGGCCGGCTTTTTTAAAATAGTAAAAGCCGCCGGAGCAGTGTGAACGCCGTGCAGCGCCGCGCCGGTGATCGGGGATCGGTGAGTATGAGAGAGGGGGGGAAACTTCAGGGACCGCATGCCGTTTTTTTTAATTATTTATTTCAATAGTCCAGAGAAGGACTTCTGGTCACACTGTTTGCAGCCCTGCTCCGGAACTAACTATAAAGGGCCGCAAACCTTTCCCTGAAGCAGCAACACTCTCCTTGCACTGACTGTCTGGATGGCTGTGTGCAGAGCACAGCGCACCCGCCGGTATAAAGGCTCGGTCATGCTGTGCGGGCCGGCCAATCACTGCAATTCCACGACTAACAGGGCTGTGGCATTGCAGTGGTCTGCCAGCCAATCCCTGCATGAGGGCTGGCTCTCAAAAGAGCGCCAACATGCAGGGATGAAGACCACGAGTACAGCACAAGTATCGCGAAATTACTTGGTACCCGCCGAGTAGCCGAGTACAGTCATACTCGTGCGAGTACCGAGTAGTGACAAGCGTACTCGCTCATCACTAGTTGTAAGCTCTTGTGCTGCACCACTGGTAGGATGTCTTAACACACACAATTACTCCTGCTTCCCAGAGGGATTACAAGGCATTAGGCGACTGTTTAGACAGTCTCTTGGTTAGGTAAAGGTTGGTGAGAAGGCAGCATAAATCGCCATTACAGGTGGCGCAGCACAGGGTTGTCGGCCTTTAGCCTTGTAAATATATTGTTCTATTCTTTCTGTTTTATGCATATCTTTCTGTTTTGGTAAAGTAAAACAATCATTTATCAATCCAATTGCCTAGAGTCGCTTTCCTGGTGCGTGTTTTTGCTGTATACTGGGGAGCCCACCCTGCACATGACTTACAAGGGTACTGTTCCACTAGCATATAGCTTCTAATGCGAGCGCAACAGAAGTGATATGCTGACCCTCTGCTGCAGGCGTGAGCCGATGATCATGCAACTGAGATGTAATCTTGCGATTGATCGGAGAAATTCATTTTATGCTGTTTTATTTTTCCAATAAATGTGAAGTTTTATATTATACTTCTGAAATGGACGTTTTTGTGCTGGGATCCACCCTCTATTGATTGCCTTCAGCCTCCTCCTTCCAGCAAGCACTGTCCGGATTCTCCTCTAAGAATTTCCCCTGTTTTGATGAGCTCAATTACACTGTCATCTTGCGATTGTATCACAGCTGCGGAGAAGAAGGAGGGAGCACTTTCTTCTCATCTCCTCTGCTGCCTGTCTCTGTGTACGTCTCACTGCACTCAGATTACATGCGAGTGCAGTGCAATGTTTCACACACTTCCATAGACTTGTATGGGGGTGCGTGAGCAGATGAACACTGCTCTATAGTTTTGCACTTGTGCGAGTGCAGTCTGATATTATTAAACCGTTTTGTTATTCATAAGTAGAGTAAAAGAAAAATAAATAAAGAAAAAAATTAAATCATCCTCCTTTAACCCCTTCACGACCTTTGACGGATACATCCGTCATGGTGCCCTGGTACTTAAAGACCCATGACGGATGTATCCGTCACGGCGAAATCGCGGCACCAGAGCTCCAGTGACTGCGATCGGTTTACACGAACCGCAGATTCGGGAAGGAGGGGACCTGTGCCTGACCTCAGGAGGGGTAGTGCCTCCTCCCCGGACGTACGGAGGCTGTGATTGGCTGACGAACGCCGCTCAGCCAATCACAGCCACTGTAATGTTTCAGCCATTGAAAATGGCTGCAACATTGAAATCCAGCCATGATTAAAGCAGCTATAGCACTCACCATTGGTTGGAGCTGGGTGACCTCAGCTGGATCACTCTCCCCCAGCTCCAGCAGCTCTAATTGGAGAGACCTCACCCCCGTAATCGGCTGCCCACCCCCTCCCCCTCTCCCCCGTGATCGGCTGCCCGCCACCTCCCCCTCACCCCCGTGATCGGCTGCCTGCCCATTCACCTCCGAGATTGGTTGCCCGCCTCCTCACCTCCATGATCGGCTGCCCGCCCCCTCACCTCTCACCTCCATGATCTGCTGCTCGCTTCCTCCCCACCTCTCACCCCCGTGATCTGCTGCCCACCCCCCACCTCTCATTCCTGTTATCTGTGCTCCCTCACCTGTCACCCCCGTGATCTGCGCTCCCTCACCTCTCACCCCTGTGATCTGCTGTCCGCTCTCCACTCACCTATCACCCCTGTGATCTGCTGTCCGCTCTCTCCCCACCTCTCAACCCCGTCATCTGCTGCTTCCTTCATCTCCTGTGATCCTGCTGCCTAGATCCATCCTGTAAGGTAACTATCCCCAATCTTATCTCCCACTCCCCTTCCCCCTGTCCCCTCCTTCTCCCCCTTCCCCCATCCCCCCTTCTCCCCATCTCCCGCCGCTCCTGCATCCACTGTGCCCTCTCCCATCCGCCGCCACCTTCTCCCACCCGCAGCCATCTCAAATCCACCGATGCTCCCTTTATCTGCCGCTGCACCCACATCTGCTGCCCCCCATCTGCCGCCCCCCATCTGCTGCCATCTCTCCTGTGATCCTGCTGCTGTTCTGATCCATCCTGTAAGTATTGTTCATGGCTCTTTTCTAACTAACCCTTAATCGCATCTCCCACTCCCTCTCCCCCCCTCCTCCTCACCCACCTGCTTGCCGCCAAGTGCTGATCAGCTACGTGATTGGCTGATCAGATACGTAATTGTTGCTTTTTTTGTGCACCCCAAATAAAAAAAAAAAAAGACAAGACTTTAACAATTAGGTATCTGATCAGCAAGTGTCCTGCAGTCGTACTCGACTTTGGACAGGACTTCTTTTTTTCCATCCCACCTAGTCCTCCTCCTTTTTGCAGCACATCCATGCGTGCACCCTGATATTTTTTTTATGCCATGGGGGTCTAGTTTCCAAAATGGGGTCACATGTGGGGGAGCTCCACTGTTTCGGCACCTCAGGGGGCTATCCAAACGCAACATGGTGCGGCTAACGATTCAAGCTAATTTTCTGTTCAAAAAGTCAAATGATGCTCCTTCCCTTCCGAGTCCCGCCGTGCGCTCAAACAGTGGTTTTTCGCCACATATGAGGTATCTTCATGCTCAGAAGAAATTACCCAACACATTTTGTGGGTTAATTTAGTCCTGCTACCCTTGTGAATATGCAATATTTGAGGCTAAATTA
Source organism: Anomaloglossus baeobatrachus (assembly GCF_048569485.1). Classification (NCBI taxonomy): domain Eukaryota; kingdom Metazoa; phylum Chordata; class Amphibia; order Anura; family Aromobatidae; genus Anomaloglossus; species Anomaloglossus baeobatrachus. The sequence goes on from NC_134355.1 coordinate 481,234,524, forward strand.
ACATTTTTGTTGCAAAAAGTAAAATGTTCATTTTTTAATTCCATATTGCTTTAGTTACTGTGAAGCACCTGAAGGGTTAATAACCTTCTTGAATGTGGTTTTGAGTAGCCTGAGAGGTGCCGTTTTTGGAATGGTGTCACTTTTGGGTGTTTTCTGTCATGTAGACCTTTCAAAATTGCTGCAAATGGAATGTGGTCCCTAAAAAAAGTGACTTTGTAAATTTTGTTGTAAAAATGAGAAATTGCTCATAAACTTTGAACCCCTATACCTTCCTTAAATTATTATTTTTTTTCCCAAAATTGTTGTGATGTAAAGTAGACATGTGGGAAATGGTATTTATTAATTATTTTATGTCATATGTCTCGTTGGTTTTAGAGCATAAAAATTCAAATTTGAAAATTACAACATTTTCAAAATTTTCACAAAATTTCAGTTTTTTTCACAAAGAAACACAAAAAATACTGACCTAAATTTACCACTAACATGAAGCCCAATATGTCATGAAAAAACAATCTCAGAATCACCGGGATCCGTTGAAGCGTTCCAGAGTTTAACCTCATAAAGTGACACTGGTCAAAATTGCAAAAAGTGGCCTGGTCTTTAGGGTCAAAATAGGCTGGGAGTTGAAGGGGTTAAAAAAAATTGAACAGAAAAACAAACACATTTGATTTCTCCCCATCGGTAAAAATCCAGTCTGTCAAAATATAAAATTATTTAACCCCATCAGTAAACATTGTAACTATTAAAAGTATTGAAAACGGCAGCAGGAAGCGATCAAAACATTATATCTACACCAGAATAATATTATTAAAAACATCAGTTTATGACACAAAATTCAAGCCTCAACACATCTCCATCAACCAAATAACAGAAATTGTCATGGGTCTTGGATAATGGCGACACAAGCAAAACCTTTTTGTATGACTGTCTGAATTTTTTAGGACATTTAAAGGGAACCTGTCAGCAGATTTGGTGATTGTAACCTGCGGCCACCACCAGTGGGCTCTTATATAAAAGCATTCTAACATGCTGTATATAAGAGCCCAGGCCGCTGTATAGAATGGAAAAATGACTTTTTGATACTTACCTAAACGGTCAGTGAGGTGCAGACTGCTCAGATGGGTGTCTCCGTTCTTAGGGTGTGGTGCCTCCTCTTTGGGCCATCTTTGTCCTTCTTCTTCTGAAGCCTGGGTGCATGATGCATCCTACGTCATGTACACAAGTCGGCATTGAGGTCCTGCGCAGGCGCACTACAATACTTTAATCTGCAATGAGCAGGGCAAATCAAAGAGCGCCTTCGCAGGTCTGCAATGCCAGCCTGTGTGCATGATATAGTTGGATTTGATGGCTATGATACGGTATACATGAAGCTTTATGAAGCTGTAGGGCTACTGTACTTTGTTTATGGAAGCTATGCATGAGGGGAGGCTTTAGGAGGGGGTTGCTAATTGACTTTAGTTGAAAGCTGTCACTTACAGCAAAGATGGGCTGCAGTGTGTACATCGCCCAGGCCAAAAACTAATACTCTACCAGGATACAAGCATGAGGTTCCCATGACGAGGGTTGTAGGCTTCCGTTTTATGGCCATAAATACAAACTAAAACCTCATATTTTTTGTACAGGATACAACCAGACCCCTTTTTGTTAGGCCTTGTATTTTAGAGTTTCTGTCCCTGTATGGTACACAGATGGGGTACGGCTTGGCAGCCCACCTGACCTAATAGTATGGGCATCACCTATTGGCTGCGGGCTTGTGACTGTGTTATCTGCATGTGTGAACAGCGCTCTATACAAGCCATCAGTGAGCAGTTTTATCATCCAGCAATCGCCCCCTCCATTCCATGGAAGTGTGTGTGTGTGATTTGCTCCTCCTGAACCTGTGCTGCTTCCACTTAGTGGGGGCATAGCTGTATCCTGGTAGAGTATTAGTTTTTAGCCTGGGCGATGTACACACTGCAGCCCATCTTTGTTGTAAGTAATACTTAATTTTTGGAGGATATTTATTCCTCCTTTTGTTGCTATTTTTATATTTAGTTGAAAGGTGGAAGCACTATGCAAACTATTGAAGCATTTCACAAATTTAACACAGAGAACCATGCCATCTCTAAAAAATGGTGCATGGTGCATCTCAAAATATGTGTTTTAGTCAATATTGTATATTATTCAATTGTCCAAAACTATAAAGCTTTCCTAGTGTTTTGTTACATACATTTTGAGCTCATGTAACTAATGGCAATGTATATTACAATTGTTGTGTTCTTTAAATGTATTTATATATATATATATATATATCTTCTGTATCTAATTTTTCAGATCTCATTAGAATCAAAGTGCAATAGTTCCACTAAATCCCGCCCAATAAGCAATTAAATGTAATTTCATATGGCTACATTGGATAATATCATTTATGTAAAATATTGCACTTAAATGGAATGTTATTAAGAGAGCCCTATGGTGGGTTATTACTCACACAACATGCCACTTTATAGTAACCCACAATAGCCAGTCATGTGTGTGATTAATGTGCACCAGATTGATTAGAGCTAATAGTTGCTATGGGCTTGTACTTTTGCCCTTTGGTAATAAATAATCTGCATTCTCTTCCAAGACTAGTTTACTTGTAACACGGGGCCAATTCACTTAACCTTCGAGAAAAAAATAATAGATTAGCTATTGTTACTAAGACAAAATGATTTACTGTATTTATTTTCTCTAGTCTCTATAACTGTGACAAATAAAACTAGATTAATATTGTGAGGAAAAAATGGTATGACATTGGTCATGAAATACTCTAAAACATATAATATGTGAGGTCCTAATGCTAATAATATAACATACTACATGTACTAAGGTAAATATCAGAACCTGGGAGAACTGAATTAATACCTAAAGTGTTGGCTGTCAGTTAAAACTAAAAGAATATTAGCAAATAAAGTAAAAACACAGCATACACTACTGGTGAATGCATAACCTCGAGGGACAATCGGAGCATGGGTGGTAGAACAATAAGGATTTTCATGGGTCAGCACTTTAGTTGTTTTTTTTATTTTACTTTTGGTGCTATAATTTTTTAATTTTTTTTTATTCTTGGAGATCCTGAATATATATACATATATATATATATATATATATATATATATATATATATATTGAGCTGCATGTTACAGTTTTGATAAAATCCAAGTTCCCTGAATTTGGAGCTCTGAATAACCCCGGCCACACCACTGATGAAAAGCTGTGCATACTGTGCATAGGCAGAAAGCTTTCCATCAGTGGTGGGGGCAATACTATAAAGGAATATGTGGCAGCAGATTTACAAGTCATCTAGTGATAATCTCCTGCTAAGTCAGTGAACTTATGAACACTACTAGAGATGAGCGAACCGGTCGCGGTTCGGCTCGAGGTTGGTTCGCCGAACGGACCTCCCGTTCGAGTTCGGTTCGTCGAACGTTCGACGAACCGAACTCGAACTGCATAGGAAACAATGGCAGGCAATCACAAACACAGAAAAACACCTAGAAAACACCCTCAAAGGTGTCCTAAAGGTGACAAACAACTCAAACACATTGGAAAGTGACAAGGACATATACTCATGCGAAAACAAAACAGCTGGACAAGGAAAAAGAGGAGGACACACAGATATAGGCATGGCACGCCCTTCTAAAATCATGTAAAACACCGCAAGGTGACTCCAAGCGGAGTCTCCATTTTTTCCAAAAATTGGGCCACACACACACCCACCCCTTCAGTGGCAGCAGTTGTGCCCCAGTTGTACACTTCACAGCTACATTTGCATCAAGCACATTCAAAAATACGCCATTCTTATCCGTCCCCAGGATGACACCGGGGTAGGTAGCAAAGTCTTTCCTGATCCCAGCTCTGTTCATCTTGGATCATTTTTAAAAACAATGTAAGCAAGGGTTACTCCAAGCGGAGTCTCCCTTTTTTTCCAAAAATTGGGCCACACAGACACCCACCCCATCAGTGGCAGCACTTGGGCCCTAGTTGCAAACAGGATGTTTTGATTTGCATCAAGCACATTCAAAAATACGCCATTCTTATCCGTCCCCAGGATGACACCGGGGTAGGTAGCAAAGTCTTTGCTGATCCCAGCTCTGTTCATCTTGGCTTCTTTTAAAAACACATCAAGCAAGGGTTACTCCAAGCGGAGTCTCCCTTTTTTTCCAAAAATTGGGCCACACAGACACCCACCCCATCAGTGGCAGCACTTGGGCCCTAGTTGCAAACAGGATGTTTTGATTTGCATCAAGCACATTCAAAAATACGCCATTCTTATCCGTCCCCAGGATGACACCGGGGTAGGTAGCAAAGTATTTCCTGATCCCAGCTCTGTTCATCTTGGCTTCTTTTAAAAACACATCAAGCAAGGGTTACTCCAAGCGGAGTCTCCCTTTTTTCCAAAAATTGGGCCACACAGACACCCACCCCATCAGTGGCAGCACTTGGGCCCTAGTTGCAAACAGGATGTTTTGATTTGCATCAAGCACATTCAAAAATACGCCATTCTTATCCGTCCCCAGGATGACACCGGGGTAGGTAGCAAAGTCTTTGCTGATCCCAGCTCTGTTCATCTTGGCTTCTTTTAAAAACACATCAAGCAAGGGTTACTCCAAGCGGAGTCTCCCTTTTTTTCCAAAAATTGGGCCACACAGACACCCACCCCATCAGTGGCAGCACTTGGGCCCTAGTTGCAAACAGGATGTTTTGATTTGCATCAAGCACATTCAAAAATACGCCATTCTTATCCGTCCCCAGGATGACACCGGGGTAGGTAGCAAAGTATTTCCTGATCCCAGCTCTGTTCATCTTGGCTTCTTTTAAAAACACATCAAGCAAGGGTTACTCCAAGCGGAGTCTCCCCTTTTTCCAAAAATTGGGCCACACAGACACCCACCCCATCAGTGGCAGCACTTGGGCCCTAGTTGCAAACAGGATGTTTTGATTTGCATCAAGCACATTCAAAAATACGCCATTCTTATCCGTCCCCAGGATGACACCGGGGTAGGTAGCAAAGTCTTTGCTGATCCCAGCTCTGTTCATCTTGGCTTCTTTTAAAAACACATCAAGCAAGGGTTACTCCAAGCGGAGTCTCCCTTTTTTTCCAAAAATTGGGCCACACAGACACCCACCCCATCAGTGGCAGCACTTGGGCCCTAGTTGCAAACAGGATGTTTTGATTTGCATCAAGCACATTCAAAAATACGCCATTCTTATCCGTCCCCAGGATGACACCGGGGTAGGTAGCAAAGTATTTCCTGATCCCAGCTCTGTTCATCTTGGCTTCTTTTAAAAACACATCAAGCAAGGGTTACTCCAAGCGGAGTCTCCCTTTTTTCCAAAAATTGGGCCACACAGACACCCACCCCATCAGTGGCAGCACTTGGGCCCTAGTTGCAAACAGGATGTTTTGATTTGCATCAAGCACATTCAAAAATACGCCATTCTTATCCGTCCCCAGGATGACACCGGGGTAGGTAGCAAAGTCTTTGCTGATCCCAGCTCTGTTCATCTTGGCTTCTTTTAAAAACACATCAAGCAAGGGTTACTCCAAGCGGAGTCTCCCTTTTTTTCCAAAAATTGGGCCACACAGACACCCACCCCATCAGTGGCAGCACTTGGGCCCTAGTTGCAAACAGGATGTTTTGATTTGCATCAAGCACATTCAAAAATACGCCATTCTTATCCGTCCCCAGGATGACACCGGGGTAGGTAGCAAAGTCTTTGCTGATCCCAGCTCTGTTCATCTTGGCTTCTTTTAAAAACACATCAAGCAAGGGTTACTCCAAGCGGAGTCTCCCTTTTTTCCAAAAATTGGGCCACACAGACACCCACCCCATCAGTGGCAGCACTTGGGCCCTAGTTGCAAACAGGATGTTTTGATTTGCATCAAGCACATTCAAAAATACGCCATTCTTATCCGTCCCCAGGATGACACCGGGGTAGGTAGCAAAGTATTTCCTGATCCCAGCTCTGTTCATCTTGGCTTCTTTTAAAAACACATCAAGCAAGGGTTACTCCAAGCGGAGTCTCCCTTTTTTCCAAAAATTGGGCCACACAGACACCCACCCCATCAGTGGCAGCACTTGGGCCCTAGTTGCAAACAGGATGTTTTGATTTGCATCAAGCACATTCAAAAATACGCCATTCTTATCCGTCCCCAGGATGACACCGGGGTAGGTAGCAAAGTCTTTGCTGATCCCAGCTCTGTTCATCTTGGCTTCTTTTAAAAACACATCAAGCAAGGGTTACTCCAAGCGGAGTCTCCCTTTTTTTCCAAAAATTGGGCCACACAGACACCCACCCCATCAGTGGCAGCACTTGGGCCCTAGTTGCAAACAGGATGTTTTGATTTGCATCAAGCACATTCAAAAATACGCCATTCTTATCCGTCCCCAGGATGACACCGGGGTAGGTAGCAAAGTCTTTGCTGATCCCAGCTCTGTTCATCTTGGCTTCTTTTAAAAACACATCAAGCAAGGGTTACTCCAAGCGGAGTCTCCCTTTTTTCCAAAAATTGGGCCACACAGACACCCACCCCATCAGTGGCAGCACTTGGGCCCTAGTTGCAAACAGGATGTTTTGATTTGCATCAAGCACATTCAAAAATACGCCATTCTTATCCGTCCCCAGGATGACACCGGGGTAGGTAGCAAAGTCTTTGCTGATCCCAGCTCTGTTCATCTTGGCTTCTTTTAAAAACACATCAAGCAAGGGTTACTCCAAGCGGAGTCTCCCTTTTTTCCAAAAATTGGGCCACACAGACACCCACCCCATCAGTGGCAGCACTTGGGCCCTAGTTGCAAACAGGATGTTTTGATTTGCATCAAGCACATTCAAAAATACGCCATTCTTATCCGTCCCCAGGATGACACCGGGGTAGGTAGCAAAGTCTTTGCTGATCCCAGCTCTGTTCATCTTGGCTTCTTTTAAAAACACATCAAGCAAGGGTTACTCCAAGCGGAGTCTCCCTTTTTTTCCAAAAATTGGGCCACACAGACACCCACCCCATCAGTGGCAGCACTTGGGCCCTAGTTGCAAACAGGATGTTTTGATTTGCATCAAGCACATTCAAAAATACGCCATTCTTATCCGTCCCCAGGATGACACCGGGGTAGGTAGCAAAGTCTTTGCTGATCCCAGCTCTGTTCATCTTGGCTTCTTTTAAAAACACATCAAGCAAGGGTTACTCCAAGCGGAGTCTCCCTTTTTTCCAAAAATTGGGCCACACAGACACCCACCCCATCAGTGGCAGCACTTGGGCCCTAGTTGCAAACAGGATGTTTTGATTTGCATCAAGCACATTCAAAAATACGCCATTCTTATCCGTCCCCAGGATGACACCGGGGTAGGTAGCAAAGTCTTTGCTGATCCCAGCTCTGTTCATCTTGGCTTCTTTTAAAAACACATCAAGCAAGGGTTACTCCAAGCGGAGTCTCCCTCTTTTCCAAAAATTGGGCCACACAGACACCCACCCCATCAGTGGCAGCACTTGGGCCCTAGTTGCAAACAGGATGTTTTGATTTGCATCAAGCACATTCAAAAATACGCCATTCTTATCCGTCCCCAGGATGACACCGGGGTAGGTAGCAAAGTCTTTGCTGATCCCAGCTCTGTTCATCTTGGCTTCTTTTAAAAACACATCAAGCAAGGGTTACTCCAAGCGGAGTCTCCCTTTTTTTCCAAAAATTGGGCCACACAGACACCCACCCCATCAGTAGCAGCACTTGGGCCCTAGTTGCAAACAGGATGTTTTGATTTGCATCAAGCACATTCAAAAATACGCCATTCTTATCCGTCCCCAGGATGACACCGGGGTAGGTAGCAAAGTCTTTGCTGATCCCAGCTCTGTTCATCTTGGCTTCTTTTAAAAACACATCAAGCAAGGGTTACTCCAAGCGGAGTCTCCCTTTTTTCCAAAAATTGGGCCACACAGACACCCACCCCATCAGTGGCAGCACTTGGGCCCTAGTTGCAAACAGGATGTTTTGATTTGCATCAAGCACATTCAAAAATACGCCATTCTTATCCGTCCCCAGGATGACACCGGGGTAGGTAGCAAAGTCTTTGCTGATCCCAGCTCTGTTCATCTTGGCTTCTTTTAAAAACACATCAAGCAAGGGTTACTCCAAGCGGAGTCTCCCTTTTTTCCAAAAATTGGGCCACACAGACACCCACCCCATCAGTGGCAGCACTTGGGCCCTAGTTGCAAACAGGATGTTTTGATTTGCATCAAGCACATTCAAAAATACGCCATTCTTATCCGTCCCCAGGATGACACCGGGGTAGGTAGCAAAGTCTTTGCTGATCCCAGCTCTGTTCATCTTGGCTTCTTTTAAAAACACATCAAGCAAGGGTTACTCCAAGCGGAGTCTCCCTTTTTTTCCAAAAATTGGGCCACACAGACACCCACCCCATCAGTGGCAGCACTTGGGCCCTAGTTGCAAACAGGATGTTTTGATTTGCATCAAGCACATTCAAAAATACGCCATTCTTATCCGTCCCCAGGATGACACCGGGGTAGGTAGCAAAGTCTTTGCTGATCCCAGCTCTGTTCATCTTGGCTTCTTTTAAAAACACATCAAGCAAGGGTTACTCCAAGCGGAGTCTCCCTTTTTTTCCAAAAATTGGGCCACACAGACACCCACCCCATCAGTGGCAGCACTTGGGCCCTAGTTGCAAACAGGATGTTTTGATTTGCATCAAGCACATTCAAAAATACGCCATTCTTATCCGTCCCCAGGATGACACCGGGGTAGGTAGCAAAGTATTTCCTGATCCCAGCTCTGTTCATCTTGGCTTCTTTTAAAAACACATCAAGCAAGGGTTACTCCAAGCGGAGTCTCCCTTTTTTCCAAAAATTGGGCCACACAGACACCCACCCCATCAGTGGCAGCACTTGGGCCCTAGTTGCAAACAGGATGTTTTGATTTGCATCAAGCACATTCAAAAATACGCCATTCTTATCCGTCCCCAGGATGACACCGGGGTAGGTAGCAAAGTCTTTGCTGATCCCAGCTCTGTTCATCTTGGCTTCTTTTAAAAACACATCAAGCAAGGGTTACTCCAAGCGGAGTCTCCCTTTTTTTCCAAAAATTGGGCCACACAGACACCCACCCCATCAGTGGCAGCACTTGGGCCCTAGTTGCAAACAGGATGTTTTGATTTGCATCAAGCACATTCAAAAATACGCCATTCTTATCCGTCCCCAGGATGACACCGGGGTAGGTAGCAAAGTATTTCCTGATCCCAGCTCTGTTCATCTTGGCTTCTTTTAAAAACACATCAAGCAAGGGTTACTCCAAGCGGAGTCTCCCCTTTTTCCAAAAATTGGGCCACACAGACACCTACCCCATCAGTGGCAGCACTTGGGCCCTAGTTGCAAACAGGATGTTTTGATTTGCATCAAGCACATTCAAAAATACGCCATTCTTATCCGTCCCCAGGATGACACCGGGGTAGGTAGCAAAGTCTTTGCTGATCCCAGCTCTGTTCATCTTGGCTTCTTTTAAAAACACATCAAGCAAGGGTTACTCCAAGCGGAGTCTCCCTTTTTTTCCAAAAATTGGGCCACACAGACACCCACCCCATCAGTGGCAGCACTTGGGCCCTAGTTGCAAACAGGATGTTTTGATTTGCATCAAGCACATTCAAAAATACGCCATTCTTATCCGTCCCCAGGATGACACCGGGGTAGGTAGCAAAGTATTTCCTGATCCCAGCTCTGTTCATCTTGGCTTCTTTTAAAAACACATCAAGCAAGGGTTACTCCAAGTGGAGTCTCCCTTTTTTTCCAAAAATTGGGCCACACAGACACCCACCCCATCAGTGGCAGCACTTGGGCCCTAGTTGCAAACAGGATGTTTTGATTTGCATCAAGCACATTCAAAAATACGCCATTCTTATCCGTCCCCAGGATGACACCGGGGTAGGTAGCAAAGTCTTTGCTGATCCCAGCTCTGTTCATCTTGGCTTCTTTTAAAAACACATCAAGCAAGGGTTACTCCAAGCGGAGTCTCCCTTTTTTTCCAAAAATTGGGCCACACAGACACCCACCCCATCAGTGGCAGCACTTGGGCCCTAGTTGCAAACAGGATGTTTTGATTTGCATCAAGCACATTCAAAAATACGCCATTCTTATCCGTCCCCAGGATGACACCGGGGTAGGTAGCAAAGTCTTTGCTGATCCCAGCTCTGTTCATCTTGGCTTCTTTTAAAAACACATCAAGCAAGGGTTACTCCAAGCGGAGTCTCCCTTTTTTCCAAAAATTGGGCCACACAGACACCCACCCCATCAGTGGCAGCACTTGGGCCCTAGTTGCAAACAGGATGTTTTGATTTGCATCAAGCACATTCAAAAATACGCCATTCTTATCCGTCCCCAGGATGACACCGGGGTAGGTAGCAAAGTCTTTGCTGATCCCAGCTCTGTTCATCTTGGCTTCTTTTAAAAACACATCAAGCAAGGGTTACTCCAAGCGGAGTCTCCCTTTTTTCCAAAAATTGGGCCACACAGACACCCACCCCATCAGTGGCAGCACTTGGGCCCTAGTTGCAAACAGGATGTTTTGATTTGCATCAAGCACATTCAAAAATACGCCATTCTTATCCGTCCCCAGGATGACACCGGGGTAGGTAGCAAAGTCTTTGCTGATCCCAGCTCTGTTCATCTTGGCTTCTTTTAAAAACACATCAAGCAAGGGTTACTCCAAGCGGAGTCTCCCTTTTTTTCCAAAAATTGGGCCACACAGACACCCACCCCATCAGTGGCAGCACTTGGGCCCTAGTTGCAAACAGGATGTTTTGATTTGCATCAAGCACATTCAAAAATACGCCATTCTTATCCGTCCCCAGGATGACACCGGGGTAGGTAGCAAAGTCTTTGCTGATCCCAGCTCTGTTCATCTTGGCTTCTTTTAAAAACACATCAAGCAAGGGTTACTCCAAGCGGAGTCTCCCTTTTTTTCCAAAAATTGGGCCACACAGACACCCACCCCATCAGTGGCAGCACTTGGGCCCTAGTTGCAAACAGGATGTTTTGATTTGCATCAAGCACATTCAAAAATACGCCATTCTTATCCGTCCCCAGGATGACACCGGGGTAGGTAGCAAAGTATTTCCTGATCCCAGCTCTGTTCATCTTGGCTTCTTTTAAAAACACATCAAGCAAGGGTTACTCCAAGCGGAGTCTCCCTTTTTTCCAAAAATTGGGCCACACAGACACCCACCCCATCAGTGGCAGCACTTGGGCCCTAGTTGCAAACAGGATGTTTTGATTTGCATCAAGCACATTAAAAAATACGCCATTCTTATCCGTCCCCAGGATGACACCGGGGTAGGTAGCAAAGTCTTTGCTGATCCCAGCTCTGTTCATCTTGGCTTCTTTTAAAAACACATCAAGCAAGGGTTACTCCAAGCGGAGTCTCCCTTTTTTTCCAAAAATTGGGCCACACAGACACCCACCCCATCAGTGGCAGCACTTGGGCCCTAGTTGCAAACAGGATGTTTTGATTTGCATCAAGCACATTCAAAAATACGCCATTCTTATCCGTCCCCAGGATGACACCGGGGTAGGTAGCAAAGTATTTCCTGATCCCAGCTCTGTTCATCTTGGCTTCTTTTAAAAACACATCAAGCAAGGGTTACTCCAAGCGGAGTCTCCCTTTTTTCCAAAAATTGGGCCACACAGACACCCACCCCATCAGTGGCAGCACTTGGGCCCTAGTTGCAAACAGGATGTTTTGATTTGCATCAAGCACATTCAAAAATACGCCATTCTTATCCGTCCCCAGGATGACACCGGGGTAGGTAGCAAAGTCTTTGCTGATCCCAGCTCTGTTCATCTTGGCTTCTTTTAAAAACACATCAAGCAAGGGTTACTCCAAGCGGAGTCTCCCTTTTTTCCAAAAATTGGGCCACACAGACACCCACCCCATCAGTGGCAGCACTTGGGCCCTAGTTGCAAACAGGATGTTTTGATTTGCATCAAGCACATTCAAAAATACGCCATTCTTATCCGTCCCCAGGATGACACCGGGGTAGGTAGCAAAGTCTTTGCTGATCCCAGCTCTGTTCATCTTGGCTTCTTTTAAAAACACATCAAGCAAGGGTTACTCCAAGCGGAGTCTCCCTTTTTTTCCAAAAATTGGGCCACACAGACACCCACCCCATCAGTGGCAGCACTTGGGCCCTAGTTGCAAACAGGATGTTTTGATTTGCATCAAGCACATTCAAAAATACGCCATTCTTATCCGTCCCCAGGATGACACCGGGGTAGGTAGCAAAGTCTTTGCTGATCCCAGCTCTGTTCATCTTGGCTTCTTTTAAAAACACATCAAGCAAGGGTTACTCCAAGCGGAGTCTCCCTTTTTTTCCAAAAATTGGGCCACACAGACACCCACCCCATCAGTGGCAGCACTTGGGCCCTAGTTGCAAACAGGATGTTTTGATTTGCATCAAGCACATTCAAAAATACGCCATTCTTATCCGTCCCCAGGATGACACCGGGGTAGGTAGCAAAGTATTTCCTGATCCCAGCTCTGTTCATCTTGGCTTCTTTTAAAAACACATCAAGCAAGGGTTACTCCAAGCGGAGTCTCCCTTTTTTCCAAAAATTGGGCCACACAGACACCCACCCCATCAGTGGCAGCACTTGGGCCCTAGTTGCAAACAGGATGTTTTGATTTGCATCAAGCACATTCAAAAATACGCCATTCTTATCCGTCCCCAGGATGACACCGGGGTAGGTAGCAAAGTCTTTGCTGATCCCAGCTCTGTTCATCTTGGCTTCTTTTAAAAACACATCAAGCAAGGGTTACTCCAAGCGGAGTCTCCCTTTTTTTCAAAAAATTGGGCCACACAGACACCCACCCCATCAGTGGCAGCACTTGGGCCCTAGTTGCAAACAGGATGTTTTGATTTGCATCAAGCACATTCAAAAATACGCCATTCTTATCCGTCCCCAGGATGACACCGGGGTAGGTAGCAAAGTATTTCCTGATCCCAGCTCTGTTCATCTTGGCTTCTTTTAAAAACACATCAAGCAAGGGTTACTCCAAGCGGAGTCTCCCTTTTTTCCAAAAATTGGGCCACACAGACACCCACCCCATCAGTGGCAGCACTTGGGCCCTAGTTGCAAACAGGATGTTTTGATTTGCATCAAGCACATTCAAAAATACGCCATTCTTATCCGTCCCCAGGATGACACCGGGGTAGGTAGCAAAGTCTTTGCTGATCCCAGCTCTGTTCATCTTGGCTTCTTTTAAAAACACATCAAGCAAGGGTTACTCCAAGCGGAGTCTCCCTTTTTTTCCAAAAATTGGGCCACACAGACACCCACCCCATCAGTGGCAGCACTTGGGCCCTAGTTGCAAACAGGATGTTTTGATTTGCATCAAGCACATTCAAAAATACGCCATTCTTATCCGTCCCCAGGATGACACCGGGGTAGGTAGCAAAGTATTTCCTGATCCCAGCTCTGTTCATCTTGGCTTCTTTTAAAAACACATCAAGCAAGGGTTACTCCAAGCGGAGTCTCCCTTTTTTCCAAAAATTGGGCCACACAGACACCCACCCCATCAGTGGCAGCACTTGGGCCCTAGTTGCAAACAGGATGTTTTGATTTGCATCAAGCACATTCAAAAATACGCCATTCTTATCCGTCCCCAGGATGACACCGGGGTAGGTAGCAAAGTCTTTGCTGATCCCAGCTCTGTTCATCTTGGCTTCTTTTAAAAACACATCAAGCAAGGGTTACTCCAAGCGGAGTCTCCCTTTTTTTCCAAAAATTGGGCCACACAGACACCCACCCCATCAGTGGCAGCACTTGGGCCCTAGTTGCAAACAGGATGTTTTGATTTGCATCAAGCACATTCAAAAATACGCCATTCTTATCCGTCCCCAGGATGACACCGGGGTAGGTAGCAAAGTATTTCCTGATCCCAGCTCTGTTCATCTTGGCTTCTTTTAAAAACACATCAAGCAAGGGTTACTCCAAGCGGAGTCTCCCTTTTTTCCAAAAATTGGGCCACACAGACACCCACCCCATCAGTGGCAGCACTTGGGCCCTAGTTGCAAACAGGATGTTTTGATTTGCATCAAGCACATTCAAAAATACGCCATTCTTATCCGTCCCCAGGATGACACCGGGGTAGGTAGCAAAGTCTTTGCTGATCCCAGCTCTGTTCATCTTGGCTTCTTTTAAAAACACATCAAGCAAGGGTTACTCCAAGCGGAGTCTCCCTTTTTTTCCAAAAATTGGGCCACACAGACACCCACCCCATCAGTGGCAGCACTTGGGCCCTAGTTGCAAACAGGATGTTTTGATTTGCATCAAGCACATTCAAAAATACGCCATTCTTATCCGTCCCCAGGATGACACCGGGGTAGGTAGCAAAGTCTTTGCTGATCCCAGCTCTGTTCATCTTGGCTTCTTTTAAAAACACATCAAGCAAGGGTTACTCCAAGTGGAGTCTCCCTTTTTTCCAAAAATTGGGCCACACAGACACCCACCCCATCAGTGGCAGCACTTGGGCCCTAGTTGCAAACAGGATGTTTTGATTTGCATCAAGCACATTCAAAAATACGCCATTCTTATCCGTCCCCAGGATGACACCGGGGTAGGTAGCAAAGTCTTTGCTGATCCCAGCTCTGTTCATCTTGGCTTCTTTTAAAAACACATCAAGCAAGGGTTACTCCAAGCGGAGTCTCCCTTTTTTCCAAAAATTGGGCCACACAGACACCCACCCCATCAGTGGCAGCACTTGGGCCCTAGTTGCAAACAGGATGTTTTGATTTGCATCAAGCACATTCAAAAATACGCCATTCTTATCCGTCCCCAGGATGACACCGGGGTAGGTAGCAAAGTCTTTGCTGATCACAGCTCTGTTCATCTTGGCTTCTTTTAAAAACACATCAAGCAAGGGTTACTCCAAGCGGAGTCTCCCTTTTTTCCAAAAATTGGGCCACACAGACACCCACCCCATCAGTGGCAGCACTTGGGCCCTAGTTGCAAACAGGATGTTTTGATTTGCATCAAGCACATTCCAAATCCACAAGCATTTACTCTCCCCAGGATGACACAGGGGTAGTAAATTCCTTCTGGATCCATGACTTGTTCATTTTGATGAACGTCAGTCTGTCCACATTGTCACTGGACAGACGCGTGCGCTTATCTGTCAGCACACACCCAGCAGCACTGAATACACGTTCAGAGACAACGCTGGCAGCTGGACACGACAAAATCTCCAAGGCGTAACTGGAGAGCTCTGGCCATTTTTCTATGTTTGAAGCCCAAAAGGAGCAAGGCTCCAGTTCCACAGTCATGGCATCGATGTTCATTTGGAGATACTCCTGTATCATCCTCTCCAGCCGTTGAGTATGTGTCAGACTTGTTGTCTCTGGTGGCCTTGCAAAAGAGGGTCTAAAAAAATTATGAAAAGATTCCATAAAATTGCTGTTACCGGCACCAGATACGGTCCTACTGGTACGGGTAGACTGGTGAAGATGACGAGACCGTCCCATGTTTGTCAAGTTACAACTGGGAGATTCCCTCCCTGCACCTGCACGGTTGTTTGGTGGAAAAGCCGAGCTAAGATCGAGTAACAGCTTCTGCTGATACTCCTGCATACGTGCGTCCCTTTCTATGGCTGGAATTATGTCACAAAATTTGGACTTGTACCGGGGATCTAATAGTGTGGCAATCCAGTAGTCATCATCACTTCTAATTTTGACAATACGACTGTCATGTTGGAGGTAGTGCAACAAAAAGGCACTCATGTGTCTTGCGCAGCCATGCGGACCAAGTCCACGCTGTGTTTGTGGCATAGAGGTGCTACCCGTTCTTTCTTCCTCTGACATCTCCCCCCAACCTCTTTCAACTGAAATTTGACCAAGGTCTCCCTCATCCGCTGAGTCTTCCATGTCCATGGACAGTTCGTCCTCCATTTCTTCATGTTCTCCTGCACCTTGCTCAACATTTCGCCTGCTACTATGCGCCCTTGTCGATCCCTGTTCCCCATGGTCCCATGCCTGCTGCGTTGGTGATGATGAACGTCTGGACCTTGGTGATGTTGTTGTCCCTTGCACATATGAATCCTCCTGTAGTTCCTCCCCTTCATGTTGTCCCACCCCCTGACTCCGAATAGTGTTTAGCGTGTGCTCCAGCATGTAAATGACTGGAATCGTCATGCTGATAATGGCATTGTCAGAGCTAAACATATTCGTCGCCATGTCGAAACTGTGCAGAAGGGTGCATAGGTCCTTGATCTGAGACCACTCCATCAGGGTGATCTGCCCCACCTCTGCATCTCGTTGGCCCAGGCTATACGTCATGACGTATTGCACCAGGGCTCTGCGGTGCTGCCACAGTCGCTGTAACATGTGGAGAGTTGAATTCCAGCGTGTTGCCACATCGCATTTCAGGCGATGAACCGGCAGGCCGAAAGACTTCTGTAGCGATGCAAGTCGCTCAGCTGCGGCGCTTGAACGCCGGAAGTGAGCAGACAGTTTTCGTGCCCTGTTCAGAAGGCCATCTAGGCCGGGATAGTGTGTTAAAAATTGCTGCACGACAAGGTTCAACACGTGAGCCATACAAGGTACGTGTGTCACCTTGCCCAGGCGAAGGGCCGCACCCAGGTTTGCAGCATTGTCGCACACGGCCTTACCAGGCTGCAGGTTGAGTGGAGACAACCATTTATTAAACTCGGACCGCAGAGCTGACCACAACTCCTCAGCTGTGTGACTCTTATTACCAAGACATGTCAAGCTAAAGACCGCCTGATGCCGTTGCGCTCGGCTGCCAGCATAGTAATGAGGCGTGCGTGATTCCTTCTGCGCAGTGAGAACGCTGGTGGCCTGACCAGGCAGGCTTGGGGCGGAGGTGGAGGACCCAGATGAGGTGGAGGATGCAGAAGCTGTGGCGGAACTTGGACAGACAGAGGATTGACACACAAGTCGTGGCATCTGGTACTGGGGCACAGCGACAGACATAAGGTCTCTAAAATCCTGTGTGTCCACTAGGCGGAAAGGCAGCATTTCGGTAGCCAACAGCTTACAGAGGGATAGAGTCAACCTCTTAGCTTTGTCATGGGTCGGAGGAAGTGGCCTTTTATTTGACCACATCTGAGGGACAGAGATCTGGCTGCTGTGTGTAGACGGTGTTGAGTAGGGTGTCCCTGGAAAAATGCAGGTTTGTGAGGAAAGTGCAGGCGGAGACATGATGTTGCCTTCATCCAACGTTGGTGCTATCGATGTCTGAGAGAGCTGTACACACTCACTTGTTTCCCCTTCCAAACCAACTGACGACCTTACAAGCAAACTGCCTGTTGCGGTTACAGTGGTGGAAGTTTTGCGTGGAAAAACAGGTGTGACAGCTGTCCCCACAGTCCTAGAAGATGAAGAGCGCGCGGATGCACTGGAAGGGGCGGGCGGTGGATGGTTCGCTCCGCTAGCCGGCATTGCAGCACGGTGAGCTTCCCACCGGGACTTATGATATTTATTCATGTGACGATTCATGGAAGAAGTTGTCAAACTGCTGAGGTTTTGACCTCTACTAACAGAATCATGACAAATGTTACATATCACATGAGTTGGGCGATCTTTTTCGATGTGAAAAAAGGCCCAGGCTAGGCAAGGCTTAGAGGCCATGCGACCTGTTGATCCACCCCGAATAATGCTCATAGGCAGAGTGGTGGCTGAGGATGCAGTTGTAGACGTGCTACCAGTGCTCCGACTCTGTCCAGGAAGGCGCAAGGTAACTTCGTCGTCGGTTGCATCCTCCTCCACCGCCTCTGTTGACCTCCTCGAGTGCCTGACTGGGGGTTGACAGTAGGTGGGATCTAGAACGTCATCATCAATTGTTGTGTTTGCACTCCCCTCCCCCTCAGACCGAGCCTCTTCTTGCCCTGACCGAATATTTAAGTTGTCATCCCAATCGGGTATCTGCGTCTCATCTTCATCAGTATGTTCCTCATTGTCTATAACCACAGGTGTTACAGTTTGTGACAAAGGGTCAACATTATGCTCAGAAACTTGGTCCTCACGGCCTGAATCTGAGTCACAAAGGTTCTGGGCATCACTGCAGACCATTTCCTGTTCTGTACTCACTGTAGCTTGGGAGCAGACCTCTGATTCCCAGGCTATAGTGTGACTGAACAGCTCTGCAGACTCAGCCATCTCAGTTCCACCATACTGTGCAGGGCTGATGGAGACTTCAGAGCTGGGAGAAATCAAGTGTGATTGGGATGACAACTCAGAGGAATGGTGTTTTTTGGATGCGGTACTTGAAGTGGCTGAGAGGGCACTTGTTGGACCACTTGAGATCCATTCAAGCATTTTCCTTTTTTGCCCATCATCTACCTTTGTTCCTCTTGTTCGTGTCCGTAAAAAAGGGAGCACATCGGATTGTCCACAATAAGTAGTAGACATCTTACTTTTGCTAGTAGATGGTCTATCTTCAGCAGATGATAATGGAGCTTTGCCACCTTCCCCACTGACAAAACATTTTTTGCCTTTTCCACCACGCCTCTTCCCCTTTCCACCAGCATCTGTCATTTTGCCACTCATGTTGATTGCAACAAGATTGTGGACTGAAAATGTGGTAGTAAAAATTGAGAGGTGGTGAAGATTGCAGTGGTGGTCTAGCTTTATTAACAGCAGAATAATAAAGAATAAATATCCCTGACAATGTAACTTAGTTATAATTCGTTGGAGTGTGCAACGCAGGCAGACGTGCTGCAAATGTCTTGGCACTAGTGGGACTATAGCAAAGTCCAATAGCCACGTATAGGATGCCACTAGGTACACTGAGTGTTTGCTAGTATAATGGCTTCGTTATAATTTGTTGTAGTGTGCAACGCAGGCAGATGCGCTCTGCAAATGTCTTGGCACTAGTGGGACTATAGCAAAGTCCAATAGCCACGTATAGGATGCCACTAGGTACACTGAGTGTTTGCTAGTATAATGGCTTCGTTATAATTAGTTGGAGTGTGCAACGCAGGCAGATGCGCTCTGCAAATGTCTTGGCACTAGTGGGACTATAGCAAAGTCCAATAGCCACGTATAGGATGCCACTAGGTACACTGAGTGTGTGCTAGTATAATGGCTTCGTTATAATTAGTTGGAGTGTGCAACGCAGGCAGATGCGCTCTGCAAATGTCTTGGCACTAGTGGGACTATAGCAAAGTCCAATAGCCACGTATAGGATGCCACTAGGTACACTGAGTGTTTGCTAGTATAATGGCTTCGTTATAATTTGTTGTAGTGTGCAACGCAGGCAGATGCGCTCTGCAAATGTCTTGGCACTAGTGGGACTATAGCAAAGTCCAATAGCCACGTATAGGATGCCACTAGGTACACTGAGTGTGTGCTAGTATAATGGCTTCGTTATAATTAGTTGGAGTGTGCAACGCAGGCAGATGCGCTCTGCAAATGTCTTGGCACTAGTGGGACTATAGCAAAGTCCAATAGCCACGTATAGGATGCCACTAGGTACACTGAGTGTGTGCTAGTATAATGGCTTCGTTATAATTAGTTGGAGTGTGCAACGCAGGCAGATGCGCTCTGCAAATGTCTTGGCACTAGTGGGACTATAGCAAAGTCCAATAGCCACGTATAGGATGCCACTAGGTACACTGAGTGTTTGCTAGTAAAATTGCTTAGTTTAAAAAACTTGGAGTGTGCAATGCAGGCAGATGTGCTCTGCAAATGTCTTGGCCCTAGTGGGACTATAGCAAAGTCCAATAGCCACGTATAGGATGCCACTAGGTACACTGAGTGTGTGCTAGTATAATGGCTTCGTTATAATTAGTTGGAGTGTGCAACGCAGGCAGATGCGCTCTGCAAATGTCTTGGCACTAGTGGGACTATAGCAAAGTCCAATAGCCACGTATAGGATGCCAATAGGTACACTGAGTGTTTGCTAGTATAATGGTTTCGTTATAATTTGTTGTAGTGTGCAACGCAGGCAGATGCGCTCTGCAAATGTCTTGGCACTAGTGGGACTATAGCAAAGTCCAATAGCCACGTATAGGATGCCACTAGGTACACTGAGTGTTTGCTAGTATAATGGCTTCGTTATAATTTGTTGGAGTGTGCAACGCAGGCAGATGCGCTCTGCAAATGTCTTGGCACTAGTGGGACTATAGCAAAGTCCAATAGCCACGTATAGGATGCCACTAGGTACACTGAGTGTGTGCTAGTATAATGGCTTCGTTATAATTAGTTGGAGTGTGCAACGCAGGCAGATGCGCTCTGCAAATGTCTTGGCACTAGTGGGACTATAGCAAAGTCCAATAGCCACGTATAGGATGCCACTAGGTACACTGAGTGTTTGCTAGTATAATGGCTTCGTTATAATTTGTTGTAGTGTGCAACGCAGGCAGATGCGCTCTGCAAATGTCTTGGCACTAGTGGGACTATAGCAAAGTCCAATAGCCACGTATAGGATGCCACTAGGTACACTGAGTGTGTGCTAGTATAATGGCTTCGTTATAATTAGTTGGAGTGTGCAACGCAGGCAGATGCGCTCTGCAAATGTCTTGGCACTAGTGGGACTATAGCAAAGTCCAATAGCCACGTATAGGATGCCACTAGGTACACTGAGTGTTTGCTAGTATAATGGCTTCGTTATAATTTGTTGGAGTGTGCAACGCAGGCAGATGCGCTCTGCAAATGTCTTGGCACTAGTGGGACTATAGCAAAGTCCAATAGCCACGTATAGGATGCCACTAGGTACACTGAGTGTTTGCTAGTATAATGGCTGAGTTTAAAAAACTTGGAGTGTGCAATGCAGGCAGATGTGCTCTGCTAATGTCTTTGCACTAGTGGGACTATAGCAAAGTCCAATAGCCACGTATAGGATGCCACTAGGTACACTGAGTGTTTGCTAGTAAAATTGCTTAGTTTAAAAAACTTGGAGTGTGCAATGCAGGCAGATGTGCTCTGCAAATGTCTTGGCCCTAGTGGGACTATAGCAAAGTCCAATAGCCACGTATAGGATGCCACTAGGTACACTGAGTGTGTGCTAGTATAATGGCTTCGTTATAATTAGTTGGAGTGTGCAACGCAGGCAGATGCGCTCTGCAAATGTCTTGGCACTAGTGGGACTATTGCAAAGTCCAATAGCCACGTATAGGATGCCACTAGGTACACTGAGTGTTTGCTAGTATAATGGCTTCGTTATAATTTGTTGTAGTGTGCAACGCAGGCAGATGCGCTCTGCAAATGTCTTGGCACTAGTGGGACTATAGCAAAGTCCAATAGCCACGTATAGGATGCCACTAGGTACACTGAGTGTGTGCTAGTATAATGGCTTCGTTATAATTAGTTGGAGTGTGCAACGCAGGCAGATGCGCTCTGCAAATGTCTTGGCACTAGTGGGACTATAGCAAAGTCCAATAGCCACGTATAGGATGCCACTAGGTACACTGAGTGTTTGCTAGTAAAATTGCTTAGTTTAAAAAACTTGGAGTGTGCAATGCAGGCAGATGTGCTCTGCAAATGTCTTGGCCCTAGTGGGACTATAGCAAAGTCCAATAGCCACGTATAGGATGCCACTAGGTACACTGAGTGTGTGCTAGTATAATGGCTTCGTTATAATTAGTTGGAGTGTGCAACGCAGGCAGATGCGCTCTGCAAATGTCTTGGCACTAGTGGGACTATAGCAAAGTCCAATAGCCACGTATAGGATGCCACTAGGTACACTGAGTGTTTGCTAGTATAATGGCTTCGTTATAATTTGTTGTAGTGTGCAACGCAGGCAGATGCGCTCTGCAAATGTCTTGGCACTAGTGGGACTATAGCAAAGTCCAATAGCCACGTATAGGATGCCACTAGGTACACTGAGTGTTTGCTAGTATAATGGCTTCGTTATAATTAGTTGGAGTGTGCAACGCAGGCAGATGCGCTCTGCAAATGTCTTGGCACTAGTGGGACTATAGCAAAGTCCAATAGCCACGTATAGGATGCCACTAGGTACACTGTGTGTTTGCTAGTATAATGGCTGAGTTTAAAAAACTTGGAGTGTGCAATGCAGGCAGATGTGCTCTGCTAATGTCTTTGCACTAGTGGGACTATAGCAAAGTCCAATAGCCACGTATAGGATGCCACTAGGTACACTGAGTGTTTGCTAGTATAATTGCTTAGTTTAAAAAACTTGGAGTGTGCAATGCAGGCAGATGTGCTCTGCAAATGTCTTGGCCCTAGTGGGACTATAGCAAAGTCCAATAGCCACGTATAGGATGCCACTAGGTACACTGAGTGTGTGCTAGTATAATGGCTTCGTTATAATTAGTTGGAGTGTGCAACGCAGGCAGATGCGCTCTGCAAATGTCTTGGCACTAGTGGGACTATAGCAAAGTCCAATAGCCACGTATAGGATGCCACTAGGTACACTGAGTGTTTGCTAGTATAATGGCTTAGTTAGAATGAGTTGGAGTGTGCAGAGGACAAGAGGGTACAGTGGCAGGATTGTGGTGCTCTGGGTAGAGGAATGGAAGCCTGCCTTTCTATTCCCTCCTAATGGTGAAATGCAGGGAGGAAATCCCTGACCTGGGCTACACAGACGCTGTTGCTGTTTGCAGGACCTGTCACCTATGGCTCTCTGACCCTGCCGGTACGAGCCCTTAAAAGGACTGCTAGAATGTGCTCTCCCTAAGCTGTCTAACGCTGTGTATGCAGCGCATACAGCTGTATCGGCGATAGGACAAAGGACGGAACTGCGACAGTGATGTCTGACACCAAAGACGCAGAAGGCAGATAATGGCGATCGTGAAGAAAATGTCCGGTTTTATAATGCAGGGACATGTGACATGCAGATCCTATCACACATGCCGTTGCTTCTCTGCCTCAAAGTCCACTTAGGTGTGTGTGTGTCTGTGATTCGCTGACATGCTGGCCAGCCCCACAAGACGCGCGCGCTTAGGGAAGGAAGACAAGAAAAAAAAAAAAAAAAATGGCGATCGCCATTATAGAAACAGCAGTGATCTGAAGGCGCTGTTCACGCACACTATACACTGAAATGTCATAATAGTTTGATTCACAGAGTGACTTACACTATTACAGCAGAAACCAAGCTAAGATTTAGCTGTTTTTTGGCTGCTAGAACCGTTCTCGAACGTTTCTAGAACTATCGAGCTTTTGCAAAAAGCTCGAGTTCTAGTTCGATCTAGAACATGCCCCAAAATCACTCGAGCCTAGAACTGGAGAACCACGAACCACGAACCGCGCTCAACTCTAAACACTACATTAAGAAATTCAAAATGTGACAGATTGCTGGAATTAGGGTCTGTGTCTCTACATCATGTTGCTCTCAGATTGTGTTACAAAAATCATAAACGTATTTCTATTATAAGGAATCTTTCATTTGTTTTGTGACCTTTATTAAAGCAATATATTTATTACTGTTTTACATGCAGGAATTTTCAGCACTTATGAAGTTGAGTCCTCCAAATTACTTGAGCAAGCTGTGTTTTCCCCAATTTTCTCCCATTCCTCCTATTGAGAGCTTTTTCTCTACACATAGTATAAAAATAAAATAAAATGGGTATACTTTGAATAAGAATGTGGTCATCTGGACTTGACATATTTGTCACAATTAAAAGGGTTATATGGAGCTTTGGTTATTTTTTCATATGGGGCTAAGGACTTACAGTACTGTCATGTAATTGCTAATTACCTGCCTGTGCTGACCAATGACGATCTGTGCTGACTTAGGCAGTGACTTTCCTGATTCCCTTTTACCCATGTCAATAAAGCAGTGTTTTCTCTTTTGCTCTTCTCTGTTTATGCGGCATCACTACCAACCTCATGCTGATTGACAACCAGCATGCCCTAGTTATGTATTGGGGACTCAGCTGTCAAATAGTCTGACATAGGCAGTAAAGCCCCATCAATAGAGTAGAGCGAAAGAGAAGACATTGCTCTATCAATGTGATTTCACCAGAAGCAGTAGCATCATTGGCAGGAAGCGTCCATATCCGTACTGTCGGCAGAGATCATTGTAGATCAGAAAAGGCAGATTGGTAACAACTAGCCACCTGTAAAATTCTTGGCCTTGTTAGAAAAAAATAAGCAAAATTCTTGAAAACCCAATTAACCTCTTCACGACACATAACGTACTGGGTACGTCATGGATCGTGTCAGGTTAATCCCCACCGGCTGCTGCAGGCAGCCGGCAGCGACCCCTTCACATGTCAGCTGATTTGAACAGCTGACATATGCAGCTATCAGGCACGAGTGGATTCAATGCCCACTTGTGCCTGTTAACCCCTTACAGCACGTTGTGAAAATGTCCCCATGCACTGTACCTACCAGCCGCAGTAAACATTTACTTAGCCGGTGCCATCGGAGGTCACGTGATGTGATCACATCACTTCCAATGGTTGCCATGGTAGCACAGGGTCATGAGATGACTCCTGTAGCTATCATGAGTCAGTTCCTTTCACAGCCGGCAGAGTGCCAGGTGTGAGAGAAGAGCAGATGCGATAACAGGTGATCAAAACATGGCATCTGGGCAAAAATAGGACCGTTAAAAACGTCAGCTCGAGATGCAAAAAATAAACTGTCATTGAGCCATAGATCTCGAAAAATGAGAATGCTATGGATCGTGGAAAATGATGCAAAAAGTGCGCCTTGTTTTGGACAAATTTGTGATTTTTTTTAACCCCTTAGATAGAAGTAAACGTATTCATATTTGGTGTCTACAAACTCATACTGACCTGAGGCATCACACCGATACATCAGTTTTAACATATGGTGTTAAAAGTATGTATGTGGTGAATAAAATATCCCCAAAACAATTGGGAAGTCACACTTTTTTTTTTCACTTGGATTTTTTTTTGCCATTTTCCAGTACACTATGTGGTAAAACTAATGCTTTCATTCAAAAGTACAACTTGTCCCACAAAAAACAAGCCTTTATATGGCAAGATTGACAGACAAATAAAAAAAGTTATGGCTCTCAGAAGAAGGGGAGGGAAAAAAATTGAAAAAAACATAAAATCGCCACTGAATTAATTGTGCTATATTAGGAAAAGCTATTGTTATATTTTGTGCCATATTTTTAAAGTCCAGATACGAACCTCCATTTACCAGAGCACTGGAATGAATGTGTATGATGTAAATAGTACCTTGGACAGCGGCTCCATATCTTTCAATTACTTTTGAGAATTCACAACTGTCTAGCTAGAGAATAGATCATGAATGACCTTTGCTGTTTCTTCTACTTGGAGTAACTTGTCTTCCTAATGTCAATAAGCTGAAGTATGAACTCTTGTACATACTTTGTTTTGTGCTCATGTTTTACACATACTTTTAAGAGATGTCAACCTTTCAAAAGCATTTGAAATTCCTTTTGCTTCTTAGTACTAGAACAAGAACATGCTTTAACTGTTAACTTTGTTTAAAACCATTCCTATTTTTATGCCATTGTACCCCTTACCAGAAATCTATTGTACTATAAGACAAGACATGTTAACGCATTATTTTCTCCTACATTAGTATCATAACTTTTACTCCTAATTTACTCTTAATTTAGACATTGCAGCTTTTCAAATTTCGCATTCAAGCAGAAACCTAACTAATCCAAAGGATCCCAAAGATGGATTCACTTGGTTCCTTTTTTCATTTTAAAGGTGAATTATAACACTGCAATCTCTGTAATTTTTGCTATCAAAATCCCCCCAGATTTCTAAAAAAAAATAGAAACCTGTGCATGTGTGAACAGAGCCTTACATTTTGATTCATGACAATTTTTATTATTATTGTTAACAAGTAAACCACTAAAATGGTTTTTCACAAACAAAGTTAATTTTAAAGTTGATTTTAATCAAGAATTCTTATAAAAATAATAATTTCCATAATTTTTGTTTACAGATAATGTTGCTTTGCTGAGATAATCTTATATGTGTGTGACGGGGATCTTCTCCCATATCACACAATCAACAGAGCGAGAGGTGGCTGTACAATCCAATAAGCATTTATTCCAAGCAAATCAAAAGGTCCACAAGATAATCCACCATACAGAGGGTAATATTAGTCCACAAATATGAATATAATCCAATAAGCAATAAATGTCCAGGTCTTTGTGGGGAGCCGCAGCTTTTCCCTCAGAGGTTCAATCTTCGTCCTTCTCTCTTCAAGTTCTCAAACAGACTGCATCATCCCCCAGGAAATCAGAGAGTTTAAAGTAGGTGGATCCCAGACCCCCTCCCCCAAACTTAGGGCCAGGAACATTACAGGGGGTGATTACCTACAGACAATACAATGTACACATAAGCAATACAAATAATGGACAGTGAACCAAGCCTCAACATTAACCCACACAAAATGGTACATGACCCACAATATCCCGCCAGCACAATGTGTGTCCCTGCTATAGACTGTGTAATGGCCATGTATGACCATGCTGGAACATGGACTGATCATACCCCATCTCTGGGGTCGGGGAGGATGCAAAGGAGTGCATACAGATATCACAGCATGTGATGACAGCTGATTCTTTTTGTGAGGTAAACATTTTCCTGTGTGCTTTTAAAAAAATGTTTACCTGAAAGAAATAAACATTTTAGATTGCATGCTGTAATGGCTGAATATTTTGTACTTTGTCCCTTGCCCAGGAGCTTTGGTATAATCAGACCATGCCCCTGTACAGTCCGACACGGCCATTACACGATACATTGCAGGGGCACATTTATAAGATTATCTCAGCATAGGAATATTTAAAAAAAACACATCCAATTGTGGAAATTATTACTATACCAATATCTATTGATTAAAATCAACTTTGTTTGTGAGACTATTGTTTGTGGGAATATTGTCTAATTTTACATAGTGATGAGCCTGTGCTCATATAACACATTAGCAGAAGCTATTTCTGCAGTGATTTGAGCAGTGCAATCTTTGCTGACCTCTTTTCCACTATCAAATGATATAATTTCTTGTCTTAAAGACTTCTTAAGGATGAGAAAACCAGAATGGTGAAGTTCGGGGCTCATACAGGACAACTGGTGTCCAAGACTTGGTTCCGAACACAGAGTTAAAAAAACAAGATTTCAGTGGTTGAGTACTGCTCATACATTAATAAAATTTGTTGCAGGGCTGCAGGAAAGCCAATTGACAAGCTGTACTGCATGTGGAAGTTGCCTGTCTGCTGCTGTGAACAAGTATGAAAAAACAAAATGATGTGGGCTGGTGGTTATTTTGGACAATTAGCGCAGGTAAAACAGACAACTGTGGGCTGAAAACCTCAGCTGCCCGTTTTACCTTTGCTAGTTATCAAAAATATAGAGAATCCCACAACAGTTTTTAAAATTATTTTAATTAGTAATTTTAAAAAACTACATGAGGTCCCCCTATTTTTCACAACTAGCCAATGTAAAGCAGACATCTGGGGTCTATTATTATCAGGGTGGGAAGGGTCATGGTTATTTGGGCCCTCCCAGTCTAAAAATACTAGCCCAAAGCCTCCCCAGAAGTGGCACATTCTTTATGTGCTGCAATTCAGGTGCTTTACTCTGCTATTCCTGATTGCCTTATTGTGGTGGCACTTGGATTAAAAATGTTTGGGGTTGCAAAGTGTCACCCAGCACAGCACAGGTAAAACATACAGCTACAGGCTGCAGCCCCTAGCTGTGTGCTTATCTTGGCTGTGTATCAAGATAAAAGGGACTGTTTTTGGCTTGTAGATGCAACAATCCCAGCACTTTACCAGGCTCATCCCAATTGCCGTGTGCAGTGGCAATCTGGGAAATAAGGGGGTAAAGACAGCTCACAGCTGCCAATAAGCCCTAGATTAGTAATGGGAGGTGTCTATGAGAACCCCCCATTACTTATCTGTAAGTGAAAAGAAATAAACCGAAACACCAAAAAATCCTTTATTTGAAATAAAATACAAAAAACACCCTCTTTCATGAATTTATTAACCGCCAAAATACCCAATTCTGATGTAATCCACATAAAGTCCCACTATGCTTCCAGCTCTGCCTCAGTACATACTGAAGGTACAGCATGCAAGCACAGAACATGACCGCATGCTGTGGGCTTAAAGCAGAGAATGACTGAGGTGCAGCAATTAACAGTGATTTCACTCAGGTTATTTCCGTCATGGCTGGAGGATTTCACAGTCCTCGATTTCTGATCACAGGTAAACTAACCTCAGATGACCTCAGGTGAAGTTACTGAATTCACAGACCTTCATATCTTGGCAGAAAACCTCATTTTCTTTGCCAAGAGATACAGCTTTGGTGCTATAATTTATACACCATATTCCTGCACCAAATCTGCATCTTCTGGCAAAAAAGCATGAAAATAGGATGCAGTTTTGATGCAAAAGGGATGGGATTTTTTGCCAGATGTAGATTTGGTGCAGGAATATGGTATATAAATTTCAGCATCAAATTTGCATCTATTGCAGTAAAAAATGCATAAAAACGCCATTTTGGTGCGGTTTTCTGCCAGGAGGTGCAAATTTGGTGCTGAAATTTTTACACCATATTCCTGCACCAAATCTTCATCTGGTGGCAAAAAATTGCAACAAAACCACATCCATTATGATGCCGTTTTGATGTGTGTTTTTTGCAACGAGATGCAGATTTGGTGCAGGATTATGGTGCATGAATTTCAGCACAAAATTTGCATCTCATATAAAAATATTGCACCACTCTCGTATCAAAATTGCATTGTGTTTTGATACTTTTTTTGTGAGAGGATGCAGATTTGGTGTCGAAATATGGTGTATAAATTTCAGGATCAAATCTGTATCTCTTGGCAAAAAAACATTTTCTGAGAAATAAGGTTCAACACTAAATATTTAATATTTGCATAAACTTGCTAATAATTGTACATCAGTAACTATAGAAATATATGATTAGAAGTTCTAACAACACTGAAGCTGCAAACTTTTTAAGGCCCCCTTCACACGTCCGTGATACACGTGCGTGTTTGGTCCATTTCCGTATATACCGGAGACACGGCCAAACGTGCACCAATGTTAATCTATGATTGTCGTCACACGTCCGTTATTTCATTATGTCCGTGTGTGCGTGTCCGTGATCCGTATGTGTTTGCGTTTGGCACGGATGCATGTCCGTTATCTGCACGGAGCACGCACACGTGGACACAATGAAAGTCTATGGGTATGTGCACACACGTTAGTAAACACGTATGCATATACCTATAGTCCGTGTCCGTTTGGTGTTTTTATTTCTAGTGATGTCGGCTATTCTTTCTATTTCTGTGTATGTCGGTCAATCTCCCTGAGTCCGTCGGTCAGTCTCTCTGTCTCTCTGTCGGTCTCTCTGTCTGTCTGTCCCTCTCTCACAGTCTGTCGGTCAGTTTCCCCCCCTCTCTCATACTTACCATTCCCCGATCTCCGGCGC
The DNA here is from genome assembly GCF_048569485.1 of Anomaloglossus baeobatrachus. Classification (NCBI taxonomy): domain Eukaryota; kingdom Metazoa; phylum Chordata; class Amphibia; order Anura; family Aromobatidae; genus Anomaloglossus; species Anomaloglossus baeobatrachus. The sequence goes on from NC_134355.1 coordinate 481,263,917, forward strand.
AGCTCTGCACGGCATTCACACTGCTGCGGCGGCTTTTACTATTTTGAAAAAGCCGGCCGCCCATTAAACAATCTCGTATTCCCTGCTTTCCCCGCCCACCGGCGCCTATGATTGGTTACAGTGAGACACGCCCCCACGCTGAGTGACAGGTGTCACACTGCACCCAATCACAGCAGCCGGTGGGCGTGTCTATACTGTGCAGTAAAATAAATAAATAAATAATTAAAAAAAAAACGGCGTGCGGTTCCCCCCAATTTAAAAGCCAGCCAGATAAAGCCATACGGCTGAAGGCTGGTATTCTCAGGATGGGGAGCTCCACGTTATGGGGAGCCCCCCACCCTAACAATATCAGTCAGCAGCCGCCCAGAATTGCCGCATACATTATATGCGACAGTTCTGGGGCTGTACCCGGCTCTTCCCGATTTGCCCTGGTGCCGTTGGCAAATCGGGGTAATAAGGAGTTATTGGTAGCCCATAGCTGCCAATAAGTCCTAGATTAATCATGTCAGGCGACTATGAGACACCCTCCATGATTAATCTGTAAATTACAGTAAAAAAACACACACACCCGAAAAAATCCTTTATTTGAAATAAAAAACACTAACAAAGTCCCTCATTACCAATTTATTAACCCCGACAAACCCTCCATGTCCGGCGTACTCCACGGACCTCCAGCGTCGCGTCCAGCTCTGCTGCATGGAGGTGACAGGAGCAGCAGAAGACACCGCCGCTCCAGTCACCTCCACACAGCAAATGAGGTGAGTAGCGCGATCAGCTGCTGTCACTGAGGTTACCCGCGGCCACCGCTGGATCCAGCGGTGGCCGCGAGTTACCTGACTGACAGCAGCTGATCGCGCTACTCACCTCATTTGCTGTGTGGAGGTGACCGGAGCGGCGGTGTCTTCTGCTGCTCCTGTCACCTCCATGCAGCAGAGCTGGACGCGACGCTGGAGGTCCGTGGAGTACGCCGGACATGGAGGGTTTGTCGGGGTTAATAAATTGGTAATGAGGGACTTTGTTAGTGTTTTTTATTTCAAATAAAGGATTTTTTCGGGTGTGTGTGTTTTTTTACTGTAACTTACAGATTAATCATGGAAGGTGTCTCATAGACGCCTGACATGATTAATCTAGGACTTATTGGCAGCTATGGGCTGCCAATAACTCCTTATTACCCCGATTTGCCAACGGCACCAGGGCAAATCGGGAAGAGCCGGGTACAGTCCCAGAACTGCCGCATATAATGTATGCGGCAATTCTGGGCGGCTGCTGACTGATATTGTTAGGCTGGGTGGCTCCCCATAATGTGGAGCTCCCCATCCTGAGAATACCAGCCTTCAGCCGTATGGCTTTATCTGGCTGGCTTTTAAATTGGGGGGAACCGCACGCCGTTTTTTTTTAATTATTTATTTATTTTACTGCACAGTATAGACACGCCCACCGGCTGCTGTGATTGGGTGCAGTGTGACACCTGTCACTCAGCGTGGGGGCGTGTCTCACTGTAACCAATCATAGGCGCCGGTGGGCGGGGAAAGCAGGGAATAGGAGATTGTTTAATGAGCGGCCGGCTTTTTCAAAATAGTAAAAGCCGCCGCAGCCGTGTGAATGCCGTGCAGCGCCGGTGATCGGGGATCGGTGAGTATGAGAGAGGGGGGGACACTTCAGTCAATCGGGGGATTAGCGGTCACCGGTGAATCCTTCACAGGTGACCGCTAATCAGTACTCGACACAGACAGAGCCGCGGTATGAGGATGAAGTCGGGTGAAGTTCACCCGAGTTCATTCTCATCGCGCAACTCTGTCTGCTGTCAGCCGACATTTATAAACGACATTGTGCATCACACACACGGACATTACACACGGACATTACACGTACACATACACGTTAATTCCACACGCACACACGGACGTTCTGCACACAAACACGGCTAGCATACGCAATTCACACAGGTGCCACACGGACCATAAAAACGGACACAAAAACGGGACACGGACCCGAAAAACGGCCCGTAACACACGTCCGTGTTTTTCACGGACGTGTGAAGGGGGCCTTAAAGATACAATTTGTATCAGTCTCAAAACTGTCTTGCTCCATTTTTGGGCATATACATTTTCTGCAGTTGGACACCAAAATTTAGACGACTACATCTGGATGTCCACCTACAGAAAACGTATATGCCTAAAAATGGTGCAAGACCGAGCACATGATACCGGAGTCTGCTCCATTATAGTCAATGGCCCTGCCGGTGCATGCGTCCAAAACATGCTTTGCGGGGTGGAGGAGGGGCAGTTCAGACGGATGCCCCAACGGGACCACTGAATGTAAGTAAAAGCGCAATGTGAAAGCAGCCTAAGTACACCCCTAATATTTTTGTAAATATTTAATATATCTTCTCATGTGGGACCACTAAATATATGAGCCTTTGATACAATGTAAATTAGTCTGAGTAAAGTTTGTAGAAGAGTCGAAATTTGGTTTGCCTTTTAAATATATTAACACACAGCTATTAATATCAAAACTACTGACAACAAAAGTGAGTACACCCCTGGGCTAAAATGGCCAAATTGTGACTAAAGTGACAATAGTTGTGCTGCCACCATTGTTTTTAAGCACTGACTTAAGTCTCTTGGAAATAGAAGTTATGGTTCCTGCACTTTACCCTCTAATGCATGTTTCGCATACTATTCTTCAGGGCTATATAGTATTCAGAAAGTACTGTATTATATTATTAGCAATTTTTTGCATTTTTTTTAAACAATATCTATTTAATGTGACTATCTTCATTTAATAAGTTGTGTTTTTCATTATTTTTAAGGCTCTCCTGTCGTTATATGTAATTTTAACATGTCTATGTCCAGCTTATCACAACATTTATGAAGAATATTTATTATGCCTAGTCAACATTAACCCTGTTAAGCAAGAAAAATGCTTTGTAGCAAAATTGTAGTAGTTAGCGTTGGTAGAAAATTACTAAATAAGTCATTTGGAGACTAGCTTCCTTAGTGCTATGTTTAAGTATTATATGAAACTACATTTAAAAGTCTATTAGCAAATGTGATCGGAGAACATGATACTCCCCCAGCTCATTTTGTTATCTAGTTTTTAAAGTGTCTTACAATTGTGGTCTATCATGATATGCTCTTAGGGATTATGTTCTCAGCTTGGAAAGAATGCAGATCATTCCTACTCATAGATATTTAATGAGATACACTTTCTCAAAACATTGTAAATGTTTTGTGTTTTTCTTATTTTTTTATCATATTACTTTTTTTCTTTTACTTTACTTCATTGAAACAATTTTATTATGCACCAAGGTGCTGGCAGAAGAAAGATATCACATTTACATATTATCCAAACATTTCAAGTAACACAAAAAGAATTTCACTTACGGATTATTTCCTTCCTTTAGGACCAGTTTCCTTTTTGCTGGTCCACACTAGTTTACTGCGATAACCTGGCAAACATTTCTGACATCATCAACCAAAGCCTTTTAACCCTCCATCAGGAACGAATGATCTAACAGGCACAGCTTTTATAGTTTCCTTTCTCCCTCCTCACCAGAGTGTCAGGAAAGGGGTAAACAGTAGGGATGATCGAATAATTAAAATATTCGGCTTCGCGAATATTCGATGAATAACTCGCCTCTATGCGAATATTCAATGCGCAATGTAAGTCTATGGGAAGCCCGAATAGTTACGAATAGTTGTTATTTGGGTTTCCCAAAAATTTACATTGCACATCGAATAATCGCAAATTGTCGAATAGCGGCGACCTATACGGAAAATATTTGCGAAGCCGAATATTTGAGGTATTCGATCATCCCAAGTAAACAGCCTTCTGTTTGTCTCATTATCCTCTTCTCTCAGTTGTTTAATCATCTGTTCGGCAAACTCCAGTCTGCTGATCAGTTATCTGCAACCAATTCCTAGCCTAGATGTAAAATTCCTGGTGCTTTTGCTAGGGCAGGTTTCAGATGAACTCTTCTCTGCTAAGGCCATTTTCACACATGAGTATTTTGCCAACAGTCACAATCTGCCAGCCTGACGGATCGAAGGATGCGTTGCAGATTGTGGAACAACCGATGCGACAGATCCATTGTACCAGGAGAGGGAGTGAGAAAAAGATTTCAGCCAAGCAGTGTTTTATCTGAGCATGCTTTGTTACAGTAAACGGATCCATCACTGAATTCAGTCATTTAACGGATGACGACGGATCCTGCTCCCATAGTCTTCAATTCTAAGAAACGACGGACGGCGACGGATCCGTCATTGTCCGTTTTCTCGACGTACACAAAAAACATTCCTGTGAATGTCGTCTCGGTCCGGCAGACAAACATTTTTCAACGGATCTGTCGATCGACGGATGAAATGCAAGACCATCCGTCGCAATTCGTCGCTAATACAAATCTATGAGAAAAAAACTAATCCAACGGCATCAGTCGCCAGATCTGGGTTTTTTTTCAAAAGTTTGTAACTTGTGCAAAAAAAACTGATGTGTGAAAGGGACCTAATAATAGTGCTTTTTTAACTTACAACCATTGCTACAATTAGTTCACGAGATGCTGGACTCCTCCCCATGTTCATCTTTTTTCAAAGTGTTCTTTCTTTGAAACCCAGTAAAATTTCAAAGTAAAACACAGATTTTTTTTTTAATGAGGGAATATTCCAAAATGTCATGATGCTTTATGTTGGATGTAATAATTTTCTGACAGCTGTATGGAGAATATGGCTAATTCATTACTGCAGTCCCCTTATTTCAGAATGGGTAGGGTGGAGTCCCAGCAGTGAGACTGCTCCCAATCAAATACTAGTGCTATCCTATTTTTGTCGGATACTAATAACCATATAGTAGGTTGTATTGTAGGAGCTAAATATAAGATACTTTCTTGAATAATTAATTTACCTAAATACTTATTATAGAGGTGATAGAATATATAAACTCTTCAAAACTCTTCAAACTCTCTTCTCTTCTGAACCTTAACTGACTGATGCTTGTTGAATATTTGAATATATATTATAATCAAGACAATAAAAAATAAACTGTTACATAATGTGGTACATTGGTGGATACTTTTAGAATAAAATATTTTCTAGAAATGAGCTGATCTTTTAAAATTCAAATTTGCTCCCAAAATTAGTTTTGCATTGAGTAAATTTGCTAGGAAAAACAATATTAAAAAGCCTCTAATTGTGCAGAAAAAAAGAGAGTGAGAGAGATAGCAAGCTACAGAGAGAGATATGAGGGGTTTAATATTGTACGACTTGTTTGAATTGTGTGAAGAAGAAAAAAACGCTGTTATTTAGGTGCAGTTACTGCAATTTATCTCAGATTAATCAATTTAGAGACAGTGATAAGCATTTCCTGATTGTCATGCTTTTAGATTTGAATCCTTGAGTTTGTGGTTGACTTCTCCATCCACTGGACCACAGCAGGTACTCCTTCTATTTGGGTGTTTAGTTTCTGTTACCCTTGCTTTAATTCTATTAGGGAAACTGGTGTATTCATTTACTTGCTTGCCTGTCCAATCACCTTTTGGGTACGGCGTATAACCTACTTTCCTCCTGCTGGTGGTATTTTAATTTTTAAGTCCAGTCATATTGCTGATTGTTTCTACGATTCAGTGGAAGACAAGCTAGTATATCTCTCTCTGCTGTTTATGTTCTTTACTCTGCTATTATCTTATGTTTGTTGTCAGTAGGTAGGCAATATATACCCTCTCTTGTATTTTATTGTTTTTCTTACTGAATCTGAGATCACTTTCTATTTCAGCACACCTTCCATTCTGTAGGAAATTTGCACTTTGCCCTCTGTTTTTTTAGGAGGAGAGGGATGTGCTCGACGACTGTCTCAGGCAAAGTAGGCCCTGGTTGCCATCATATAACCTTTGAAATGTAGAGAATGACATGCACACATATATTAAATGAGGTGCATGCAACACTGGGGGGTGCCAAATCCATATGAATACTAAAAATAGTAATTGCGGCACATTCTTATGAATGCAAAAGTGATATTTATTGGATTTATAACACACACTATGTTCCATTGTAACAGGCAAACTGCGACATAACTATGACGTTTCGACCCAATATGGTCTTAATCAAACAGTCGCTCTGTTGTGTGTGTGTTAAATGTCTTATTTTTTTTTAATCAATATTTAGTTAGTAGGTAAAGAAGGCGGATGGGTGCTTGTAGTGGACCCAGGATACTACAATGCCAATTGTCCATACAGGGACTTGGATGCAAACACGGTGGAAGCGTATGTCAGCTTCTGGGGTCACTTGCCTTGCCTCTAGTGATAATCTCCTGCTTATAAAACTACACTAAGCAGCTTAGTAAGTTACACAGTGTTGGAATCAGGATCTCTGCCCCCTATATTATACTTCTCTTAGATTAGTTGGCCAAATCTTGCTGACAGATTCATTTTAAACCATCCTGTTTTTACACTCTTTCAGAAAAACAGGTCAAATGGGAAAGGAGTAAGAGAAAATCTATATACTAGGAGTGATATAAAATCAAAGACAACAGATGCAATAGCAGAGGAAGTTTGTGAGAAAGTTGAAACCTTGGGGGTTGAATTGCAAAAAGAGAAAAGCATTTAAAATGGGATTTGGGAGCAATCTATATCTCCCCATCACTGAGGAATAGGAGGGTAAGCTGGATAATTAGTAGGGATGATCGAATACTTCGATTATTCAGCTTTGCGAATATTTTTTGATTACCTCGCCACTATTCGACTATTCATGAATATTCGATCCACAATGAAACCCGAATAACAACTATTCGGTACTATTCGGGCTTCCCATAGACTTACATTGCGCATCAAATAGTAAAATAGCGGCGAGGTTTTCGGAAAATATTTGCGAAGCCGAATATTTGAGGTATTCGATCATCCCTAATAATTAGTCAGTGAAGTCTACACAGACTGGTGTTATGGTGATTATGGGAGGTTGTAACTACTCAAGTCATGGTTCTGCTTCATCTACAAACTTGTTGTAGGATAATATTATTGACCTGTTCGGGAAGGAACTGGCAAGGGGCATTGCTCTGTTGGAACTGATAATTTCTAAGAATGCAATGCCTTTTGGAAATGAAAGTGTTTATGAAAACCTTGGTAGTAATCACCATCATATTATATCATTTTGATTATACTGTAAAAATCATATTTGGGCAGTAAGGGCAAAAACTATCCTAAAAAGGCCAATTTTTCTCAGTTGAAGATTGCCTTTCAGAACATTGACTGGAAGGAGCTGCTGTCATATATTGATAGTGATACAAATGATAGATTGGAGAACTTTAAATCTATATTAGTTAGTCAGACTGAAAAATCTATTCCTATAGGTAATAAAAATAGCTGACAATTTAAACCACACAAGACTTCTACTGAAAGTTAGGAGGCTAATAATGACAAAAGGGCATTTAGAATACATGAATCGGAGAAGTCAGCTTTAGCATTCGACAACTATCAAGTAATTAAATCATTTAAAGTAGAAAATGAACAGTAATTAGCCAAGAAAAGCGAGACAAATCCCCAAACATTATTTAAATACTTACATACAAAAACTAAGTTACCTAAGTAATGGTAACTCAGGAGGTGATAGAAATCATGGACAGAAGGGTAGATGTGAATATAGTGGTATAAGCTTTGCAAGATATTCGGCTGACACCAACTGAGTGAATCAAGATTTAAAGACTTAGAAAGTAAGTTATGTAATTGGATCAAAGACTTGTTCAAAAGACCACACTCAGAGAAGTGTGATGAATGCTTGCTACTCTGAATGGCCTCTGGTTATAACAATTGTTCCCTATGGTTTAGTGCTTGGTCTGCCAAATTATTATTGTATAACATAAAAGATAGGATTAATTATGTTTATTTTTTTGAAGATGACAACAATCTGTGTAGCAAAGGCAGTCCATGGAGGTTGTCCATTAGTTACAAGTTGACTTGTATTCTCCATCTGCTGTAAGGTAACCTAATGAAAAGAGGTTGGATGCGTTCATGCTTCTTTCCACACAAAATGCACAGGATGTTAGGCCTTTTAGTGTCCACATGGCAGATGGGGATCAATGTGGATAAATCTAAAGTTATGCACCTGGGAACTAGTACTAAAACTAGGAAAATCTGTTGTGTTCTCGTAGATCACATACTAAATGTCAATATGCAATCACAGGCTTTAAAAGCCAGAAGGATATTGTCATGTATTAAAATAGTTAAGAACTCGAAGGACAGGGATGTACTTCTACCATTTTACAAATTGATAGTGTCAACTCTTGTGGAATATGCAGTTTCATTCTGGACACCGAGTGTGAAATGGTACAAAAAGGATCCACAAAACTGATGACAGTTATGGAGGATATTGGTTATGTGAAAAGATTACATTTATTTGTAAGAAGAGACATCACGGGACATAATTAACTTGTACAAGTAATAAAAAGGCCGTTACAAAAAGTCTGTTCAAAAGCATATATAAGACCAAAGTTTCATTTAAAACTCCATCTTACTGGAGAAAGAAAGGTTCAATCCTAAAAGGCATTAGGCCTTCTTAACAATGAGTACTATTAAACTGTGGAACAGACTATCTCAAGATCTGGTCATAGTGGGAGCAATTCATGGGTTAAAAAAGGCTTGGATCCTTTTTTTAAAGGGAACCTGTCACCTGGAATATGCAATCTGACATATTAACAGACGCATATTTGCCCTAATAAGAGCTCCCTACCCATCCTGTGCTGTAAAACTGTGTAATACGAAAGTCATAAAAAATGTTTGTAAAGGAATCCAGCTCACCCACGTCTGACCTCACCGCACCTCAGACTCGGATCCGGCCCTGTCCCTAAAAATAAATGTTTTATTACTTTCATATTTCCTATGTAAATTATAGTGCTGCTGGCCCCATGGGCAGTGCCTTGCCCTATGGGCATCTGCATTCTTTCCGTGGTACCATGCCCCTGTGGGCGTGGTACCATGAAGTCACATGAGCGATGTCCCCATTGCTCATTCTATCCTGTTTATACTTACCATTGTGGCAGGCTTCTCTTCCGGGTTCTCCTTGTCAGTTTCAGACGCGCACTGTGCATGCGCAGTGTGCGTCTGAAGCCAGCGAGTAGAGTTGAGCGCGGTTCGAGGTTCGAGGTTCTCCAGTTCAAGGCTCGAGTGATTTTGGGGGCTGTTCTAGATCGAACTAGAACTCGAGCTTTTTGCAAAAGCTCGATAGTTCTAGATACGTTCGAGAACGGTTCTAGCAGCAAAAAAAACAGCTAATTCATAGCTGGCTTTCCGCTGTAATAGTGTAAGTCACTCTGTGACTCACACTATTATGACATTTCAGTGTATAGTGTGCGGGAACAGCGCACTCAGATCACTGCTGTATGGATAATGGCGATCGCCATTTTTTTTTTTCCTTGTCTTCCTTCCCTAAGCGCGCGCGTGTAGTGGGGAGGGCCATATGTCAGCCAATCCCAGACACACACACAGCTAAGTGTACTTTTAGCCAGAGAAGCAACGGAATATGTGATAGGATGTCCATGTCACATGTCCCTGCATTATAAAAACGAGTATCTGCCCATCTGGACGCCATTATCTCTTCTGCGTCCTTGGTGTCAGACATCACTGGCGAAGCTCCTTCCTGAGTCCTATCGCCAATACTGCTGTATGTGCTCCATACACAGCGCTGGACAGCTTAGGGAGAGCACTTTCTATCAGTCCTTTTAAGAGCTCGTACGGGCAGGGTCAGAGCCATAGGTGACAGGTCCTGAAAACAGAGACAGCGTCTGTGTAGCTAAGGTCAGGGATTTCCTCGCTGCATTTCCCCATTAGGAGGGATAGAAAGGAAGGCTTCCATTCCTCTACCCAGAGACCCACAACCCTGGCACTGTACCCTCCTGTCCTCTGCACACTCCAACTCATTATAACTAAGCCATTATACTAGCAAACACTGAGTGTACCTAGTGGCATCCTAAACGTGGCTATTGGATTTTTGTATAGTCCCACTAGTGCAAAGATATTTGCAGCACCTCTGCCTGCTTTGCACACTCAAACTCATTGTTACTAAGCCATTATACTAGCAAACACTGATTGAACCTAGTGGCATCCTAAACGTGGCTATTGGACTTTTGTATAGTCCTACTAGTGCAAAGATATTTGCAGCACGTCTGCCTGCATTGCACACTCAAACTCATTGTAACTAAGCCATTATACTAGCAAACAGTCAGTGTACCTAATGGCATCCTAAACGTGGCTATTGGACATTTGTATAGTCCCACTAGTGCAAAGATATTTGCAGCACCTCTGCCTGCATTGCACACTCAAACTCATTGTTACTAAGCCATTATACTAGCAAACACTGATTGAACCTAGTGGCATCCTAAACGTGGCTATTGGACTTTTGTATAGTCCTACTAGTGCAAAGATATTTGCAGCACGTCTGCCTGCATTGCACACTCAAACTCATTGTTACTAAGCCATTATACTAGCAAACAGTCAGTGTACCTAGTGGCATCCTAAACGTGGCTATTGGACATTTGTATAGTCCCACTAGAGCAAAGATATTTGCAGCACGTCGGCCTGCATTGCACACTCAAACTCATTGTTACTAAGCCATTATACTAGCAAACACTGAATGAACCTAGTGGCATCCTAAACGTGGCTATTGGACTTTTGTATAGTCCCACTAGTGCAAAGATATTTGCAGCACGTCTGCCTGCATTGCACACTCAAACTCATTGTTACTAAGCCATTATACTAGCAAACACTGAGTGAACCTAGTGGCATCCTAAACGTGGCTATTGGACTTTTGTATAGTCCCACTAGTGCAAAGATATTTGCAGCACCTCTGCCTGCATTGCACACTCAAACTTATTGTTACTAAGCCATTATACTAGCAAACACTGAGTGTACCTAGTGGCATCCTAAACGTGGCTATTGGACTTTTGTATAGTCCCACTAGTGCAAAGATATTTGCAGCACGTCTGCCTGCATTGCACACTCAAACTCATTGTTACTAAGCCATTATACTAGCAAACACTGAGTGAACCTAGTGGCATCCTAAACGTGGCTATTGGACTTTTGTATAGTCCCACTAGTGCAAAGATATTTGCAGCACGTCTGCCTGCATTGCACACTCAAACTCATTGTTACTAAGACATTATACTAGCAAACACTGAGTGAACCTAGTTGCATCCTAAACGTGGCTATTGGACTTTTGTATAGTCCCACTAGTGCAAAGATATTTGCAGCACGTCTGCCTGCATTTCACACTCAAACTCATTGTTACTAAGCCATTATACTAGCAAACACTGAGTGAACCTAGTGGCACACTAAACGTGGCTATTGGACTTTTGTATAGTCCCACTAGTGCAAAGATATTTGCAGCACCTCTGCCTGCATTGCACACTCAAACTCATTGTTACTAAACAATTATACTAGCAAACACTGAGTGTACCTAGTGGCATCCTAAACGTGGCTATTGGACTTTTGTATAGTCCCACTAGTGCAAAGATATTTGAAGCACGTCTGCCTGCATTGCACACTCAAACTCATTGTTACTAAGCCATTATACTAGCAAACACTGAGTGAACCTAGTGGCATCCTAAACATGGCTATTGGACTTTTGTATAGTCCCACTAGTGCAAAGATATTTGCAGCACGTCTGCCTGCATTGCACACTCAAACTCATTGTTACTAAGCCATTATACTAGCAAACACTGAGTGAACCTAGTGGCATCCTAAACGTGGCTATTAGACTTTTGTATAGTCCCACTAGTGCAAAGATATTTGCAGCACCTCTGCCTGCATTGCACACTCAAATTCATTGTTACTAAGCGATTATACTAGCAAACACTGAGTGAACCTAGTGGCATCCTAAACCTGGCTATTGGACCTTTGTATAGTTCCACTAGTGCAAAGATATTTGCAGCATCTCTGCCTGCATTGCACACTCCAACTCATTATAACTAAGCCATTATACTAGCAAACACTCAGTGAACCTAGTGGCATCCTAAACGTGGCTATTGGACTTTTGTATAGTCCCACTAGTGCAAAGATATTTGCAGCACGTCTGCCTGCATTGCACACTCAAACTCATTGTTACTAAGCCATTATACTAGCAAACACTGAGTGAACCTAGTGGCATCCTAAACGTGGCTATTGGACTTTTGTATAGTCCCACTAGTGCAAAGATATTTGCAGCACGTCTGCCTGCATTGCACACTCAAACTCATTGTTACTAAGCCATTATACTAGCAAACACTGAGTGAACCTAGTGGCATCCTAAACGTGGCTATTGGACTTTTGTATAGTCCCACTAGTGCAAAGATATTTGCAGCACGTCTGCCTGCATTGCACACTCAAACTCATTGTTACTAAGCCATTATACTAGCAAACACTGATTGAACATAGTGGCATCCTAAACGTGGCTATTGGACTTTTGTATAGTCCCACTAGTGCAAATATATTTGCAGCACCTCTGCCTGCATTGCACACTCAAACTCATTGTTACTAAGCCATTATACTAGCAAACACTGAGTGTACCTAGTGGCATCCTAAACGTGGCTATTGGACTTTTGTATAGTCCCACTAGTGCAAAGATATTTGCAGCATGTCTGCCTGCATTGCACACTCAAACTCATTGTTACTAAGCGATTATACTAGCAAACACTGAGTGAACCTAGTGGCATCCTAAACGTGGCTATTGGACTTTTGTATAGTTCCACTAGTGCAAAGATATTTGCAGCACCTCTGCCTGCATTGCACACTCAAACTCATTGTTACTAAGCCATTATACTAGCAAACACTGATTGAACCTAGTGGCATCCTAAACGTGGCTATTGGACTTTTGCATAGTCCCACTAGTGCAAAGATATTTGCAGCACGTCTGCCTGCATTCCACACTCAAAGTCATTGTTACTAAGCCATTATACTAGCAAACACTGAGTGAACCTAGTGGCATCCTAAACGTGGCTATTGGACTTTTGTATAGTCCCACTAGTGCAAAGATATTTGCAGCACCTCTGCCTGCATTGCACACTCAAACTCATTGTTACTAAGCCATTATACTAGCAAACACTGAGTGTACCTAGTGGCATCCTAAACGTGGCTATTGGACTTTTGTATAGTCCCACTAGTGCAAAGATATTTGCAGCACGTCTGCCTGCATTGCACACTCAAACTCATTGTTACTAAGCGATTATACTAGCAAACACTGAGTGAACCTAGTAGCATCCTAAACATGGCTATTGGACTTTTGTATAGTTCCACTAGTGCAAAGATATTTGCAGCACCTCTGCCTGCATTGCACACTCAAACTCATTGTTACTAAGCCATTATACTAGCAAACACTGATTGAACCTAGTGGCATCCTAAACGTGGCTATTGGACTTTTGTATAGTCCCACTAGTGCAAAGATATTTGCAGCACGTCTGCCTGCATTGCACACTCAAACTCATTGTTACTAAGCCATTATACTAGCAAACACTGAGTGAACCTAGTGGCATCCTAAACGTGGCTATTGGACTTTTGTATAGTCCCACTAGTGCAAAGATATTTGCAGCACGTCTGCCTGCATTGCACACTCAAACTCATTGTTACTAAGCCATTATACTAGCAAACACTGAGTGAACCTAGTGGCATCCTAAACGTGGCTATTGGACTTTTGTATAGTCCCACTAGTGCAAAGATATTTGCAGCACGTCTGCCTGCATTGCACACTCAAACTCATTGTTACTAAGCCATTATACTAGCAAACACTGATTGAACCTAGTGGCATCCTAAACGTGGCTATTGGACTTTTGCATAGTCCCACTAGTGCAAAGATATTTGCAGCACGTCTGCCTGCATTGCACACTCAAACTCATTGTTACTAAGCCATTATACAAGCAAACACTGAGTGAACCTAGTGGCATCCTAAACGTGGCTATTGGACTTTTGTATAGTCCCACTAGTGCAAAGATATTTGCAGCACCTCTGCCTGCATTGCACACTCAAACTCATTGTTACTAAGCCATTATACTAGCAAACACTGAGTGTACCTAGTGGCATCCTAAACGTGGCTATTGGACTTTTGTATAGTCCCACTAGTGCAAAGATATTTGCAGCACGTCTGCCTGCATTGCACACTCAAACTCATTGTTACTAAGCGATTATACTAGCAAACACTGAGTGAACCTAGTGGCATCCTAAACGTGGCTATTGGACTTTTGAATAGTTCCACTAGTGCAAAGATATTTGCAGCACCTCTGCCTGCATTGCACACTCAAACTCATTGTTACTAAGCCAATTATACTAGCAAACACTGATTGAACCTAGTGGCATCCTAAACGTGGCTATTGGACTTTTGTATAGTCCCACTAGTGCAAAGATATTTGCAGCACGTCTGTCTGCATTGCACACTCAAACTCATTGTTACTATGCCATTATACTAGCAAACACTGAGTGAACCTAGTGGCATCCTAAACGTGGCTATTGGACTTTTGTATAGTCCCACTAGTGCAAAGATATTTGCAGCACGTCTGCCTGCATTGCACACTCAAACTCATTGTTACTAAGCCATTATACTAGCAAACACTGAGTGAACCTAGTGGCATCCTAAACGTGGCTATTGGACTTTTGTATAGTCCCACTAGTGCAAAGATATTTGCAGCACGTCTGCCTGCATTACACACTCAAACTCATTGTTACTAAGCCATTATACTAGCAAACACTGATTGAACCTAGTGGCATCCTAATCGTGGCTATTGGACTTTTGTATAGTCCCACTAGTGCAAAGATATTAGCAGCACGTCTGCCTGCATTGCACACTCAAACTCATTGTAGCTAAGCCATTATACTAGCAAACACTGATTGAACCTAGTGGCATCCTAAACGTGGCTATTGGACTTTTGTATAGTCCCACTAGTGCAAAGATATTTGCAGCACGTCTGCCTGCATTGCACACTCAAACTCATTGTTACTTACTAAGACGTTATAATACCAAAAATTGAGTAAACTTAGTGGCATCATAGAACTGGCTGTTGTATTCCATTAGTGCCCCACTGGTGCCAAGCTATTTCTAGCACCTGTGCAGGACACCCTTCTGCTCTGTTTTTAATAAGCTATAATGATAGCAAAAAATACTGCTATTTAGTGGCATCATAGAACTGGCTGTTGTATTCCATTAGTGCCCCACTGGTGCCAAGCTATTTCTAGCACCTGTGCAGGACACCCTCCTGCTCTGTTTTTAATAAGCTATAATGATAGCAAAAAATACTGCCATTTAGTGGCATCATAGAACTGGCTGTTGTATTTTATTAGTGCCCCACTGGTGGCAAGCTATTTCTAGCACCTGTGCAGGACACCCTCCTGCTCTGTTTTTAATAAGCTATAATGATAGCTAAAAAAATACTGCCATTTAGTGGCATACAAAAAGTGGCTGTTGGACTCCTTTATTGTGCCACTTGTGCCAAGCAATCTCAAGCACCTCTGCATTCTACCTTCATGCACATTTAGCTATGCTAATTTTATAGCAAACTCAGGGAATTCCTTGCTGCATTTGATCATTAGGAGGGATAGAAAGTGAGGCTTCTTTTACTGTCCTGGTACCCACAGAACACGGCCACTGTACCCATCTGTCCACTTTTGCCACGCTATTTAATTTGCCCAAAGAGCTGACTCTTTTTCAGCCATCCTAAAATTGTCTGGAATACTAAGTTAGTGTTCCTTTGCTGCCAAGCAAGGTACAACACATGTGCATTCTACTCTCCTTTCCATTTCTGGAATGCAATTATTAACTGCAGGTAGTCCAGCCAATCTGTGACGAAGGTCCAGGCGTGGATATAATGTAGCCTGCATCCAATGATGGTTCTCTCCATGTCTGACAGCTCAACAATACCTTCTGTTTCCACTTCCAAAACAAGTGATGACCTGCCAATCACACTCCCTGTTGCGGGTAAAGGAGTGGAAGTTCAGTGTGAAAAACCATGTGTGACTGCTGTCCCCACAGTCACAAAGGATGAAGAGCACGCAGATGCACTTGATGGGGCAGGCGGTGGTTGCACAGGCACGCTAGGTCGCATTGTAGCACAGTGAAATTCACATTGTGACTTATGCTTCATTTTAAGTTGTGTACAGGGTGTGCTACCCAGTATGTAGCAAAACCAGGCAACAGGAAAAGGACTCTAGGCAGTTGGGTTGATAAATGATTGTTTAACTTTACCAAAACAAACAATAAGAACCATGCATACAATTTAAATAATTGAACTATCTATTCTGTTGCCTACTACCTGCTAATCCCTCTGTGTAGCAGTAATTGTGTGTTTGTGTGTGTGTGTTTGAACACGACTTACCAGTGGCGCATCACAAGAGCTTCCAAGTTATCTACCTAAACATAGTCAAAACACATTACCCCCCCTGAATACCCTTGTTAGCTGAAGCCTCACAGATAATGCAGATGATAACAGTGTGAATGCAAACCACACAGCTCTGCAACACAGTCATGGAAATCTTGAAAAGCAACAGTCAATGCAAACATGTGTTGCTGTCCCTCTATGATTTAAACTGTACGTGATAATTTGACAGTGCAGAGGCAGCAAGTCTTATTGTCTATATAGTCGGCCTACCCAGAACAGATATGTATCATAGTATCATAGTATCATAGTTTTTAAGGTTGAAGGGAGACTCTAAGTCCATCTAGTTCAACCCGTAGCCTAACATGTTGATCCAGAGGAAGGCAAAAAAAAACCCCAATGTGGCAAACAAGTTCCAATGGGGAAAAAATTTCCTTCCTGACTCCACATCTGGCAATCAGACTAGTTCCCTGGATCAATACCCTGTCATAAAATCTAATATACATAACTGGTAATATTAAATTTTTCAAGAAAGGCGTCCAGGCTCTGCTTAAATGTTAGTAGTGAATCACTCATTACAACATCATGCGGCAGAGAGTTCCATAGTCTCACTGCTCGTACAGTAAAGAATCCTCGTCTGTGATTATGATTAAACCTTCTTTCCTCAAGACGTAGCGGATGCCCCCGTGTTCCAGTCGCAGGCCTAGGTGTAAAAAGATCTTTGGAAAGGTCTCTGTACTGTACCCTCATATATTTATACATTGTGATTAGATCCCCCCTAAGCCTTCGTTTTTCCAAACTAAATAAATGTGTTTTGCTAATAAAACAAAGTGTTGCGTGCCCGCATTATTGTCTGGGCACAGCCTACCGTACCCGGGTACTGTGACGTCCAGTTTCCAGAAATACAGACTTTACGCTCCTCTCACGGTAAACAGTAGAGTTGAGCGCGGTTCGCGGTTCGAGGTTCTCCAGTTCTAGGCTCGAGTGACTTTGGGGCCTGTTCTAGATCGAACTAGAACTCGAGCTTTTTGCAAAAGCTCGATAGTTCTAGAAACGTTCGAGAACGGTTCTAGCAGCAAAAAAACAGCTAATTCCTAGCTTGGTTTCCGCTGTAATAGTGTAAGTCACTCTGTGAATCACACTATTATGACATTTCAGTGTATAGTGTGCGGGAACAGCGCCTTCAGATCACTGCTGTTTCTATAATGGCGATCGCCATTTTTTTTTTTTTTTCCTTGTCTTCCTTCCCTAAGCGCGCGCGTCTTGTGGGGCGGGCCAGCATGTCAGCCAATCCCAGACACGCACACAGCTAAGTGGACTTTTTGTCAGAGAAGCAACGGCATGTGTGATAGGATGTCCATGTCACATGTCCCTGCATTATGAAACCGGACATTTTCCTCCAGGACGCCATTATCTCTTCTGCGTCTTTGGTGTCAGACATCACTGTCGCAGCTCCGTCCTTTGTCCTATCGCTGATACAGCTGTATGCGCTTCATACACAGCACTAGACAGCTTAGGGAGAGCACTTTCTATCAGTCTTTTTAAGGGCTCAAACCGGCAGGGTCAGAGCCATAGGTGTCAGGTCCTGAAAACAGCGACAGCGTCTGTGTAGCAAAGGTCAGGGATTTCCTCCCTGCATTTCCCTATTAGGAGGGAATAGAAAGGCAGGCTTCCTTTCCTCTACCCAGAGCCCCACAATCCTGGCATTGTACCCTCCTGTCCTCTGCACACTCCAACTCAATATAACTAAGCCATTATACTAGCAAACACTCAGTGTACCTAGTGGCATCCTAAACGTGGCTATTGGACTTTGCTATAGTCCCACTAGTGCAAAGACATTTGCAGCACCTCTGCCTGCATTGCACACTCCAACTCATGATAACTAAGCCATTATACTAGCAAACACTCAGTGTACCTAGTGGCATCCTAAACGTGGCTATTGGACTTTGCTATAGTCCCACTAGTTCAAAGACATTTGCAGCACCTCTGCCTGCATTGCACACTCCAACTCATTATAACTAAGCCATTATACTAGCAAACACTCAGTGTACCTAGTGGCATCCTAAACGTGGCTATTGGACTTTGCTATAGTCCCACTAGTGCAAAGACTTTTGCAGCACCTCTGCCTGCATTGCACACTCCAACTCATTATAACTAAGCCATTATACTAGCAAACACTCAGTGTACCTAGTGGCATCCTAAATGTGGCTATTGGACTTTGCTATAGTCCCACTAGTGCAAAGACATTTGCAGCACCTCTGCCTGCATTGCACACTCCAACTCATGATAACTAAGCCATTATACTAGCAAACACTCAGTGTACCTAGTGGCATCCTAAACGTGGCTATTGGACTTTGCTATAGTCCCACTAGTGCAAAGACATTTGCAGCACGTCTGCCTGCATTGCACACGCCAACTCATTATAACTAAGCCATTATACTAGCAAACACTCAGTGTACCTAGTGGCATCCTAAACGTGGCTATTGGACTTTGCTATAGTCCCACTAGTGCAAAGACATTTGCAGCACCTCTGCCTGCATTGCACACTCCAACTCATTATAACTAAGCCATTATACTAGCAAACACTCAGTGTACGTAGTGGCATCCTAAACGTGGCTATTGGACTTTGCTATAGTCCCACTAGTGCAAAGACATTTGCAGCACCTCTGCCTGCATTGCACACTCCAACTCATGATAATTAAGCTATTATACTAGCAAACACTCAGTGTACCTAGTGGCATCCTAAACGTGGCTATTGGACTTTGCTATAGTCCCACTAGTGCAAAGACATTTGCAGCACTTCTGCCTGCATTGCACACTCCAACTCATTATAACTAAGCCATTATACTAGCAAACACTCAGTGTACCTAGTGGCATCCTAAATGTGGCTATTGGACTTTGCTATAGTCCCACTAGTGCAAAGACATTTGCAGCACCTCTGCCTGAATTGCACACTCCAACTCATGATAACTAAGCCCTTATACTAGCAAACACTCAGTGTACCTAGTGGCATCCTAAACGTAGCTATTGGACTTTGCTATAGTTCCACTAGTGCAAAGACATTTGCAGCACCTCTGCCTGCATTGCACACTCCAACTCATGATAACTAAGCCATTATACTAGCAAACACTCAGTGTACCTAGTGGCATCCTAAACGTGGCTATTGGACTTTGCTATAGTCCCACTAGTGCAAAGACATTTGCAGCACCTCTGCCTGCATTGCACACTCCAACTCATGATAACTAAGCCATTATACTAGCAAACACTCAGTGTACCTAGTGGCATCCTAAACGTGGCTATTGGACTTTGCTATAGTCCCACTAGTGCAAAGACATTTGCAGCACCTCTGCCTGCATTGCACACTCCAACTCATGATAACTAAGCCATTATACTAGCAAACACTCAGTGTACCTAGTGGCATCCTAAACGTGGCTATTGGACTTTGCTATAGTCCCACTAGTGCAAAGACATTTGCAGCACCTCTGCCTGCATTGCACACTCCAACTTATGATAACTAAGCCATTATACTAGCAAACACTCAGTGTACCTAGTGGCATCCTAAACGTGGCTATTGGACTTTGCTATAGTCCCACTAGTGCAAAGACATTTGCAGCACCTCTGGCTGCATTGCACACTCCAACTCATGATAACTAAGCCATTATACTAGCAAACACTCAGTGTACCTAGTGGCATCCTAAACGTGGCTATTGGACTTTGCTATAGTCTCACTAGTGCAAAGACATTTGCAGCACCTCTGCCTGCATTGCACACTCCAACTCATGATAACTAAGCCATTATACTAGCAAACACTCAGTGTACCTAGTGGCATCCTAAACGTGGCTATTGGACTTTGCTATAGTCCCACTAGTGCAAAGACATTTGCAGCACCTCTGCCTGCATTGCACACTCCAACTCATGATAACTAAGCCATTATACGAGCAAACACTCAGTGTACCTAGTGGCATCCTAAACGTGGCTATTGGACTTTGCTATAGTCCCACTAGTGCAAAGACATTTGCAGCACCTCTGCCTGCATTGCACACTCCAACTCATGATAACTAAGCCATTATACTAGCAAACACTCAGTGTACCTAGTGGCATCCTAAACGTGGCTATTGGACTTTGCTATAGTCCCACTAGTGCAAAGACATTTGCAGCACCTCTGCCTGCATTGCACACTCCAACTCATTATAACTAAGCCAATATACTAACAAACACTCAGTGTACCTAGTGGCATCCTAAACGTGGCTATTGGACTTTGCTATAGTCCCACTAGTGCAAAGACTTTTGCAGCACCTCTGCCTGCATTGCACACTCCAACTCATTATAACTAAGCCATTATACTAGCAAACACTCAGTGTACCTAGTGGCATCCTAAACGTGGCTATTGGACTTTGCTATAGTCCCACTAGTGCAAAGACATTTGCAGCACCTATGCCTGCATTGCACACTCCAACTCATGATAACTAAGCCATTATACTAGCAAACACTCAGTGTACCTAGTGGCATCCTAAACGTGGCTATTGGACTTTGCTATAGTCCCACTAGTGCAAAGACATTTGCAGCACCTCTGCCTGCATTGCACACTCCAACTCATGATAACTAAGCCATTATACTAGCAAACACTCAGTGTACCTAGTGGCATCCTAAACGTGGCTATTGGACTTTGCTATAGTCCCACTAGTGCAAAGACATTTGCAGCACCTCTGCCTGCATTGCACACTCCAACTCATTATAACTAAGCCATTATACTAGCAAACACTCAGTGTACGTAGTGGCATCCTAAACGTGGCTATTGGACTTTGCTATAGTCCCACTAGTGCAAAGACATTTGCAGCACCTCTGCCTGCATTGCACACTCCAACTCATGATAACTAAGCTATTATACTAGCAAACACTCAGTGTACCTAGTGGCATCCTAAACGTGGCTATTGGACTTTGCTATAGTCCCACTAGTGCAAAGACATTTGCAGCACCTCTGCCTGCATTGCACACTCCAACTCATTATAACTAAGCCATTATACTAGCAAACACTCAGTGTACCTAGTGGCATCCTAAATGTGGCTATTGGACTTTGCTATAGTCCCACTAGTGCAAAGACATTTGCAGCACCTCTGCCTGAATTGCACACTCCAACTCATGATAACTAAGCCCTTATACTAGCAAACACTCAGTGTACCTAGTGGCATCCTAAACGTAGCTATTGGACTTTGCTATAGTCCCACTAGTGCAAAGACATTTGCGGCACCTCTGCCTGCATTGCACACTCCAACTCATGATAACTAAGCCATTATACTAGCAAACACTCAGTGTACCTAGTGGCATCCTAAACGTGGCTATTGGACTTTGCTATAGTCCCACTAGTGCAAAGACATTTGCAGCACCTCTGCCTGCATTGCACACTCCAACTCATGATAACTAAGCCATTATACTAGCAAACACTCAGTGTACCTAGTGGCATCCTAAAAGTGGCTATTGGACTTTGCTATAGTCCCACTAGTGCAAAGACATTTGCAGCACCTCTGCCTGCATTGCACACTCCAACTCATTATAACTAAACCATTATACTAGCAAACACTCAGTGTACCTAGTGGCATCCTAAACGTGGCTATTGGACTTTGCTATAGTCCCACTAGTGCAAAGACATTTGCAGCACCTCTGCCTGCATTGCACACTCCAACTTATGATAACTAAGCCATTATACTAGCAAACACTCAGTGTACCTAGTGGCATCCTAAACGTGGCTATTGGACTTTGCTATAGTCCCACTAGTGCAAAGACATTTGCAGCACCTCTGCCTGCATTGCACACTCCAACTCATTATAACTAAGCCATTATACTAGCAAACACTCAGTGTACCTAGTGGCATCCTAAACGTGGCTATTGGACTTTGCTATAGTCCCACTAGTGCAAAGACATTTGCAGCACCTCTGCCTGCATTGCACACTCCAACTCATTATAACTAAGCCAATATACTAGCAAACACTCAGTGTACCTAGTGGCATCCTAAACGTGGCTATTGGACTTTGCTATAGTCCCACTAGTGCAAAGACATTTGCAGCACCTCTGCCTGCATTGCACACTCCAACTCATTATAACTAAGCCATTATACTAGCAAACACTCAGTGTACCTAGTGGCATCCTAAATGTGGCTATTGGACTTTGCTATAGTCCCACTAGTGCAAAGACATTTGCAGCACCTCTGCCTGCATTGCACACTCCAACTCATGATAACTAAGCCCTTATACTAGCAAACACTCAGTGTACCTAGTGGCATCCTAAACGTAGCTATTGGACTTTGCTATAGTCCCACTAGTGCAAAGACATTTGCAGCACCTCTGCCTGCATTGCACACTCCAACTCATGATAACTAAGCCATTATACTAGCAAACACTCAGTGTACCTAGTGGCATCCTAAACGTGGCTATTGGACTTTGCTATAGTCCCACTAGTGCAAAGACATTTGCAGCACCTCTGCCTGCATTGCACACTCCAACTCATGATAACTAAGCCATTATACTAGCAAACACTTAGTGTACCTAGTGGCATCCTAAACGTGGCTATTGGACTTTGCTATAGTCCCACTAGTGCAAAGACATTTGCAGCACCTCTGCCTGCATTGCACACTCCAACTCATTATAACTAAGCCATTATACTAGCAAACACTCAGTGTACCTAGTGGCATCCTAAACGTGGCTATTGGACTTTGCTATAGTCCCACTAGTGCAAAGACATTTGCAGCACCTCTGCCTGCATTGCACACTCCAACTCATTATAACTAAGCCATTATACTAGCAAACACTCAGTGTACCTAGTGGCATCCTAAACGTGGCTATTGGACTTTGCTATAGTCCCACTAGTGCAAAGACATTTGCAGCACCTCTGCCTGCATTGCACACTCCAACTTATGATAACTAAGCCATTATACTAGCAAACACTCAGTGTACCTAGTGGCATCCTAAACGTGGCTATTGGACTTTGCTATAGTCCCACTAGTGCAAAGACATTTGCAGCACCTCTGCCTGCATTGCACACTCCAACTCATTATAACTAAGCCATTATACTAGCAAACACTCAGTGTACCTAGTGGCATCCTAAACGTGGCTATTGGACTTTGCTATAGTCCCAATAGTGCAAAGACATTTGCAGCACCTCTGCCTGCATTGCACACTCCAACTCATGATAACTAAGCCATTGTACTAGCAAACACTCAGTGTACCTAGTGGCATCCTAAACGTGGCTATTGGACTTTGCTATAGTCCCACTAGTGCAAAGACATTTGCAGCACCTCTGCCTGCATTGCACACTCCAACTCATTATAACTAAGCCATTATACTAGCAAACACTCAGTGTACCTAGTGGCATCCTAAACGTGTCTATTGGACTTTGCTATAGTCCCACTAGTGCAAAGACATTTGCAGCACCTCTGCCTGCATTGCACACTCCAACTCATTATAACTAAGCCATTATACTAGCAAACACTCAGTGTACCTAGTGGCATCCTAAACGTGGCTATTGGACTTTGCTATAGTCCCACTAGTGCAAAGACATTTGCAGCACCTCTGCCTGCATTGCACACTCCAACTCATGATATCTAAGCCATTATACTAGCAAACACTCAGTGTACCTAGTGGCATCCTAAACGTGGCTATTGGACTTTGCTATAGTCCCACTAGTGCAAAGACATTTGCAGCACCTCTGCCTGCATTGCACACTCCAACTCATTATAACTAAGCCATTATACTAGCAAACACTCAGTGTACCTAGTGGCATCCTAAACGTGGCTATTGGACTTTGCTATAGTCCCACTAGTGCAAAGACATTTGCAGCACCTCTGCCTGCATTGCACACTCCAATTCATTATAACTAAGCCATTATACTAGCAAACACTCAGTGTACCTAGTGGCATCCTAAACGTGGCTATTGGACTTTGCTATAGTCCCACTAGTGCAAAGACATTTGCAGCACCTCTGCCTGCATTGCACACTCCAACTCATGATAACTAAGCCATTATACTAGCAAACACTCAGTGTACCTAGTGGCATCCTAAACGTGGCTATTAGACTTTGCTATAGTCCCACTAGTGCAAAGACATTTGCAGCACCTCTGCCTGCATTGCACACTCCAACTCATTATAACTAAGCCATTATACTAGCAAACACTCAGTGTACCTAGTGGCATCCTAAACGTGGCTATTGGACTTTGCTATAGTCCCACTAGTGCAAAGACATTTGCAGCACCTCTGCCTGCATTGCACACTCCAACTCATTATAACTAAGCCATTATACTAGAAATTTTTGCTGCCAGTTTAAGGGCCGTAGTTGCATTGTCAGGGATATTTATTCTTTATTATTCTGCTGTTAATAAAGCTAGACCACCACTGCAATCTATACCACCTCTCAATTTTTACTACCACATTTTCAGTCCACAATCTTGTCGCAATCAACATGAGTGGCAAAATGACAGATGCTGGTGGAAAGGGGAAGAGGCGTGCTGGAAAAGGCAAAAAAGGTTTTGTCCGTGGGGAAGGTGGCAAAGCTCCATTATCATCTGCTGAAGATAGACCATCTACCAGCAAAAGTAAGATGTCTACTACTTACCGTGGACAATCCGATGTGCTTCCTTTTTTACGGACACGAACAACAGGAACAAAGGTAGATGATGGCCAAAAAAGGAAAATGCTTGAATGGATCTCAAGTGGTCCAACAAGTGCCCTCTCAGCCACTTCAAGTACCGCATCCAAAAAACACCAGTCCTCTGAGTTGTCATCCCAATCAAACTTGCTTTCTCCCAGCTCTGAAGTCTCCATCAGCCCTGCACAGTATGGTGGAACTGAGATGGCTGAGTCTGCAGAGCTGTTCAGTCACACTATAGCCTGGGAATCAGAGGTCTGCTCCCAAGCTACAGTGAGTACAGAACAGGAAATGGTCTGCATTCTGCAGTGATGCCCAGAACCTTTGTGACTCTGATTCAGGCGGTGAGGACCAAGTTTCGGAGCATAATGTTGACCCTTTATCACAAACTGTAACACCTGTGGTTATAGACAATGAGGAACATACTGATGAAGATGAGACTCAGATACCCGATTGGGATGACAACTTAAATATTCGGTCAGGGCAAGAAGAGGCTCGGAATGAGGGGGAGGGGAGTGCAAACACAACAATTGATGATGAAGTTCTTGATCCCACCTACTGTCAACCCACAGTCAGGCACTCGAGGAGGTCAACAGAGGTGGTGGAGGAGGATGCAACTGATGACGAAGTTACCTTGCGCCTTCCTGGACAGAGTCGGAGTACTGGTAGCACGTCTACAACTGCATCCTCAGCCACCACTCTGCCTTTGAGCATTATTCGGGGTGGATCAACAGGTCGCATGGCCTCTAAGCCTTGCCTAGCCTGGTCCTTTTTTGACATAGAAAAAGATCGCCCAAATTATGTGATCTGT
This sequence comes from Anomaloglossus baeobatrachus, assembly GCF_048569485.1. Classification (NCBI taxonomy): domain Eukaryota; kingdom Metazoa; phylum Chordata; class Amphibia; order Anura; family Aromobatidae; genus Anomaloglossus; species Anomaloglossus baeobatrachus. The sequence continues at coordinate 481,289,669 of NC_134355.1, forward strand.
AAAATTTGTCATGGTTCTCTTAGTAGAGGTCAAAACCTCAGCAGTTTGACAACTTCTTCCATGAATCGTCACATGAATAAATATCATATGGCCGGGTGGGAAGCTCACCGTTCTGCAATGCGGCCTAGCGGAGCGAACCATCCACCGCCTGCCACTTCCAGTGCATCCGCGCGCTCGTCATCTTCTAAGACTGTGAGGACAGCTGTCACACCTGTTTTTCCACCCACAACTTCCACCACTGTAACCGCAACAGGCAGTTTGCTTGGTAGGTCGTCAGTTGTTTTGGAAGCGGAAACAAGTGAGTGTGTACAGCTCTCTCAGACATCGATAGCACCAACTTTGGATGAAGGCAACATCATGTCTCCGCCTGCACTTTCCTCACAAACCTGCATTTTTCCATCGACACCCTACTCCACACCGTCTACACACAGCAGCCAGATCTCTGTCCCTCAGATGTGGACAAATAAAAGGCCATTTCCTGCGACCCATGACAAAGCTAAGAGGTTGACTCTATCCCTCTGTAAGCTGTTGGCTACCGAAATGCTGCCTTTCCGCCTAGTGGACACACAGGATTTTAGAGACCTTATGTCTGTCGCTGTGCCCCAGTACAAGATGCCTAGTCGCCACTACTTCTCTAAGAAAGGTGTGCCCGCGCTACACCAGCATGTCGCACACAACGTCACCGCTTCCTTGAGAAACTCTGTGTGTGAACGGGTGCATTTCACCACCGATACTTGGACCAGTAAGCATGGACAGGGACGTTACATGTCGCTCACTGGGCACTGGATAACTATGGTGATAGATGGTGAAGGTCTGCTGCACAAGTCTTGCCATCCCCATGACTTGTGTGTCAATCCTCTGTCTGTCCAAGTTCCGCCACTGCTTCTGCATCCTCCACCTCATCTGGGTCCTCCACCTCCGCCCCAAGCCTGCCTGGTCAGGCCACCAGCGTTCTCACTGCGCAGAAGGAATCACGCACCCCTCATTACTATGCTGGCAGCAGAGCGCAACGGCATCAGGCGGTCTTTAGCTTGACATGTCTTGGGAATAAGAGTCACACAGCTGAGGAGTTGTGGTCAGCTCTGCGGTCCGAGTTTAATAAATGGTTGTCTCCACTCAACCTGCAGCCTGGTAAGGCCGTGTGCGACAATGCTGCAAACCTGGGTGCGGCCCTTCGCCTGGGCAAGGTGACACACGTACCTTGTATGGCTCACGTGTTGAACCTTGTCGTGCAGCAATTTTTAACACACTATCCCGGCCTAGATGGCCTTCTGAACAGGGCACGAAAACTGTCTGTTCACTTCCGCCATTCAAGCGCCGCAGCTGAGCGACTTGCATCGCTCCAGAAGTCTTTCGGCCTGCCGGTTCATCGCCTGAAATGCGATGTGGCGACACGCTGGAATTCAACTCTCCACATGTTACAGCGACTGTGGCAGCACCGCCGTGCCCTGGTGCAATACGTCATGACGTATAGCCTGGGCCAACGAGATGCAGAGGTGGGGCAGATCACCCTGATGGAGTGGTCTCAGATCAAGGACCTATGCACCCTTCTGCACAGTTTCGACATGGCGACGAATATGTTTAGCGCTGACAATGCCATTATCAGCATGACGATTCCAGTCATTTACATGCTGGAGCACACGCTAAACACTATTCGGAGTCAGGGGGTGGGAGAACAGGAAGGGGATGAACTACAGGAGGATTCATTAGCGCAAGACACAACAACATCACCAAGGTCCAGACGTTCATCATCACCAAGGCGCCAGGCATGGGAGCATGGGGGACAGGGATCAACAAGGGCGCATGGTAGCAGGCGAGATGTTGAGGAAGGTGCAGGAGGACATGAAGAAATGGAGGACGAACTATCCATGGACATGGAAGACTCAGCAGATGAGGGAGACCTTGGTCAAATTTCAGTTGAAAGAGGTTGGGGGGAGATGTCAGAGGAAGAAAGAACGGTTAGCACCTCTATGCCACAAACACAGCGTGGACTTGGTCCGCATGGCTGCGCAAGACACATGAGTGCCTTCTTGTTGCACTACCTCCAACATGACCCTCGTATTGTCAAAATTAGAAGTGATGATGACTACTGGCTTGCCACACTATTAGATCCCCGGTACAAGTCCAAATTTTGTGACATAATTCCAGCCATAGAAAGGGACGCACGTATGCAGGAGTATCAGCAGAAGCTGTTACTCGATCTTAGATCCGCTTTTCCACCAAACAACCGTGCAGGTGCAGGGAGTGAATCTCCCAGTTGTAACTTGACAAACATGGGACGGTCTCGTCATCTTCAACAGTCTACACGTACCAGTAGGACCGTATCTGGTGCTGGTAACAGCAATTTTATGGAATCTTTTCATAATTTAGGGCACAAGTGCTGCCACTGAATGGGTGGGTGTGTGTGGGGCACAATTTTTGGAAAAAAGGGAGACTTCGCTTGGAGTAACCCTTGCTTACATTGTTTTTAAAAGAAGCCAAGATGAACAAGTCATGGTTCAGCAAAGACTTTGCTACCTACCCCGGTGTCATCCTGGGGACGGTTAAGAATAGCGTATTTTTGAATGTGCTTGATGCAAATCTAGCTGTGAAGTGTACAACTAGGGCACAAGTGCTGCCACTGAATGGGTGGGTGTGTGGGGCACAATTTTTGGAAAAAAGGGAGGCTCCGCTTGGAGTAACCCTTGCTTGATGTGTTTTTAAAAGAAGCCAAGATGAACAGAGCTAGGATCAGGAAAGACTTTGCTACCTACCCCGGTGTCATCCTGGGGACGGATAAGAATGGCGTTTTTTTGAATGTGCTTGATGCAAATCTAGCTGTGAAGTGTACAACTAGGGCACAAGTGCTGCCACTGAATGGGTGGGTGTGTGTGGGGCACAATTTTTGGAAAAAAAGGGAGACTCCGCTTGGAGTCACCTTGCGGTGTTTTACATGATTTTAGAAGAGCATGCCATGCCTATATCTGTGTCTCATCCTCTTTTTCCTCGTAACGCTGTTTTGTTTTCACATGAGAATTTGTCCTTGTCACTTTCCCATGTGTTTGTGTTGTGTTGTGAGTTGTTTGTCACCTTTTGGACACCTTTGAGGGTGTTTTCTAGGTGTTTTTCTGTGTTTGTGATTGCCTGCCATTGTTTCCTATGCAGTTCGAGTTCGGTTCGTCGAACGTTCGACGAGCCGAACTCGAACGGGACCTCCGTTCGGCGAACCGACCTCGAGCCGAACCGGGACCGGTTCGCTCATCTCTTGTAAACAGTATAGACAGCACTGTAAGAATGTTGGTCTGTGGCACAGGATGCTGCTCACTGGCATTACGGGGCTCATCATCAAAGTACAACATGACTCCCCTCACATTTGAACGAAGTGTTTCCGCGGTGGCTCCTTGCTGTAACACACACCTTTAGCTTTTCCTTCTGTTCATAGACAGCATCTCTCAGTCCACACCCGAAGAGCAATTTGATATTACTATAGTGACCAAACAAAGGCAGATCCAAAAAAACAGCAGCCCCTTGTGTGTAGTCTGCAACAATGCATGCAATGGCAAATAAGCATGTTGCATTGACAGTGGCTAAAGCTGAGCAATACACCTTCACGCTATCAATTCATATCCATGTGACACTTCATGGAGGAACTACTCAAAAGTGTGAGTTTTTGCCTTCTACTTACAGATTGTTGACAAATCTTACAGATTCCATGACTTGGGTGATCCTTTGCGATGTCCAAAAATTCACAGGCTAGGCAAGGCTTACAGCCCATGCAACCTGCATAGCCAACACGACTTCTGCTCAAAGTCAAAGTTGTGGTCCAGGATTCAGTTGTTGACGTGCTTCCAGTACTTTGCCTCTGGCCAGGAAGACGCAACGTAACCTCGTCGTCAGTAGCATCCTCCTCCACCTCCTCTGCTGACCTCATCGACTGGCTGACTTTGGTTTGACAGTAAGTGTGGTCTCCAACCTCATCAATAACCCTGTGTGTTTTCATTCCCCTCGCCCTGAGTCCTCCGAGAAAACCTCTTCCTGCCCTGACCGAATAGTAAAGTTGTCATTCCAATCAGGTATCTGTGCTCCTCATCATGTTCCCCATTGTCTCCACCAGGAGGATTGACTTTTTGGAAATGAGGGTGTAGATTAGGCTCAGCACCTTCTTCATTGGGGCCTGGATCCCACTCACAAAGCTTCTGGCCATCAGCGCAGATCATTTCCCCTGTCTCATGGAACTCGCTACCTCAACACGTCAGATTATCTGCTACACCCGCAAGCTTCAAACTGAATCTGAAAACTCATCTGTTCAGAAATGACTATAACCTTCAATGACACCACCACCATACGTACTTGACGCTCAACCTACACCACTCCTACTGTCTCCTCCCAAAAATCCTTTAGAATGTAATCCCGCAAGGGCAGGGCCCTCTTCCCTCTGTACCAGTCTGTCTATAGTTACTTGTATATGTATTCTGTATGTAACCCCCTTCTCATGTACAGCACCATGGAATCAATGGTGCTCTATAAATCAATAATAATAAAAATACTAATAACTTCCTTGTCTGTACTCATTGCAGCTTTGGAGCAGACCTCTGATTCCCAGGCTATAGTGCGACTGAACAGCTATGCAAACTCAACCATCTCTGTTACCCCATACTCAGCAGGGCTGGTGGAAACTTGTGAGCTGTTAGGAAGCAAGTGCGATTGGATTGACACCACAGAGGAATGGAGTATTTGGGATCTTGAAATTGGGGTGGAGGAGAGGCCACTTTATGGAGCACTTCAGATCTATTGAAGCAGCTGCTGTTTTGGCCTCATCTACATTTGTTAGCGATGGTTGTTTCCGTGAAAAAAAGGATCACATCAGATTATCCATGGGAAGAAGTACACCTGTTCTTTTGGATGGTATTTGTTGTAACAAAACCTGTAACCTGAAGCCTGCTGCGGTTTCATTTGCGCCCAGGCGTCAGCTGCCATTTAGGGCTGGGCCTTGGGTTGTCCAGCTGGCTGCTTTCTCCTCCACGTCTAAGTGTGGAGAGGCAGCTAGTCCGCATGCGTGTGCCAATTTACCCCAGCCGCAGCCTAACTACAGTGTTTCGCCTAGTGAGTATGCTCAGCCTGACTGTGCCATTGCTGAGGCTAAGTCTTCATTTCGGGATACAGCGCATGTGTGTCGCCCTGGGCAAGCCAGGGGACACAGGTCACACACCACCACACCCCACACTCCAGGTAGGCACATCACAGCTAACCTAGAAATCCTTGTTGCCTTCCTCCAGGAGTCTGATGATGCACACCAGGGGGTGGGCCAGGCGGTTGGCTCCGCCCACCAAGGAGCTCACAGCTCTGGAGGCAGGAAGTAACCAGGCAGATAGCTCAGGGACGAGCTTGAGTAAACAACAGAGTTCAGCTCAGGGAGGAGAGGAGCTAAGAAAGTGAAAGTGAAAGTAGTAAAGGAGGAAAGCGAGTGAAGTGACAGAGGAGAAAGAAGCTTGAAGGGTCCAGCTTGGTGAGGGCCAGATCAGCAAGGTCAGCAACGGCGGTGACTCTCTGGAGGGGGACCGTTTGGAAGTTCCTGGAAGGACCCCGTTGGCTGTGTGCCCGGTGGTCTGGAGCAGTGTTCCGAAGGACAGTCAGCACCAGGCCAGGGGCCTCTCGGACCCCGGCAAGGCTAGGAGTCGCCAGATTTGCCAAATCCGTCAGTGACGGGGACGCAGATCCCCCAACAACCAAGTCCCGATTGAAGGCAACAGCCCAACCTGAACCGGAGAGACACCGCCACCGCCACGGCACCAGTTTCTCAGGGCCAGCGCCTGCGGGCAAAGTGTAGGGCTCCTCCGGCCCAGATTGCAGCCGGGGAGCGGGTAACCGGAGGGAATCCACCGCTACCACAAGTCAAACAAAGGTGCAAGGAAGAGGGACATCACCGTCACCTACCGGGAGTGCAGGTGCAGCCATCTGTGGGACCGTCCTACCAGCCGTTTGGTTTACCGTACAAACTGTGTCCACGTCTCAGGCTGAGTGAGTACCACAGTGCCGCAAGGCACAGCGCTGCCCCCGCGTCCCTGCGCCCACCAGGCCCTACACTTTACATCTCATCACTGGGCCCCGGGATCACCAACCCCTACCCACGGAGGGGCAACACAACACCTGGCTGCTCCGCATCACCATCCCCGGGATCCCCATACTGAGCAGCGGTGGTGCAATCACCACAACCGTTGGTGGCGTCACGAACTATAACAATCCCCACACCCAACCACAAACACCCCCTTTCACTCACGGGCGAGGAGTGTCGCTCGAGAAACCCCGGGATCCGGCCCACAGCTCGAGCCACCAGGAGCAGCTGCCGGACCCGAGCAGAAGGGGTGAGCGCGGTGTGCTGACACCCTCCTCCCCGCCCGCGACAACTTGGCGTCACAAACAGGATCTTACCGCTCTGCCGTCAGGTAGAGGTGCGCCTTGTTACCGCCGGAGGCATCCGGCAGAAAAATTTCAGAAGCCGCCATCTTTGGCGCGAAAAGTTCCCGCTCGAGCGTCTTCTCTAGCAGTAGAGGCGCGAAGGCCAAAACCCCGCCCCGAGAGAGGAGGGGCCGGAAAGAGCTAAGGGGGACGGAAACAAGATGTCTGCGCCCGACGGAGCCGCTGGAGGAGCGGTGGTCGCAGCCGCAGCGGCACCCGCGGATGGGAATGGGCCTGCCCAGGTCCCGGCCGTACCGGCGGGAGGTGCCGCGGCCCCCGAGCTTGCTCAGGTCATGCCGTTTTCCTTGCCCTATGCGCCCGGAGCTGCCTGGCTACCGCAGTATGACGGGAAACCGGATGCCCTACAGGCCTTCCGGAAAAAGCTTAACCCGTTGCTAGAGCTGTATCCCCTGACTGATAAGCAACGTGCAGCGATAGTGCTAGGCCAGCTAACCGGTGCGGCGGAGCAGGAAGCGGAGACCTGGACCGAGGGGGACCGGCTCTCTGTAGCCACCATCTTCGAGAAGCTACAGACTGCCTTCGAGACCCGGACTGAAGCGGAGCTGAGGATGCAGTTTTACCAGTGCCGGCAACGAGCTGGGGATAGCATTCGGGACTATGCTCTACGTCTGCAGACCGCCCTCCGCACGCTGAAGCGGGTGAACTCTATTAATGAGGCGGATAGCAACAAGATGTTAGTGGAGCAATTTGCGCAGGGGATGAGGTCCCCTGAGGATCGTAAACAACTCCGGCTGTGGGCCGTGGAACACCCTGATGTGGACTTTGCTGTGTTAAAGGAGCGGGCTATCAAAGCACTACAGCCCCCAGCTGTTGAAGCTCTGGAACCTGTCCTGTGGCCCGTCGAGAAGGCCCCCGTTGTGGCGGCCTCAGCCAAACCAACCTCCCTAATATCTGCAGCCCCGAGCAGCACAGTAGAAGAGCTGGCAGCCCAGGTCCGTCGCATGGACGGAGACCTTGCCAAAATCCTAGCTGCACTGCAACCTCTGACCAGACCTCAACCCCCAGCGCAGATACAGCTTGCTGACAGTCCCGAAGATGTTCCCTGGATGCAGCGGAGAAGCGCTAACAACCCGCGGAGCAGACCTCCGATCTGCTACAAGTGCCGTAAGCCGGGCCATTACTACCGACAGTGCCCGTTAAACGAGCAACCCCTGGGGCCCCGGGCCAATCCTCAGGAGTAGAACACCGTGGCCCCCCGGTCTGGCGAGACCGATATGTCGGGGCCCGCCCTATCATCCCCGTGGCTGTGGACGGCATACCGGTGATGGCTCTCTTGGACACTGGATCACAGGTAACTACCATACCGTACACGTTGTATCAGCAGTATTGGGCCACAGACGAGCTGGCGCCTTCAGACAATAGTATAAATTTGATTGCCGCTAATGGACTCCCATTGACCCAGGTGGGGTATAAACAAGTGGCTATGACAGTGGGGCAAGCTGAACTGCAACACCAGGGTATGATTGTGATCATGAATGAACCCAGTGATCATAACCCGAAAATAGTGCTGGGAACCAATGTGATGGAACACTGCATGGCTGATGTGTTGAACTTATTGCAACAGCTAGCCGCTACAGCGGCGGGGAGCCGGCAGAGGGCTGTGCAGCGTGAGATCCGCGCCCTGATGTACCGCCAGCATGTGAGCTCAACAGGAGGGGAGATTGGTGGCGTGAGAGTGATGGATGTTGCCCCATTGACTGTGCCCCCTAGGAGTGAGATGATGATCTGGTGTAGGGCAGCAGTAGGGCCACAGGGGCGTGACTACCCTGCGATGATGGAGCCCATGCCTTCCGAGCACTGGCCCACTGTAGTGGCCGCCCACGGGGTGGTAGATTTGAAGAAAGGGAGAGTGCCCGTGAGGGTGTTGAACTGTGGGGAGGAAGAAGTCAGGCTCCCCCGGTATGCCACCATTGCCAAGCTGCTCACCCTGGACCCTCACACTATCCATGAAGCCAGTCCATCCACACTCCCACCTGCCGTCAGCACTCCCCCACCCCAGGGGGACGCAAAGGAGTGGCACCAACAGTTACATGTAGGCACTGATGATACCCCTACACATCACAAGGCAGGGGTACACAGGGTGGTGCAGGAGTACGAACAGGTTTTCAGTAAGCACCCCCTAGACTTTGGGCAGATCAAGGGGGTCCAACACCACATTCCCACGGGTGAACATCCCCCTATCAAAGAGAGGTATAGACCTATTCCCCCTGCACATTACCAGTGTGCCAAAGATATGTTGAGGAATATGAAGGAGGCAGGGATTATTCGGGACAGCTGTAGTCCCTGGGCCGCTCCGTTGGTACTGGTCAAGAAGAAGGATGGTACCATGCGGATGTGTGTGGACTACCGGAAGATCAACCAGATAACCCATAAAGATGCCTATCCATTACCTCGTATTGAAGAGTCTTTGGCTGCACTGAGAACTGCAAACTACTTCTCGACCCTTGACCTCACCAGCGGATACTGGCAAGTGGCCGTGGCCCCAGAGGACCGGGAGAAGACCGCCTTCACCACCCCGATGGGGCTCTGCGAATTCAATAGCATGCCATTTGGGCTGTGCAATGCCCCCGGGACCTTCCAACGGTTGATGGAGTGCTGTCTGGGACATTTAAACTTCGAGACCGTCCTGCTGTATTTGGATGATGTGATTGTTTATTCCCAGACGTATGAAGCCCATCTGGAGCACCTGGCCGAGGTGTTCGCGTCCCTTGCCAAGTACGGGATGAAGTTGAAGCCCTCAAAATGCCACCTGCTGAAACCCAGGGTGCAGTATCTAGGGCATGTGGTGAGTGCGGATGGTGTCGCCCCCGACCCTGAGAAGATCACTGCCATCCAGAGCTGGCCGAGACCAACTGCAGTGAGGGAAGTAAGGCAGTTCCTGGGTCTGGTGGGGTACTATCGGCGCTTTATAAAGGGGTACACGAAGATGGCTGCCCCCATGCAAGATCTCCTCGTGGGACAGACCAAAGGTGGTAGACCCATTGGGGCCCCACTGTCGTGGGAGGACAAGCATGAGGAGTCCTTTTGCCAGTTGAAGGCGGCCTTGACCGGAGAAGAGGTCCTGGCGAACCCTGACTATGGGAGCCCGTTCATCCTCCACACGGACGCCAGTAACGTGGGGCTAGGAGCGGTCCTATCCCAGGTCCAGGATGGAAAGGAGAAGGTGATTGCCTACGCTAGCCGAAAACTCCGGCCGACTGAAAGGAACCCTGAGAACTATAGCTCCTTCAAGCTCGAGCTATTGGCGTTGGTGTGGGCTATCACGGAGCGGTTCCGCCACTACTTGGCGGCAGCCAAATTCACCGCGTTTACGGACAACAATCCGCTGACTCACTTGAACACGGCCAAGTTGGGCACGCTGGAGCAGCGGTGGGTAGCCCGGCTAGCCAACTATGATTTCACCATAAAGTACCGAGCTGGTCGTGTCAACATAAATGCTGATGCACTCTCCCGGATGCCCCATTTGTCAGAAGAGGGGTGCGAGGATGACGACCTCGAGGAGATCGAGTTGCCTGCGTTTCACCAGCTGCCTACTGAGAGGGTACAAGTCTGTCAGCAAAGGGTGGATCTGGACCCGCGGCCCAGTCAAGAGTGGCAAGACGCCCAGGATCAAGCGCCGGCTGTCCGCCTTGTCAAGACTCTAGTGGAACAAGGTGCTATGGGAATAGACCCTGCCGCTCCAGCCGAAGCCCAACGCTTGTGGAAAGAACGGAAACGGCTTTACCTACACCAAGGGAGGCTGTACCGTGAGCTGATCAACCCAAAGACCCATGAGAAAATATGCCAGTTAATCGTTCCTCAAGCTGATGTCGCTACTGTCCTGCAGGCATACCATGATGGTGCTGGCCACTTGGGGTGGAAGAAGCTGGAGATGCTGTTGAGGGAGCGGTTCTATTGGAGTGGGATGCATGAATCGGTGGAAGCCTGGTGCCGAGAGTGCGGTCCTTGTACACTGAGGAGAAAGGACGAGACTAGCCAGAGGGCACCGTTACATCCCATAGTCACCCATCAGCCGCTGGAGCTGGTCGCCCTGGACCATGTCAAGCTCACCCCTAGCCGAAGTGGGTACACCTACGCCTTGACCATGGTAGACCACTACTCAAGATTTATGGTAGTAGTCCCCGTTAAGGACCTAACTGGTCGAACCGCTGCTCGAGCGTTCCAGGCTTATTTCTGCCGACCCCATGGGTATCCCGAGAAGGTGCTGACTGACTAAGGCCCGGCTTTTGAAGCAGAGGTGTTTCACGAATTCTGCCAGTTGTACGGCTGCAAGAAGATCCGGACCACTCCGTACCACGCCCAAACCAACGGCATGTGCGAGAAAATGAACCACTTGGTCCTGGGGCTCCTCAAGACACTACCACTAGAAGAACGGAACATGTGGCCGGAAAAGCTACCTGACTTGGTCGACATGTACAATAATATCCCGTCTAGCTCGACGAAGTGCACCCCAGCGTATCTGATGAGGGCTCGGCCTGGCCGCCTGCCGGTGGATCTGGAGATGGGATTGGAAGTCCCGGAAGCACTCCCTTCAACGGCGGAGTGGGAAAGTCAGAGGAGGGCACAATACCGGCAAATCCAGGAGTATGTGGAGAAAAACCTCAGTCGAAGTCGAGAACAGCAAGAGCACCGGTTCAATCAGAAGGCGCCCGCAGGTCCTTTCCAGCCAGGAGATGTGGTGCTGAAACGGAAGAGAAAAGCCCACAAGTTGGATGATCAGTGGGAGCAAGTCCCTTACGTCATACAACCCACAGAATGGGGAGATGGGAAGACCTACCAGATCAGTCGTGACCAAGGGGGCACCTTAGCCACAGTTTCTCGGGACCATCTAAAAAAATGCCCCCCAGCGTTGAAGGCAGAGGCTGAAGTACCGGTTCCTCCACCAGTGGAAAAGGCAGCAGAGGTAATCCACACTGTAATGGGTGACTTCCCAGCAAACTTGCCTACACAGAACGGCGCGGTGATTCTTCCAGTGATACTGTTCCCACAACCCGTGGATGAAGAAGTAGTGGAAGTGGTTAACCGTGAGCCAGAACCAGTGCCAGTGCCCAGGGACGAACCTGTACCCAGCTCCCCTGCACCTCCGCCTGCTCCACACTATAGCAGGGAGGAGGAACCGATTGTTCCCTCTACCCCACTGTCTAGCACCACTGACACCGGGCCCCGAAGGTCCACCCGTTCTAACCTAGGTAGACCCCCCACTTAGGTACAGGGAGACCGTTCTATGAGTAAAAGGGGTCCGCAAATGTAAAAGAGTGTTGTTGTTTGTTTGAAAGTTTGCAAAAGAATGATAAGGAAAATGAAAATTACCGAACAATAACCAGATTTGCTTTGTGATTGAACCGGCAGGAGCTGGCACCGTTGTCCCCGTGGGGACCGTTAAAAGTTTATTTGCATGGGAACTATCCATGGACAAGCCCGTGAACTTGCAGGGCACCACAAACGTTAAGTGGCTTGTAAATATGTTGGGTACCGTTACCGTTTCCGCTATACCGTCTCCGGAGAGGCAGGTTGGAGGGAGGGCCCTGAGCAGAGCAGGCCAGGGCCCAGCCACCAAAGGAACCGGTGGCCACCCTCTGGAGGGGAAGGACAGATCCCGCTCGGGTAACTTGTGCTGGACTGTGGGTCAAGGGGTGCTGCCTGGGTTTTAGGGGCAGCATCAGGGCCAGGTTGCTTGGGTGGGAGAGAGCGGAAACCGTGACCGTATACCGTTGCAACGTTTAAGTAAATGTGCCTCCCGCCTTGGGAAGAGTTTTGAATAAAATGTTATTCATGTTTTCTTAACCTTGTTACCCCTTTTACAGAAAAATAAAACCGGTGTAGGACGGCAGCCCGCGGACGGTCTGCATTTTGCTAAGGTGGAATGTGTCGCCCTGGGCAAGCCAGGGGACACAGGTCACACACCACCACACCCCACACTCCAGGTAGGCACATCACAGCTAACCTAGAAATCCTTGTTGCCTTCCTCCAGGAGTCTGATGATGCACACCAGGGGGTGGGCCAGGCGGTTGGCTCCGCCCACCAAGGAGCTCACAGCTCTGGAGGCAGGAAGTAACCAGGCAGATAGCTCAGGGACGAGCTTGAGTAAACAACAGAGTTCAGCTCAGGGAGGAGAGGAGCTAAGAAAGTGAAAGTGAAAGTAGTAAAGGAGGAAAGAGAGTGAAGTGACAGAGGAGAAAGAAGCCTGAAGGGTCCAGCTTGGTGAGGGCCAGATCAGCAAGGTCAGCAACGGCGGTGACTGTCTGGAGGGGGACCGTTTGGAAGTTCCTGGAAGGACCCCGTTGGCTGTGTGCCCGGTGGTCTGGAGCAGTGTTCCGAAGGACAGTCAGCACCAGGGCAGGGGCCTCTCGGACCCCGGCAAGGCTAGGAGTCGCCAGATTTGCCAAATCCGTCAGTGACGGGGACGCAGATCCCCCAACAACCAAGTCCCGATTGAAGGCAACAGCCCAACCTGAACCGGAGAGACACCGCCACCGCCACGGCACCAGTTTCTCAGGGCCAGCGCCTGCGGGCAAAGTGTAGGGCTCCTCCGGCCCAGATTGCAGCCGGGGAGCGGGTAACCGGAGGGAATCCACCGCTACCACAAGTCAAACAAAGGTGCAAGGAAGAGGGACATCACCGTCACCTACCGGGAGTGCAGGTGAAGCCGTCTGTGGGACCGTCCTACCAGCCGTTTGGTTTACCGTACAAACTGTGTCCACGTCTCAGGCTGAGTGAGTACCACAGTGCCGCAAGGCACAGCGCTGCCCCCGCGTCCCTGCGCCCACCAGGCCCTACACTTTACATCTCATCACTGGGCCCCGGGATCACCAACCCCTACCCACGGAGGGGCAACACAACACCTGGCTGCTCCGCATCACCATCCCCGGGATCCCCATACTGAGCAGCGGTGGTGCAATCACCACAACCGTTGGTGGCGTCACGAACTATAACAATCCCCACACCCAACCACAAACACCCCCTTTCACTCACGGGCGAGGAGTGTCGCTCGAGAAACCCCGGGATCCGGCCCACAGCTCGAGCCACCAGGAGCAGCTGCCGGACCCGAGCAGAAGGGGTGAGCGCGGTGTGCTGACACCCTCCTCCCCGCCCGCGACAACTTGGCGTCACGAACAGGATCTTACCGCTCTGCCGTCAGGTAGAGGTGCGCCTTGTTACCGCCGGAGGCATCCGGCAGAAAAATTTCAGAAGCCGCCATCTTTGGCGCGAAAAGTTCCCGCTCGAGCGTCTTCTCGAGCAGTAGAGGCGCGAAGGCCAAAACCCCGCCCCGAGAGAGGAGGGGCCGGAAAGAGCTAAGGGGGACGGAAACAAGATGTCTGCGCCCGACGGAGCCGCTGGAGGAGCGGTGGTCGCAGCCGCAGCGGCACCCGCGGATGGGAATGGGCCTGCCCAGGTCCCGGCCGTACCGGCGGGAGGTGCCGCGGCCCCCGCGCTTGCTCAGGTCATGCCGTTTTCCTTGCCCTATGCGCCCGGAGCTGCCTGGCTACCGCAGTATGACGGGAAACCGGATGCCCTACAGGCCTTCCGGAAAAAGCTTAACCCGTTGCTAGAGCTGTATCCCCTGACTGATAAGCAACGTGCAGCGATTGTGCTAGGCCAGCTAACCGGTGCGGCGGAGCAGGAAGCGGAGACCTGGACCGAGGGGGACCGGCTCTCTGTAGCCACCATCTTCGAGAAGCTACAGACTGCCTTCGAGACCCAGACTGAAGCGGAGCTGAGGATGCAGTTTTACCAGTGCCGGCAACGAGCTGGGGATAGCATTCGGGACTATGCTCTACGTCTGCAGACCGCCCTCCGCACGCTGAAGCGGGTGAACTCTATTAATGAGGCGGATAGCAACAAGATGTTAGTGGAGCAATTTGCGCAGGGGATGAGGTCCCCTGAGGATCGTAAACAACTCCGGCTGTGGGCCCTGGAACACCCTGATGTGGACTTTGCTGTGTTAAAGGAGCGGGCTATCAAAGCACTACAGCCCCCAGCTGTTGAAGCTCTGGAACCTGTCCTGTGGCCCGTCGAGAAGGCCCCCGTTGATGCGGCCTCAGCCAAACCAACCTCCCTAATATCTGCAGCCCCGAGCAGCACAGTAGAAGAGCTGGCAGCCCAGGTCCGTCGCATGGACGGAGACCTTGCCAAAATCCTAGCTGCACTGCAACCTCTGACCAGACCTCAACCCCCAGCGCAGATACAGCTTGCTGACAGTCCCGAAGATGTTCCCTGGATGCAGCGGAGAAGCGCTAACAACCCGCGGAGCAGACCTCCGATCTGCTACAAGTGCCGTAAGCCGACCATTACTACCGACAGTGCCCGTTAAACGAGCAACCCCTGGGGCCCCGGGCCAATCCTCAGGAGTAGAACACCGTGGCCCCCCGGTCTGGCGAGACCGATATGTCGGGGCCCGCCCTATCATCCCCGTGGCTGTGGACGGCATACCGGTGATGGCTCTCTTGGACACTGGATCACAGGTAACTACCATACCGTACACGTTGTATCAGCAGTATTGGGCCACAGACGAGCTGGCGCCTCCAGACAATAGTATAAATTTGATTGCCGCTAATGGACTCCCATTGACCCAGGTGGGGTATAAACAAGTGGCTATGACAGTGGGGCAAGCTGAACTGCAACACCAGGGTATGATTGTGATCATGAATGAACCCAGTGATCATAACCCGAAAATAGTGCTGGGAACCAATGTGATGGAACACTGCATGGCTGATGTGTTGAACTTATTGCAACAGCTAGCCGCTACAGCGGCGGGGAGCCGGCAGAGGGCTGTGCAGCGTGAGATCCGCGCCCTGATGTACCGCCAGCATGTGAGCTCAACAGGAGGGGAGATTGGTGGAGTGAGAGTGATGGATGTTTCCCCATTGACTGTGCCCCCTAGGAGTGAGATGATGATCTGGTGTAGGGCAGCAGTAGGGCCACAGGGGCGTGACTACCCTGCGATGATGGAGCCCATGCCTTCCGAGCACTGGCCCACTGTAGTGGCCGCCCGCGGGGTGGTAGATGTTAAGAAAGGGAGAGTGCCCGTGAGGGTGTTGAACTGTGGGGAGGAAGAAGTCAGGCTCCCCCGGTATGCCACCATTGCCAAGCTGCTCACCCTGGACCCTCACACTATCCATGAAGCCAGTCCATCCACACTCCCACCTGCCGTCAGCACTCCCCCACCCCAGGGGGACGCAAAGGAGTGGCACCAACAGTTACATGTAGGCACTGATGATACCCCTACACATCACAAGGCAGGGGTACACAGGGTGGTGCAGGAGTACGAACAGGTTTTCAGTAAGCACCCCCTAGACTTTGGGCAGATCAAGGGGGTCCAACACCACATTCCCACGGGTGAACATCCCCCTATCAAAGAGAGGTATAGACCTATTCCCCCTGCACATTACCAGTGTGCCAAAGATATGTTGAGGAATATGAAGGACGGAGAAAAAGCTGTGGAAAAACAAGCGCATAGGGTCTTACCCCAATATGTGAGGGGTGGGGGTGGGGGAGTGAAACTACTCACCAGATGTAGTTGTGAGAAGCCACAACTACTGTAATCGCATGTATCACACAATCCAAGGCTGCAGCCACCAAAACGGTAGATAACAGAGAGCACAAGAGAGTGGTGTTTTAATGCCGCGCCAATAGATCACTTCAGATGATGTTCAGACCAGTGTTACTTTATTGTTTTCCAGGTCAACGCGTTGACCTGGAAAACAATAAAGTAACACTGGTCTGAACATCATCTGAAGTGATCTATTGGCGCGGCATTAAAACACCACTCTCTTGTGCTCTCTGAGGAATATGAAGGAGGCAGGGATTATTCGGGACAGCTGTAGTCCCTGGGCCGCTCCGTTGGTACTGGTCAAGAAGAAGGATGGTACCATGCGGATGTGTGTGGACTACCGGAAGATCAACCAGATAACCCATAAAGATGCCTATCCATTACCTCGTATTGAAGAGTCTTTGGCTGCACTGAGAACTGCAAACTACTTCTCGACCCTTGACCTCACCAGCGGATACTGGCAAGTGGCCGTGGCCCCAGAGGACCGGGAGAAGACCGCCTTCACCACCCCGATGGGGCTCTGCGAATTCAATAGCATGCCGTTTGGGCTGTGCAATGCCCCCGGGACCTTCCAACGGTTGATGGAGTGCTGTCTGGGACATTTAAACTTCGAGACCGTCCTGCTGTATTTGGATGATGTGATTGTTTATTCCCAGACGTATGAAGCCCATCTGGAGCACCTGGCCGAGGTGTTCGCGTCCCTTGCCAAGTACGGGATGAAGTTGAAGCCCTCAAAATGCCACCTGCTGAAACCCAGGGTGCAGTATCTAGGGCATGTGGTGAGTGCGGATGGTGTCGCCCCCGACCCTGAGAAGATCACTGCCATCCAGAGCTGGCCGAGACCAACTGCAGTGAGGGAAGTAAGGCAGTTCCTGGGTCTGGTGGGGTACTATCGGCGCTTTATAAAGGGGTACACGAAGATGGCTGCCCCCATGCAAGATCTCCTCGTGGGACAGACCAAAGGTGGTAGACCCATTGGGGCCCCACTGTCGTGGGAGGACAAGCATGAGGAGTCCTTTTGCCAGTTGAAGGCGGCCTTGACCGGAGAAGAGGTCCTGGCGAACCCTGACTATGGGAGCCCGTTCATCCTCCACACGGACGCCAGTAACGTGGGGCTAGGAGCGGTCCTATCCCAGGTCCAGGATGGAAAGGAGAAGGTGATTGCCTACGCTAGCCGAAAACTCCGGCCGACTGAAAGGAACCCTGAGAACTATAGCTCCTTCAAGCTCGAGCTATTGGCGTTGGTGTGGGCTATCACGGAGCGGTTCCGCCACTACTTGGCGGCAGCCAAATTCACCGCGTTTACGGACAACAATCCGCTGACTCACTTGAACACGGCCAAGTTGGGCGCGCTGGAGCAGCGGTGGGTAGCCCGGCTAGCCAACTATGATTTCACCATAAAGTACCGAGCTGGTCGTGTCAACATAAATGCTGATGCACTCTCCCGGATGCCCCATTTGTCAGAAGAGGGGTGCGAGGATGACGACCTCGAGGAGATCGAGTTGCCTGCGTTTCACCAGCTGCCTACTGAGAGGGTACAAGTCTGTCAGCAAAGGGTGGATCTGGACCCGCGGCCCAGTCAAGAGTGGCAAGACGCCCAGGATCAAGCGCCGGCTGTCCGCCTTGTCAAGACTCTAGTGGAACAAGGTACTATGGGAATAGACCCTGCCGCTCCAGCCGAAGCCCAACGCTTGTGGAAAGAACGGAAACGGCTTTACCTACACCAAGGGAGGCTGTACCGTGAGCTGATCAACCCAAAGACCCATGAGAAAATATGCCAGTTAATCGTTCCTCAAGCTGATGTCGCTACTGTCCTGCAGGCATACCATGATGGTGCTGGCCACTTGGAGTGGAAGAAGCTGGAGATGCTGTTGAGGGAGCGGTTCTATTGGAGTGGGATGCATGAATCGGTGGAAGCCTGGTGCCGAGAGTGCGGTCCTTGTACACTGAGGAGAAAGGACGAGACTAGCCAGAGGGCACCGTTACATCCCATAGTCACCCATCAGCCGCTGGAGCTGGTCGCCCTGGACCATGTCAAGCTCACCCCTAGCCGAAGTGGGTACACCTACGCCTTGACCATGGTAGACCACTACTCAAGATTTATGGTAGTAGTCCCCGTTAAGGACCTAACTGGTCGAACCGCTGCTCGAGCGTTCCAGGCTTATTTCTGCCGACCCCATGGGTATCCCGAGAAGGTGCTGACTGACCAAGGCCCGGCTTTTGAAGCAGAGGTGTTTCACGAATTCTGCCAGTTGTACGGCTGCAAGAAGATCCGGACCACTCCGTACCACGCCCAAACCAACGGCATGTGCGAGAAAATGAACCACTTGGTCCTGGGGCTCCTCAAGACACTACCACTAGAAGAACGGAACATGTGGCCGGAAAAGCTACCTGACTTGGTCGACATGTACAATAATATCCCGTCTAGCTCGACGAAGTGCACCCCAGCGTATCTGATGAGGGCTCGGCCTGGCCGCCTGCCGGTGGATCTGGAGATGGGATTGGAAGCCCCGGAAGCACTCCCTTCAACGGCGGAGTGGGAAAGTCGGAGGAGGGCACAATACCGACAAATCCAGGAGTATGTGGAGAAAAACCTCAGTCGAAGTCGAGAACAGCAAGAGCACCGGTTCAATCAGAAGGCGCCCGCAGGTCCTTTCCAGCCAGGAGATGTGGTGCTGAAACGGAAGAGAAAAGCCCACAAGTTGGATGATCAGTGGGAGCAAGTCCCTTACGTCATACAACCCACAGAATGGGGAGATGGGAAGACCTACCAGATCAGTCGTGACCAAGGGGGCACCTTAGCCACAGTTTCTCGGGACCATCTAAAAAAATGCCCCCCAGCGTTGAAGGCAGAGGCTGAAGTACCGGTTCCTCCACCAGTGGAAAAGGCAGCAGAGGTAATCCACACTGTATCCCAGCAAACTGGCCTACACAGAACGGCGCGGTGATTCTTCCAGTGATACTGTTCCCACAACCCGTGGATGAAGAAGTAGTGGAAGTGGTTAACCGTGAGCCAGAACCAGTGCCAGTGCCCAGGGACGAACCTGTACCCAGCTCCCCTGCACCTCCGCCTGCTCCACACTATAGCAGGGAGGAGGAACCGATTGTTCCCTCTACCCCACTGTCTAGCACCACTGACACCGGGCCCCGAAGGTCCACCCGTTCTAACCTAGGTAGACCCCCCACTTAGGTACAGGGAGACCGTTCTATGAGTAAAAGGGGTCCGCAAATGTAAAAGAGTGTTGTTGTTTGTTTGAAAGTTTGCAAAAGAATGATAAGGAAAATGAAAATTACCGAACAGTAACCAGATTTGCTTTGTGATTGAACCGGCAGGAGCTGGCACCGTTGTCCCCGTGGGGACCGTTAAAAGTTTATTTGCATGGGAACTATCCATGGACAAGCCCGTGAACTTGCAGGGCACCACAAACGTTAAGTGGCTTGTAAATATGTTGGGTACCGTTACCGTTTCCGCTATACCGTCTCCGGAGAGGCAGGTTGGAGGGAGGGCCCTGAGCAGAGCAGGCCAGGGCCCAGCCACCAAAGGAACCGGTGGCCACCCTCTGGAGGGGAAGGACAGATCCCGCTCGGGTAACTTGTGCTGGACTGTGGGTCAAGGGGTGCTGCCTGGGTTTTAGGGGCAGCATCAGGGCCAGGTTGCTTGGGTGGGAGAGAGCGGAAACCGTGACCGTATACCGTTGCAACGTTTAAGTAAATGTGCCTCCCGCCTTGGGAAGAGTTTTGAATAAAATGTTATTCATGTTTTCTTAACCTTGTTACCCCTTTTACAGAAAAATAAAACCGGTGTAGGATGGCAGCCCGCGGACGGTCTGCATTTTGCTAAGGTGGAATGTGTCGCCCTGGGCAAGCCAGGGGACACAGGTCACACACCACCACACCCCACACTCCAGGTAGGCACATCACAGCTAACCTAGAAATCCTTGTTGCCTTCCTCCAGGAGTCTGATGATGCACACCAGGGGGTGGGCCAGGCGGTTGGCTCCACCCACCAAGGAGCTCACAGCTCTGGAGGCAGGAAGTAACCAGGCAGATAGCTCAGGGACGAGCTTGAGTAAACAACAGAGTTCAGCTCAGGGAGGAGAGGAGCTAAGAAAGTGAAAGTGAAAGTAGTAAAGGAGGAAAGAGAGTGAAGTGACAGAGGAGAAAGAAGCCTGAAGGGTCCAGCTTGGTGAGGGCCAGATCAGCAAGGTCAGCAACGGCGGTGACTGTCTGGAGGGGGACCGTTTGGAAGTTCCTGGAAGGACCCCGTTGGCTGTGTGCCCGGTGGTCTGGAGCAGTGTTCCGAAGGACAGTCAGCACCAGGGCAGGGGCCTCTCGGACCCCGGCAAGGCTAGGAGTCGCCAGATTTGCCAAATCCGTCAGTGACGGGGACGCAGATCCCCCAACAACCAAGTCCCAATTGAAGGCAACAGCCCAACCTGAACCGGAGAGACACCGCCACCGCCACGGCACCAGTTTCTCAGGGCCAGCGCCTGCGGGCAAAGTGTAGGGCTCCTCCGGCCCAGATTGCAGCCGGGGAGCGGGTAACCGGAGGGAATCCACCGCTACCACAAGTCAAACAAAGGTGCAAGGAAGAGGGACATCACCGTCACCTACCGGGAGTGCAGGTGCAGCCGTCTGTGGGACCGTCCTACCAGCCGTTTGGTTTACCGTACAAACTGTGTCCACGTCTCAGGCTGAGTGAGTACCACAGTGCCGCAAGGCACAGCGCTGCCCCCGCGTCCCTGCGCCCACCAGGCCCTACACTTTACATCTCATCACTGGGCCCCGGGATCACCAACCCCTACCCACGGAGAGGCAACACAACACCTGGCTGCTCCGCATCACCATCCCCGGGATCCCCATACTGAGCAGCGGTGGTGCAATCACCACAACCGTGGGTGGCGTCACGAACTATAACAATCCCCACACCCAACCACAAACACCCCCTTTCACTCACGGGCGAGGAGTGTCGCTCGAGAAACCCCGGGATCCGGCCCACAGCTCGAGCCACCAGGAGCAGCTGCTGGACCTGAGCAGAAGGGGTGAGCGCGGTGTGCTGTCACCCTCCTCCCCGCCCGCGACACATGCTCCCACACTTAGTGCGAAAAGTCTCTTTGCACAGGTACTTGCACTCCGTGCCAGGTCTAGGTCCTGTGTTGTGCCTAGACACCATAAAGCTGATAGTCTTTTTTCAGACACTGTATTTCATGCTACTGAGCATGCTCAGGCACTTACTGCATCAGAGACTATGTCCGGTAATGAACTCTTTGGCCCTGCCCCTGATGTGGGGGTCCCATATAGACCACAGGCTTGCAGAGGCCCGCCCCTATGACTTGTCACCGCATTATTGATGGTCAGACGATGACTGGTGAGGTGTTTGGGTCATGGCAGCCATGAGGTCATCATTGAAGTTGCGGTTCCAAATAGGACGCTAGTTATGCCACTCATGACGTGTCACTCTGCTTTTGTCTCCAGTAGGTGCATTGTGGTTCACCCTGGTTTGGGGCGGACCCAGGTTATAAAAGGGGCTGGAGCCAACAAGGAGGTGCGCAGTCTTCTATTATGCCCGAAAGAGCACACCTCCATGTGTTGAACCCATTGCGGCTTTAGGCCAGAGGTAGGCAGGGATAGGGTGTCGATGCAGGCCACCACCACAGTTGGTAACGCAGAACGGGTAAGACCAGCTCCTATCCTACCAGTCCTGCTTGTGCAGCCCAGTGGCATTAACAGGCCTGCTGCTGCTGATGCACCTGCTGTCCACAGGTGTGGCCCCTACGCACACGGTCAGCGTACTCAATGGCCCCTGTGTTGTTAACAGGGAGTTCCTGGGCTGGGTGGGCATGTGGACCCTGTGACGCTAACAGGGCTCCCAGTCTCCAGATCCGAATGGCGTCTAACTCAGTTCAGGCTACTATTAGTTTCATAGCCACACAGCTCTGTATCCTCCACCAAACCTTCCAGTTGCCAACCTCTCCTTTTCCAACTGGGAGCACGGTGGACACTGACTGCTGATGGGGATATATACCTTTCTCTTTCTTTTCTTAATAATTTTCGGTATATAGCGGTAACATAGTTTATACCACCTTATCCAAATCTGCCAGTCCCACTGTAACAGATGGTGTTTCTTCAGCAAATGTTACTGTTGCTTAACCACCAAATCCACGGACAAAAACTTTTTTCCCCTTTCCAACACACCTATTCCCCTTTCCACCAGCATCTGTCCTTTTTCAACTCATTTTGGTATATGACCAAAAGTGCAACTCTGCAGGGACACCATACTCAACGCCATCTCAGCACAGCAGCCAGCCCTCGGTCCCTCAGATGTGGACAAGTAAAAGACCATTTCCTCCTATCCATGACAAAGCGTTGAGATTCACTCTGTGCAGCACTGGTGTTTAGTGGAAAAGCAGATCTAAGATTGCGTACCACCTTCTGCAGATACTCCTGTATACGTGCGTCCATTTCTATGGCAGGAATTTTTTTGCCAAATTTTGTCTGGTACCGGGGATCTAACAGTGTGGCAACCCAGTAGTCAGGATTACTTTGAATTCGTACAATTTGAGGGTCATGGTGTAGGTAGTGCAGCAAGAAGGCGCTCATGTGTCTTGTGCATCCAGGAGGACCAAGTCCTTGGTGTGTTGGTGGCAGAGAGGTGAGAATCGTGCCTCCTTCCTCTGCCCTCTCCCCACAACCTCGCACAACCGAAATGTGAGCAATCTCTCACTCATCTGCTGAGTCTTCCATGCCCATCGCCAGTTCATCCTCCATTTCTTCATGGGCTCCTGCACCTTCCTCAACACTTTTTGCTGATACTATGCGCCCTTGTTAATCCCTCTCCCTCACCATGACTGACGCCTAGGTGCCTCTGACCATCTGGACCTCGTAGATCTTGTTATCGTTTCCGCATATGACTCCTCCTGTACTTCCTCCCCTTCCTCTTGTCCCAACACCTGACTCCGAATAATAATTACAGTGTGCTCCATCATGTAGATGACCAGAATTGTCACGCTGAGAATGGCATCGCCAGTGCTAAACATCTTCGTCGACATTTGTAAACTGTGTAGAAGGGTGCATAGGTCCTTGATCTGACACCACTCCAGCAGCGTGATCTGCACCACCTCTGGATCAAGTTATCCCAGGCTAAATGTCATAATGTATTGCAGCAGGGTTCGGCGGTGCTGCCACAAACGCTGCAACATGTGCAGATTAAAATTCCTGCATGTCGGCACATCGCATTTCAGGCGTTTAACCACCAGACCTAAAGACTTCTGTAGCGACGAAAGTTGTTGAGCTGCTGTGTGCGCACGATGGAAGTGAGCACATAGCGAGCGTGCCCGCTGCACAAGGCCATGTAGGCCGGGATGGTGTTTTAAAAATTGCTGGAGAATTAGGTTCAACACGTGAGCCATACAAGGCACGTGTGTCACATTGCCCCGACGATGGCCCGCAGCCAGGTTTGCATCATTGCCGCACACGGCTGTTAAGTCACCAACGGAGACCGCTGCGTCAATTTGTACTCCGGTCGCCAGGTGACAACGTGTTCCTTTCATGCATAGTGCTGATGATGGGAGAGGAGTCGATGCCAGCGGCGCAGGTGGACGCAGGTTATGCTCACCCACTGGGCTGCATTACCTTGACAGATGCAGAATCTCTGGCTGAATGTAGCTGGTGGGTATCTCACAGATGAAGTACCATCATTCAGCTACAACCAATGGGAAGACACCACACCCTTTTTTATGCCCATCCTGTCTGCAGACCACATAGCTATGAACCTCTGGTTACTTTTACCCCCAGTTCAGTTTTATGATTTTGTGTGCTTGTTACCTGACTACTTTTCCTGCTTGCTGTTTATGTACCTTGTTGGCCGATCCGCATTTCACCTCTGCTTGTTTTCTGATTAAGTCCTGGCCGTCCCATTCTGTTCCTGTTCCTCAATTAATGTTTTGACCCTGCCTGACTACTATTCTCTGAAACTGCAGCCTTCCACAGGTATTGATCACCTTGGGCCCTGTGTAATTCCTAATCCCTGTATTGGGGTTAAAGGGTTTCAGGGTTCTAGGGGTCCTGCTTGGTGAGTGGATTCCCTTTAGCCCATCATTTACAGCCCATCTGAGTGTGTGGATCAAGAAAGGCGTTACACCGTGCTCTCTGCAGAAGGCCATGTGGGCCAGGATAGTGCTTTAAAAATTGCTGGACAACCAGGTTCAACACGTGAGCCACACAAGGCACGTGTGTCACATTGTCACAGCGAAGGGCAGCACCCATGTTTGCATCATTGTCGCACCCGGCCTTCCCTGGCTGCTGGTTGAGTGGAGACAACCATTGATGAAACTCGGTCTCCAGAGCTAACCGTCCACAACTTCTCAGCGGTGTGACTCACATTTCCCATACATTTCAAAGTAAACCTTTGACCGCCTGATGGCATTGAGCTCTGCTGCCAGCATAGTAAGGAGGTGTGTGGTATTCCTTGTGCGCAGTTACAAGGAAGGGTGGCCTGACCACACAGGGTTTGGGCCAAGGTGGAGGACCCACACGAGGTTGAAGAGGCAGAAGCAGTGTATTAACTTCTACATACAGAAGGATTGACACAACTCGTGGGGACGGCAAGACTTGTACAGCAGACCCTTCTCCATCTCTCCCCACAGTAACCCATTGCCCAGTCAGCGACATGTAACGCCCCTATCCATGCTTACTGGGCCAATTATCTGTGGTGAAATGCACCCTGTCACACAGAGTTTCTCAAGGAATCAGTGATGTTTAGTGCGACATGCTGGTGTAGCGCGTGCACGCCTTTGTTGGAGAAGGAGTGGCGCCTGGGCATCGGCTCTTGGGGCACTGCGATGGGCATAAGGTCTCGAAAATCCTCGGTTAAAAAGGTTGGAAAGGCAGCATTTTGGTAGCCAACAGTTTCCAGATGCTGAAAGTCAACCTCTAAGCCATGTCATGCCTTTCTAAAAGCATGTAAAACACTGCGAGGGGACTCCAACCACAGTCTCCCTCGTTTCCACTAACTGGGCCACACACACCCCACTTGACTGGCATCAGTTGACCCCCATTTTCAAGCTTACAAAGATGCTTTGCATGAAGCACTCTCAAAAATATGCGTGCCTTTCGCCTCCCCTGGATGACTCAGGGGAAGAAAAGTCCTCTGAGAGCCATGACTTGTTCATCTTGGTTCTTTTTTCAAAAGCGAGGGGACTCCAACCACAGTCTCCATCGTTTCCACTAACTGGGCCACACACACCCCACTTGACTGGCATCAGTTGACCCCCATTTTCAAGCTTACAAAGATGCTTTGCATGAAGCACTCTCAAAAATATGCGTGCCTTTCGCCTCCCCTGGATGACCCAGGGGAAGAAAAGTCCTCTGAGAGCCATGACTTGTTCATCTTGGTTCTTTTTTCAAAAGCGAGGGGACTCCAACCACAGTCTCCCTCGTTTCCACTAACTGTGCCACACACACCCCACTTGACTGGCATCAGTTGACCCCCATTTTCAAGCTTACAAAGATGCTTTGCATGAAGCACTCTCAAAAATATGCGTGCCTTTCGCCTCCCCTGGATGACCCAGGGGAAGAAAAGTCCTCTGAGAGCCATGACTTGTTCATCTTGGTTCTTTTTTCAAAAGCGAGGGGACTCAAACCACAGTCTCCCTCGTTTCCACTAACTGGGCCACACACACCCCACTTGACTGGCATCAGTTGACCCCCATTTTCAAGCTTACAAAGATGCTTTGCATGAAGCACTCTCAAAAAATACACGTGCCTTTCGCCTCCCCTGGATGACCCAGGGGAACAAAAGTCCTCTGAGAGCCATGACTTGTTCACCTCGGTTCTTTTTTCAAAAGCGAGGGGACTCCAACCACAGTCTCCCTCATTTCCACTAACTGGGCCACACACACCCCACTTGACTGGCATCAGTTGACCCCCATTTTCAAGCTTACAAAGATGCTTTGCATGAAGCACTCTCAAAAATACGCGTGCCTTTCACGTCCCCTGGATAACCCAGGGGAAGAAAAGTCCTCTGAGAGCCATGTCCACATTGTCAGTGGACAGACACGTGTGCTTATCTGCCAGCAGACCCCCAGCAGCACTGAAGACAGGTTCCGAGAGAACGCTGGCTGCAGGACACGACAAGATCCCCAAGGCGTATGTGGCAATCTCAGGCAATTTATCCAGATTGGAAGCCTAAAATGAGCAGGGCTCAAGTTGCACAGTAATGGCATCGACGTTTCCTTGCATATACTCATATATCTGTGTGTCCTCCTCTTTTTCCTTGTCCTGCTCTTTTGTTTTCGCATGAGTATATGTCCTTGTCACTTTCCCATGTGTTTGTGTTGTGTTGTGAGTTGTTTGTCACCTTTTGGACACCTTTGAGGGTGTTTTCTAGGTGTTTTTATGTGTTTGTGAATGCCTGCCATTGTTTCCTATGCGGTTCGAGTTCGGTTCGTCGAACGTTCGACGAACCGAACTCGAACGGGACCTCCGTTCGGCGAACCGACCTCGAGCCGAACCGGGACCGGTTTGCTCATCTCGACCAGCGAGTGAACACCCGGAAAAGAAGCCTGCTGCAATGGTAAGTATAAGCGTGAGCAGGATAGAATGAGCGACGGGGACGTTGCTCATGTGACTGCATGGTATCACGCCCACAGGGGTGCGATACCACGGAAAATATGCAGATGCCCATAGGGCAAGGCGCCGCCCATGGGGCCAGCGGCTCTGTAATCTATATAGGAAATATGAAAGTAATAAAACATTTTTTATTATTTTCAGTTTACACAATTTTACAGCACAGGGATGGGTAGAGATCTGCAATTAGGGAAAATATGCGTCTGCAAATATGTCAGATCGCATATTGGAGGTAACAGGTTCCCTTTAAAAAGAAAAAAATCATAAATGTTTTTGTAGATATGTAAACATATTTTTAATGTATGGTCCAATGGATCGATAACTGGAATCAGGAGGGAAAGATTAATTCCTTTAAGTCAGATTGGATCGTGCAGTTTGGTTGTGCTAGTGTTTTTCTCTTTGTCCTTTTCCATCCATTTGTTGAACTTGATGGATGTTTTTATTTTTTAAAATGTGTTTGTAACTATGTAACTAAGCATGCTACAATGAACTCCTGACAAGGCATCTACTGAAACCCATTACCATGAGCATCTTGTTCTTTATTATACTGGAAGG
Organism: Anomaloglossus baeobatrachus; assembly: GCF_048569485.1. Lineage (NCBI taxonomy): Eukaryota > Metazoa > Chordata > Amphibia > Anura > Aromobatidae > Anomaloglossus > Anomaloglossus baeobatrachus. The sequence goes on from NC_134355.1 coordinate 481,316,855, forward strand.
CTAATGAAATACAGTATGTCCTTTAGAACTTTTAAAATACACAAAATCACAATAAACAAGCATAGGACTGGTTTTAAACCTTCTAGTTTTATGCTTAGTTTCTGAAAACAGATAAAGATATTGTACTCATAGACGCAAGCAGGGACAATAAATGTATGCTCATAATACAATGCAAATATGGGGAAAATTCCATTTCCCTTCATCCTGTGTCCTCCCAAGCTTTATTTATAGATGTCGACAAAATTGTTGGCATCCTTTAGTAACAAGTAAGAAAAACCCACAATGGTCACTTAAATAACTAGAAACTGTCAAAATTAATTTTCAATTTATATTTACTGAATATCAATTAATCAAAATCAGACATTTCTTTTGACTTTTAATCAACCAGTTTGCCTATTTAGAGGGTGAAAAATATTCACTGTAGTGTTTTGTATCATGGTGTGTACCACACTGAACATGGACCAAAGAAACTGAGACAGATGTCTCAGGAAATTACAAAGAAAATCATAGACAAACATGTAAAAGGTAAAGGCTATAAGACCATCTACAAATGCTTAATATTCCTGAAACTACAGATGAACATATTATTTTGAAGTATAGGGTCTATGAGCATGATGTCAACTTCCTTTGATTTTTCCTCAAAAGGAAGATTGATAACAAGTTGAAGAGATGGAAATTATAAATGGTAACCAAATAGCCCAGAACAATTTACAAAGGGATTAGAGGTGAACTACAAGGTCAATGTGCATCAATATCAGATTGCACTATCCATAGACCAAAATGGACTTCCTGGAAAGTGAAAGAGGAGGAATCCACTGTTTAAAGCAAATCATAAAAGAAACCAAGACTGTAGTTTCCAAAATTCGTATTGGCAAGCCACAATTTTCTTGGAGAATGTTCTTTACACAGATGGGACAAAACTGGAGCATTGTGGCAAGTCACATCAGCTCTATGTTCACAGACGCAAAAAGGAAGCAAGGAAAAGAACAATGCACCTACTGTGAAACATAAAGGAGGCACAGTTATATTTTGGGGTTGCTGTACTAAATACAGCAGAGGATTGTTTACATCTCTAGAGAGTGCAATGAAATCTCAAGACTATCAAGGCATCCTGCAGCAAAATGTGCTGAACAGTAAGAAAGCTTCATCTAAGTCATAGGCCATGGTTCCATCAAAAGGATATTGACCCAAACACACAGCTAAAAACATCCAAGAACACAGCTAAAAACAAGTCTCCTTGAGAGTTACAGAAATTGTTTGTTTGCAGTGTTTACATCAAATAGTTTTGCAACATAATCTAAGTTAAGGAGGGTACCATCTTTTTTGTGTTGTCCATTTTTGTTTTTTTTCTTTTTCTGTAGAACCACAATTCAAAAACAAAGTGTCATTCTCATTAGTTGATATTAAGCAAATTTAAATTAAAACTTATTTGTGTCAGTTTCAAGTTATTTAAGTGATCATTATGGGTTTTTCTTACTTTAAGAGAGAAGTAATCACAATTTTATCCATGTCTGTTTATGGACCTGAGAACACTCATGCAATCAAATCAAAGACATCTTGCTCAACTTCTGATCAACTTCCAATACAAACTGTGTTATTAAGGAAAATAATTATTATTTAGCTCTAGTTGTTATTCGGGATAATTATCTTCTCTCTCAAATAATAATCTTGGTCATACATGTATTTTCTTTAATTCTTGAATAATTATTTAATAATATATTACATTACCTTTCATTTCTGTAGTGGCTGCTTGAAAATGAAAATCATTGTCTTATTTGTTGCTATGGTTTTAGTGACAATGTAGGCTTAAATACCACAATAGTAATAAATAATCCTCTTATTACTTGCAACCTGCATACCTACTATTTCCAATTCCAACACATTGGCATTTGCATTCCTTCCTTTTCTGCATTTGCTCTTGTTTCTGAGGTTAATTCCTTGGAGGCGTGAAGTTTACGGGCTTGCAGCTTGGTTTGTGTAGTGTTTTTGGCATTATCCTAACTAGATTATCCCTCTATTTCCTGCAATGCTCTTTGTTTCATTAACATACCAAGCTGGGTTGGAAAGTACATGATGTTACGATGTCATACCCAATATAATACCCAGCGTAATTGTCCCATTTTTCAAAGTTTCTTTTTTTACTTCCTGAAGCAAGACTTTTAAGCCATCATTAACATGTATAAATTATAATATTATGTAAATGTTTTCAGTGAACTTGTAAAAGAATATAAAAATATTATTGCTTCTTGAGTCACCTTGATCTACTAAGGTTCTAAGATGCACCTTTGGTGATCCAACACCAGAACGGGGCATGGGAGATGGACCTCAGTATGAAAATCCTTCTTTATTATTGTTTCTTATGAGTTGTCCAGGATTAAAAAAAAAATCTAACAATAGTTATTGCTTAAAAATGTGTTGTACAGCATTTATTTGCTGCGGGAAATCAACAAAGACACATAACAACCATTGAAGTGAATGCATATCTGATAAATATTGAGGATTTTTGTGTGTGTGTCTTTTTGTGTACATCAGCCTACTGTTAGAAATAAAAAAATATCCTGTAAAACAGGATTTTGTGGTGAAAACAATAAATGTGATTATATCCTAACATGAGTAAACTCGCAGTATTTTAAACTGATTTCATAAATTTAATTTTTTCAAAAGCACATAATAAAAATGTAAATGAGACAAATGTAAAATAACAGTGATCAAAATTAGAGAACCCTTTCAGATACTTGCAAGGTATTGGTGTTAATCTGGAACTGAGTGCTAATTTCCTTAATTATCTGACAAACCCTATTTAACTAGCAGCCTAACTTTCCAGTAACTCTGACTTTGCAAAAATGGTGTGCTGTTCTAAAGTGACTGAAACATTCCTGCACCAGGCTGTCCATATGAAGACCAAAGGGGTGACCCTATCAGCCATAGCAAGAGAAGTTGCTCTTTCCAAGTCTATGACTTTGAGAATATTGCATCTTTAAAACATCACAAACTTTTTCAAGTCCCCCAATAAGGCTAGTCACCCTTGATAGACAAATGCAAGAGAGGACAGGATAATGCAGAGAATCTCCATGGGTAATCATTTCAATACTGCAACTGCAATTGCTCACAAGTTCAGCAGTGAACAGGGTAAGAAACTGTCTTGTACTACAGTGTCACAACATTTAAGGGCATTTGGACTGAAGGCCCACTGTGCAGTGACCAAACTTCTCATTAGCAGAAACATTCAAAAGGGGCATATTGTGTGGCCAGAGAAGTGGTCCACAGTTCATTTTAGTAATGAACGCAAGATTAATTTATTTGAGTCTGATGGGAAACATTATGTTCTTTGGCAAACTGGGGAAAGACTGAACCCAAAGTGTGTTAAAAAGACAGTGAAAGGTGGTGGAGGAAGTGCCATGGTTTGGGGAATGTTTTCTGCAGCAGGAGTTGGACCTCTCATACAGCTACATGGCAGAGTGAATGCAAGTGTGTATCAGAAACTTCTTCAACAACAGATGGTTCTTTACATGTGTTCATCACTCATTCAGACAGCAATTTTCATGCAGGACAATGCCCCCTGCCACACAGTAAAATGGGAAAGCAGTTCCTGGAAACAGAAAACAGAAACGGCCAATCCAAAGTCCTGATCTAAACTCAATAGAAAACCTCTGGAAAATCTTAGGTGACAAAGTTATTCCCAAAAAACACACAATAATCAAAGAACTGTGGAAGAGACTGGAAGAAGAGTGGACCAAAATCACACCAGAGCAGTGCGAGAGACTAGTGATGTCCTGTGGCCGCAGATGTGATAAAATCATTCAAAGCAAAGTCCTGGACACTTCTTACTGATTGCTGACTATTGTTTCCTTCAGAAATTTTAGTTAAACTCTTTCTCTATGCTACAATCATTGTTGTTCTCTAATTATGATCATCACGTTTTGGGCAAAATAAAGGTTTTATGTTGATAAACTTTGGATCTTTTGTAAAACACTGTTCTAGTGGCATGGTATACCCCTTACAAAAAAACCTTCAAATGTTAATCAATGTAGATGACATTATTTCTGAAAAAAGCAAGTGATCATACATTGTTCTCTAATTTTGGTCTCCTGAATATACACAAACTATATATATTAAAGTGTCCTAGTTTTCATCAATTCTATGTACGTAACATCAGTAAACTAAAGATCTACAATCCAAAGATTTATAGCCAGCAATAAAGTAAGCATAATTATAGAAAAACGTCTGCAAAAACACTATGATGGCTACATACTGAATGTAATGTTTCTGAAAAAATGATTGAAATATCTAAACAATAGAGTTTGTATTGTTTCTGCTTATGGTACACTATGGCAGAGCTTTTTCCCAGAACAGAGAGTAATAATGCATTAAAAATGTGTTGCTAAGTGATACTTGCCCTGCAACATCACTCAAAATTACCTTGACATGGCTCACCACCTATTTATAATGTTCAATTGTGAGGCTTTTAGCTCAGGCAGTAATCACTTCTATCATTCTTTTGCACTGTTAGCCCAAACCATGGCATATTTATCACAGAAGCCCACAATGCAATGTTCTGATAAATTCTGGTTTTCTGTATCACTTCAAAAGTGCAAGGCTGAAGTTATTAAGGTAACATAGAATCTATATACTGACATTGTAAATTAACATTACAAAACAAAAGAATATGTAACCAACAGTTTCAAGTATAGGAAAAAAAGTTTTATCATTGGCTTAATATATATAGAAAAAATATACAAAATATTTTCTGCTCTGATAATTTGGCAAGGCCACATATACCTTATACTCCTGTAGTGGTAATAAAGAAAATATATTTTGCTAGTTAAAGCAGTTGTCCACTACTGGGACAACCCTTTCTCATGCCCCATGTGTGCCCCCACAAAAATAAAAATGCCTATACTCACTTCCGGTGGTAGCGTGATTCCATTGGTGTTGGAACTCGCAGTCCCGGGGCTCACGTGACATTGTTATGATATGGAAGGCAAGTGTCCAATAAACCTTGTGTCTCTCTTCACCTTCAGACCTGTAAGTAATTAACAGGAAGTGAGCATCGGCTGCATATCTCTCTTCCTGTTAATTACTTAGCCGTCTGAAGGCGAGGAGAAGAAAGCCAGTGCTGATTGGGGAGTGGGGCTTGCATGTCATAACAATGTCACATGAGTTCTGACACCATTGGTACTGCAGTGCCCCCAGAGGTGAGTATAGCGGGGGTTTTTTACATTTTTATTGGAGCATACATTGGGAATGAGAAAGGGTTGTCCAAGTAGTGTACAACCCCTTTAATTTCCACTTATGCTCTAATTAGGGAGTATTATACATTGATTTGACTGGGACTATACAACTCCTTAAAGTGAATGTCCAACTTTTATTCACTTGTCATTTAAAGTCTAAATTTCTACTATGATAAATTCATAACTGTATGTTTTTGGCAGTTGAAGCTCCATTTATTTTCCTAAAATTACATCTAAAAGATGTTGATATGGATCTGTCACTATATTTCACAGTACAAACTGCATACATAATAAGTTAGACATGACGATATTGGTGTATTCACTTTGAAACTCCTTGTCAGAGTGGAAGTCTAATACCGGAATTGTACTTAGCACTCTATGAGTCTACCTAGAACCGGATTCATAAAATGTTTATTTTAATATTAACAAAAAGGAGACAGTTGCACACTGCAGTGCTAAGATATGTAAAACAATGAATATAGGAATATAGACATGCATTACTGCTATGAAAACATGTAAAAATTTAGATACTTAACACACAAAATTGGCCAGATTTTATGTGAGCCCAACAGCCAGCGGCAAGGTAACCTCATTTTTGTTGTGCCCCTATCAAACTAATTCCTGTCTTTGGGTTAAAAAAAAAATACAATTTATGGGTGGACAGGAACCTGAAAATGGAGTTAAAATTGGTTGATCTTGGTTGAAGAGCAGGAGTGCTCAATCAGAAACTTATTTGTTATTTTTTTTTTCATAGCAGTAATGCATGTCTATATCCCCGTATTCATTGTTACACATATCTTGGCACTGCAAAGTGCAACTGTCTCCTTTTTTTTTTTTTACTATATTTCAGATTCAGTTTGCACCTGTACACAATAGAACGATAGGATATGCCATCAGTCTTTCTCTTATTTTAATATTAGTCATGGAAACTTTCAAAAAGGATTACATAGTCACTTTAACATGGATGGAAACAAGCTAATCTGCAGAATGCAAATTGTTAAATTTCCTCGAAATCAACAGAAGAAATTAATTTGTATCAAATATATTTGATGAAAACTGAATTGACTATGAATTCTATTAGAAAAAGGAGTTTAATTTTCCCCAACATTTCCAGACCCCAAAGCATAATAGAAAGATAAGCTAGGAAGGGGTTAAAAAAATATCATATCACTTCAGCCCTCACCTGTCTCTGACTCTGCAGCTCCATTTGTCCCATTAGGCACTGTGTATATGTCAACATGTATTATAATGTCATGACATGCGTCATCACATGACCCCACGTGGGGGGAAATGTACTTTATGTTGTCAGTGAAGTGAACACTGGAACAAAAGCTGGTGTCTTTTTGAGCAAGTCTAAGAACACTGGAGGAAAGGTGATAAGAAAGGTGAGTTTTGATATTTCTTAACCCTTGCCTGGCCCACATAAATTACGGGGTTGTCTAACAACATCAAAAATAAGAACAAAAACAGCAAAAAATGGTGTAACGAAAAATCTTTTTTTATCCTCAACATTTCCCCACAGATCCAAAAGAAAATTTCTGATAGTCCTCCTGGCCTTTGTTTTTGAGTGGTTGGTCAATCAGTGACGTCCTTGATCAAGTATTGCACTACTGTCAACATGGCCTCTGGTACCGAGATGTGAAGGCAATAATATTATGGCACGTGACGACTAATAACGCTGATTGTTTGGAGCAGTCACATTCACTGGTTGACAACTGGAGTATCAGCATTAGAATGAAGGATACTGAAAACATTTTTTAATAATTTTTTTCCTAAAACTAAAGATATATTTTTTATTATTACCTGCATATTTGATTTTTTTTTCAAAGGTTGAGTAGTCTCTTTTAACTTATTATCTCTTTGTCAGGCTAGTAAAATATTTTCTTTTGATATCTTGTGTTATTATTGATTTAACATCCAAAACAGAGATGGCCATGATATTTTCATATAAAATAAAAACAGACACTGAATTCATCTTTTTTTTAAAAGACGTTCTAGCCTAAGGTTTTACAATTTCTCTAATTAGTTTGAAATGGCAACTTACCAATACTCACATTTCCCTAAATACCAAGGAAAACCTCCAGCTCATACTCAATAAAGTCTTCCATTTCAGCGTAAAATGTTACATTTTCATACCTTGAAGCATGGCCTATATTAGTGTTGTATCTATTTTCCACTCATTGATTTTAAGCTTATTTGTAGCAGTAACATTTATCTTGAGATTCATGAAAACAAACATATGTTCTGATAAATAAGTGCTGTAATATATTATTCAAATCTCATGAGATTTAGAGACAGACAGCCTCAACTCATGGCAAAATAAAGATTTTTTTTTTTACTATGTAACAAGGGACTAGCTAGAAAAAAAATTAACAGTTAAAGTGTTATGTTTAGTATGACATGTAAATATATACCGTATTTTTCGGACTATAAGATGCACCGGACCATAAGACGCACCCTGGTTTTAGAGAAGGAAAATAGGAAAATAAAATTTTAAGCAAAAAATGTGGTCATGACACACTGTTATGGGGCAAGAATCTGCTGCTGACACTGTTATGTAATGTCCCCAAATTCTCTCTAAGGTACCCCATCCTGGTAATGATCCTCCTGCCTTGTATATACAGTATATGTCCCTCATCCTGGTATAGCCCACATCCTGCTATATACCGTCATCCTGGCAAATGGCCGCATCCTGCTATATAACCCAACCTGGCATATGGCCCCATCCTGCTATATACTCTCATCCTGCTATATACCCTCATCCTGCTATATATCCCCATCCTGCTATATACCCCTATTCTGCTATATACCCACATCCTGCTATATGCCCCCATGCTGCTATATACCCCATCTTGCTATATGACCTCATCCTGCTATATGCCCTCATCCTGCTATAGGCCCCCATCCTGCTATATACCCCCCTCCTGCTATATGCCCCCATCCTGCTATATACCCCATCTTGCTATATGACCTCATCCTGCTATATGCCCTCATCCTGCTATATGCCCCCATCCTGCTATATGCCCCCATCCTGCTATATACCCCCATCCTGCTCATATACCCCCATCCTGCTCATATACCCCCATCCTAGTCATATACCTCCATCCTGCTATATACCCCCATCCTGCTCATATACCCCCATCCTGTTCATAATATACCCCCATCCTGCTATATACCCTCCATCCTGGTGTATGGCCGCATCCTGTAGCACTTAAAAAAAATAAACATTCATACTCACCTTACCTCACTCCCTGCAGCATCGCTCCTCCTCCTGTCTGTGCCAGCAGCAGTGCCGCAGACCTGTGTGGAGCTGGCCACGATCCCTGCAGCATCGCCATGTCCTCCTGTCTGTGCCGGCCGTCATCGCTGTGCGCACCGCTAGTCTCCACACAGCTGCCACCGGAACAGACAGGAGGACATTGCGGTGCTGCAGGGATCGTTGCCGGTGAGTGTACTGATTCACTGCACCCCATGCTGATGATGTGTGGGTAGCAGTGAATACAGCCGCACATGATCACTCCAGGCTGTAGTTGCCAGGGGTGATCATACGGGCCAGCTGTTTATCCCTCGCCCATCACCCCACCCACCTGTCAGCGCCGGCTTCAGCGCTGAGAGATGGGCAGGAGGATCGGCGTGCATATTAAATGAGTGGGCCCACGTGGTCACGGCAGGCTGCTACAGCCTGCTCGTGTCGGCGATGACCCGCTCCACCGCAGCACCCTCATTCCCCACAGCCCTACATTCAGACTATAGGACGCACCCCCCACTTTCCCCCAACATTTGTGCGTCTTATAGTCCGAAAAATACGGTAATGCACTGTCCATAATTGCAATTCTACTTAAACCCAGGAATTAGTATATTATTAGTGCAGGCTTTGAAGCTCTACAGCTACACACGTGGTCAAAATTGTTGGTACCCCTTGTTTAATGAAATAAAAACCCACAATAGTCACAGAAATAACTTGAATCTGACAAAAGTAACTGTAAATAAAAAAATCTTTGAAAATGAACAAATGAAAGTCAGATATTGCTTTTTAACCATGCTTCCACAAAATAAAAAAAAAAACAACAAAAAAAAAGCTCATGATACAGGCCTGGACAGAAATGAAGGTATCCTTAACTTAATATTTTGTTGCACATCCTTTTGAGGCAATCACTGCAATCAAATGATTCCTGTAACTGCTAGTGAGACTTTTGTACCTCTCGACAGGTATTTTGGTCCACTCCTCAAGCGCAATTAGCTCCAGTTGTCTCGTGTTTGAAGGTTTCCTTTTCCAGACAGCTTGTTTCAGCTCTTTCCAAAGATGCTCAATAGGATTTAGGTCAGGGCTCATAGAAGGACATTTCAGAATAGTCTGATATTTTCCTCTTAGCCATTCTTGGGTGTTTTTGTTGTGTGTTTTGAGTCATTATCCTGTTGCAAGACCCATGACCTATGACTGAGACCAAGCTTTCTGACAATGGACAGCACATTTCTCTCTAGAATCCCTTGATAGTCTTGATATTACCTCTACCTCAGCACATCAGACTCTCCACGACCGTGGAAAGCTTCAAGAGGAACCTCAAGACCCACCTCTTCCAACAAGCCTACAACCTACAATAGCCTTCAGCCCAGTAGACCACTGCGCAACCAGCTCTGTCCTTACCTATTGTACCATCACCCATTCCCTGTAGACTGTGAGCCCTCGCGGGCAGGGTCCTCTCTCCTCCTATACCAGTCTGTCTTGTACTGTTAATGATTGTTGTACGTATACCCTCTTTCACTTGTAAAGCGCCATGGAATAAATGGCGCTATAATAATAAATAATAATAATATTGCATTGTACTCTACAGTCATGGCCAGAAGTTTTGAGAATGACACCAAAATTATATTTTTACAATATCTCTTGCCCTCTGGTTTTTAATTGTGTTTTTCTGATGTTTACATCACATACAGAAATATAATTGCAATCATATTATGAGTGCCAAAAGGTTATATTGACAGTTAGAATGAGTTAATGCAGCAAGTCAATATTTGCAGTGTTGACCCTTCTTCTTCAGGACCTCTGCAATTCTCCCTGGCATGCTCTCAATCAACTTCTGGACCAAATCCTGACTGATAGCTGTCCATGCTTGCATTTTGCCAGAAGTTGTTGGTTTTTGTTTGTCCACTCGTCTCTTGATGATTGCCCACAAGTTCTCAATGGGATTAAGATCTGGGGAGTTTCCAGGCCATGGACCCAAAATCCCTATGTTTTGTTCCATGAGCCATTTAGTGATCACCTTTGCTTTATGGCAAGGTGCTCCATCATGCTGGAAAAGGCATTTTTGGGTGCCAAACTGCTCTTGGACAGTGGGGAGAAGTTGCTCTTGGAGGACATTCTGGTACCATTCTTTATTCATGGCTATGTTTTTAGGCAAGACTGTGATTGAGCCGATTCCCTTGGCTGAGAAGCAACCCCACACATGAATCATTTCAGGATGCTTAACAGTTGGCATGAGACAAGACTGTTGGTAGCGCTCACCTCTTCTTCTCCTAATAAGCTATTTTCCAGATGTCCCAAACAATCGAAAAGGGGATTCATCTGAGAAAATGACTTTACCCCAGTCCTCAGCAGTCCACTCCCTGTACCTTTTGCAGAATATCAGTCGGTTCCTGATGTTTTTTCTGGAGAGAAGTGGCTTCTTTGCTGCCCTCCTTGAAACCAGGCCTTGCTCAAAGAGTCTCCGCCTCACAGTGTGTGCAAAAGCACTAACACCAGCCTGCTGCCATTGCTGAGCTAGCTCGGCACTGCTGGTAGTCCGATCCCGCAGCTGAAACAGTTTTAAGATACGGTCCTGGCATTTGCTGGTCCTTCTTGGGCGCCCTGGAGCCTTTTTGGAAACAATGTAAGCTCTCTCCTTGAAGTTCTTGATGATGTGATAGATTGTTGACTGAGGTGCAATCTTTGTAGCTGCGATACTCTTCCCTGTTAGGCCATTTTTGTGCAGACCAATGATGGCTGCACGTGTTTCTTTAGAGATAACTATGGCTAACTAAAGAGAAACAATGATACCAATCACCAGCCTCCTTTTAAAGTGTCCAGTGGTGTCATTCTTACTTAATCATGACTGATTGATCGCCAGCCCTGTCTTCATCAACACCCACACCTGTGTTAATGGAACAATCACTAAAACAATGTTAGCTGCTCCTTTTAAGGCAGGAATGCAATGATGTTGAAATGTGTTTTGGGGGTTAAAGTTCATTTTCTTAGCCAATATTGAACTTGCAAGTAATTGCTGTTAAGCTGATCACTCTTTATGACATTCTGGAGTATATGCAAATTGCCATTAGAAAAACTTAAGCAGTAGACTTTGTAAAAATTAATATTTGTAGCATTCTCAAAACTTTTGGCCATGACTGTACACAGATTCAAGACACCTTTTGCCAGATGCAGCACAGCAGCCCCAGAACATAACAGAGCCTCCACCATGTTTCACAATAGGTATAGTGTTCTTTTCTTGATATACTTCATTTTTCCGTCTGTGAACATAGACCTGATGTGCCTTGCCAAAAAGTTCAATTTTTGTCTCATTTGTCCATAGGACATTCTCCCAGGAGCTTTGTGGCTTGTCAACATGTAGTTTGGCAGATTCCAGTCTTGCTTTTTTATGATTTTTTTTCAACAATGGTGTCCTCCTTGGTCATCTCCCATGAAGTCCACTTTGGCTCAAACAACGACGGATGGTGCGATCTGACACTGATGTTCCTTGAGGTTGAAGTTCACCTTTAATCTCTTTAGAAGTTTTTCTGGGCTTTTTTGTTACCATTTGTATTATCTGTCTCTTTGATTTGTCATCAATTTTCCTCCTGCGGCCAAATCCAGGGAGGTTGGCTACAGTCCTATGGCTCTTAAATTTCTAAATAATATGTGCGACTGTAGTCACATTTAATATCAAGCTGCTTGGAAATGGTTTTATAACCTTTACCTTTAACATGCTTGTCTATAAATTCCTTTCTAAACTCCTGAGACAACTCTTTCCTTTGCTTCCTCTGGTTCATATTGAGTGTGGTACACACCATGTCACCAAACAGTACAGTGAGTATCTGTAGCCATATATACAAGCCCACTGACTGATTACAAGATTATAGACACCTGTAATGATAATTAGTGGACACACCTTGATTTAACATGTCCCTTTTGTCACATTATTTTCAGGGGTACCATCATTTCTGTCAAGGCCTGTTTTATGAGTTATATTTTTTTAAAATTCTGTGGAAGCATTTACTTGTAAATATAAATTACGACTAATGCTTATCTGACAAAAGCAAATATCTGAAATGTAAATTAAAAAAAAATAAAGAAGCATAGAATCAGCACCATATCATTGGAGCGATGAGTTTAAGGTCATTAGAAAATGTTCTGATAAATGCAAATTGGTCTGGAGAAAGGAAGGGAAAAAGGTGTTAACGGATCTAGAAACTGAAGAAACTGTCAAGTTAAGTGCAGGAAGCCTGTTGACAGGGAGTTGTTTAACAGCCATATGCATTGGATACTTGATGAGGATCAATGGTGGCCAGAGATATTTGTGAGTATCCTACAAGACAAGTTACTCTGTAGTTTCAAGTACTATGAGTAAGAAAAGGACAACATAGTGTTCCAGCAGCACAGCAACTTGAAGCATTAGTCAATATTGGTGAAGAAATGGTTCAAAGACAAAGAAGTAGAGGTGCTGGATCGGCCCCCACAGTCCCCAGACTTCAACCTAATTGAACACTTGTGGGTAGAGTTGAAAAAAAGTTGCATACATACTCAAGTGAGTCGAACAGTATGTACCAACATTGGGAATGTTTAGAAGAGACCTGGGATCAGATTTCAGTTGAGTCTGATCGAGAGCATGCCCAGAACGATTCCGGCAGTATTGAAAGCCAAAAGTGAATTTACAAAATATTTTCGAAATAATACAAATTGAAATTTAGATTCTTTATACTAGAACAGTAACAATGCAATGACATGACAATAATCTGAAAAACTATTCATACGCTAAGTATTTGCAAGTCAAATTCATGTATGAGACAGCTAAGATGGCTGTCTATAAAATAATGGCAGTCTCACACTCAAAGGTGTAAATGAAAAAGCTACCAACTTTATGCTACATATATAGAAATTCGACCAATGCAAATTTGTGACAAAAAGACGAAAATAGTCAGCGCAAACTGAAGTTTGATAATATCAAAATTACACTTATTGACAATAAAATTACAAGAAACTTTATGTGATGCTTGTAGCACAGATAACGTCTTACATGATATCATTTGTGCTACAAGCATGATACACAAATAATTTACTTTCCAGACTTAATTCTGAAAGAGGGTCATCATTAAGGGTATTATACTTATTTACCCATTCATGCAATATTGTGCAAAGGATTTCTTATGCATTATGTTGTCAGCAAGGTATGCAAGTAATATTTTCTAGACTCAATTCACAAGGGACTCTTTGGTAAGGATATAATCAATAGCAATTATTACAAATTGTCTATGAACTCTGTTTGACAACAGATGTTCTTAATTTTTTTTATTTACCTGTGCAATATATGCTGTCATTCTTCATGATTTTTTTGCTGTTATTTGCATGTCCGTTACTTGTTGCTTGTACTTGTTTATTTAAAAGTAAAACAATAAAATAAAGTTTTTGAAATGTTATTGTAGTTAACCCTATTTTCTATATGATCACACTGAAAGGTGTAGTATATGGTGAGAAATAAGGCCTGAAAGTAAAAGTTCAAAATATTGTTACCCTTTTGCTTCAAAGATGCAAAACACAGGAATTTGTATTAGCCCATGTGATGACATTTTGGTTCCATTCTAGAATCTTTCTTAAGGATCACATGGGCTAATAAAAAAGGTGGCCCCCCAGTTGTTGGCTTTATCATGGCTGGGTATCAAAATTGGGGGGAACGTCTGCCTTTTTTTAAATGACTTATTTAAATAAGTTAAAAAAAAAGCTGCATGAGGATCCTTTTATTTTGATACACAGCCAACATAAGCACATGGTTGGAGGCTGCAGCCTGTAGCAGTATGCTTTATCTGTGCTGGGTATCATAATATAGGGGGACCATAAGCCAATTTTTTAATTAACTTTTTTATTTTTACACCACTATACATATGCAGATAGCGTGTATGATTCCAAACAGTCAGACACACAGCCACACAGGGTGGAGACGCTTCTGGCTGCAACCAATCAGAGACACAAGGATTGCCAGTGGGTGGGAAAAGCAGCGTGTATGCAAAAAGGATAATTAGTGGCCCTGGAAGTAGCGTTACAGCCACGTCAAAGACTAATAAGAATAACGCGCCTGCTCCAATCCCCCATCCCTTCCACCATCATTGAAAAGCGCCAAGTTCTGGCCCTCATAGACTTAAATGGGGCCCGGAGCCTGGCTGGATTAATTCCAAGTTGGAACCATTTTTTAATTTTTAACCCGGTTGAACCCGCCAATCCCGGGTATCTGCAAGTCTGCCCATCACTAATTATTACACATCACTATATTTAGGGATGTCTATGGTTTGATTTTTTTTTTGCCCGTGTGGATTGGATGGGTTGTTACTGACATCTGGGGAGCAACTCATAGCAGTTTCACCTTAAGAATTATTTACTTAGAACATTGGTGACGTGTTCAATACATATTTCAATATATATATATATATATATATATATATATATATATATATATATATATATATATATATATATATATATAGATAAATTTGTTCCTACTTGTTTGTTTGTACAACTATTTGGATATAGCCTGTATTCAGAAGTGCAATAAAGCAAAATTTGCCAATAATGGGCAGCTTATGAACTCCAGAAATATACAAGTTAAAATTATCATGATCTTCATTCTTTACTACTGACTCGATTCATCAGGTAACCAAGTAAGCCATACAACCATTAGACATCTTTAACAGTGAACATGGATTCTATCTTTAACTGGTTTCTATAGAAATTACTTTATCATTATGTCCCTGTCTGTATATATAACACATTGTCATCTGCAACTGTTTTCATTGTTATTCTATCTTCATGCCAAACAATCTCTGAATTGGGATATGTAGACATAATAGTTTGTGTGTTTGTGTGGGGGGGATCGTTCTCTTACGTCGGACAGTAGCAGGCAGACCTGAGACATTCAAAAATTACTTTTTTCATATTAATGATTGTAATGTAATAAAGCCCTGTGACAATTAACTGATTGCAGCAGCAACTTTAATCTAAAAAGGGGTTGTTTTTATGAATAACCCTTACTTACAAAGTTTTTTAAATATTTATTTTGTGTTTCTAATATTCTGTTTGTTCTTATGTTTTATATTCTGAAATTCACTGGAAAAGATTGGATATTTCAATACTTGAACTTACTGTGTTCTCACCATGGATCTTCTCACACTGCTAGAATGACTCAAACAATTCACACATTTGTGTCTCAAACCCACAGGCACTTGAAAATTCCTCCAAGGAAATTGCAAAATTAAGTGCAACCAGATCCACATTTCATAATGCATGTAGACATTCAGCACAGCTTTCAGAACTGTCTAAAGCATAACAAAAAATGTCCATCTGAACTTGTGAGGAGCTATCTCCATAGTTTCTCTGTGTGCAACATATTGCATGCTTTCTAAAGTAACCTTACAAGTAAAATATTTTGCTTCTGATCTTAATGCAAACTCTTCTTATTACAATCCCAACAATTGTAGGTACTTGTGTTCTTAATTTCTATTAATCTACTGTACATTTGTATCATAATAAGTATTAATCATATATGTTAATAAGTGTTAAAAGCATGTTTTGACTCTAATACCCATATGGACATATTTGTACATGTAAATTTCTGAGTATGTTCTAAACAGTCTGCCAAATAATAAACTGTAGAAATATGCAGTAAGTAGGGTTACACAATTATAATCCTTAAGCCTAAAATGGGAATACAATTAAACCAGTTGTCTCCTAAAAATTATTGATAGTATATCTCATCATTATGATATTTCATTATATGGGTTTTACCATTTTTTCTTTATTTTTACAAATGCTGGGGACATGAGTTTCTAGCATGTAATAGTATATGTGTTACAGGTACTCCTCCGTTATCCCAACTTTCTAACAAATTGCACAGAACTCCTGTCTGCAATATGGCTACTAGTGGAGAAGGATGTGACAAAATTATGTTAGTCCATGGTCTTATCACAAGTCTAGTCACATGCCCTTCATCATCTATCTCTTTGAGAATAGGAAAGCTGTTTAGTTTGTGAAGAAGATAACCTCTAATACATATATTGGTATTTGCCACAAAATCATGTCCTCAACATATCAGTTAAAATAAAAATCAAGTGACTAATCAAATTAAAGAGATTAATTCACTAGGTTTAACATGTTAAATTGACCACATCTTAAGGCCCTAGGCGTTTTTACCTGCGGTTTTACCCGCGGTTTTGCTGCGGAAATTTCTTGAGAAATGCTTGTGATCTTTCTGTAGACATTTCCAAGCAAAACCTATGGGAAAAAAAAATAGCTGTGTGCACACTGCGTTTTTTTCTCAAAAAAATTCTTTCTGACGATTTTCTTGAGAAAATTTCTTGAGAAAATGTGCATGTCACTTCTTTTCCGCAGGTACCTGAGGTATACCCCCGGTATTTCACTCCATTCACTGTAATGTAATCGCTAAATACCGGGGGTATACCGCAGGTAGCAAATGATGTGCGGTATACCCCCGGTATAGCCGCGATTTACCTGCGGTAATGCTCATCGCTGCCTGCGGTTTTGCAGGAAGTGATGTCATTATGACAGAAGAGGAATCGGAGCAGAGTAAACACACACGTCACACTCCCTGGACGCCGCACAGAAGCACTTTCGTGTGACCTCCAGGTTCCCGTGCAGTCTGTGTCCCGCTCCAGCCATGCCGCTGCCAGCACAGCAGTGTCAGTGTCTGCCCGAATTGTCGACTATATCATGAATCCCAAGCACTCAAATAGGACACGAAGAATAAATGCAAAAGTGTTATTTATTAGACTATTTGCAAAAAGAAAACGCCACCGCAATAGAGCAAACCCAACGTTTCGGCCTGTGTTAGGCCTTTGTCAAGGTTTTGCCTACAAAGAATAACAGAGGATATTTTACACACCATAAAGTGAAAAAATGCGAAGAAAAAATTACATATACTGTATATGTACAAAATATTTACACACGTACGTATGATAGTTTGGCGGATGGGACGACTTAAACGTCAAACAACAGTACCATACGGCGTTTACTTTTCAGAAGTAGGTTGCTAAGTGGAAGAAAGGGCAAAAAATTAGCACCAGAGGAATGAGGTTATAGTTATATAGTAACAATGAGTGCTGCTACGGGCATATTAAGCAGCTGTCTAAGGTCAAACCAGGAGGAGGTATGTGGTAAGCAATGAGTCATACCAATGTGGAGGCATCAAAATGGTAATTATATGTATTGGTGCAATAGCAAGAGAAGTCATTGCACAACAGATAAACACAAGGTTACATTATAGCAAGAGTTCTATGCGTCAGGGCAACGGCATAATCAGGGCATTACATAGCAGGTAAACCAAGGCTTACATAACAGTATATTAATTAAAAACAAGCATATTGGAATAGTCTCATACCAGAGGTCAGGGAGGCCCAGAAGAGAGGTGGGGGAAGAGAGAGGATGCCTGATGTTTGTTGGAATTCTGTGACGGTTTCTTTATTTTTTGTTCTTAATGTGGAGAAGTCTGCTGCAGGAAGGGTCTGGGACAGCTGTTCCTCGATGGTTTTTATGCTGGCATCCACTGTGTGGATCTCTTTTTGCAAATAGTCCAACGTTAATATAATGATATCAAGAGAACATTTGTTGAGGATACTCTCAAAATGATCACAGTATGAGGGATTATCTGCAAAGAGGGTTGGCCTTAAAGGAACTCTAAGTCCTCTGGGGATGCGCTGTGCTTTATGATATTCCGCGAGAGTCACTGCGTGGAGTTCCAACGACGTGTGTCGTTACATTATTACAAGGTTACATTATAGCAAGAGTTCTATGCGTCAGGGCAACGGCATAATCAGGGCATTACATAGCAGGTAAACCAAGGCTTACATAACAGTATATTAATTAAAAACAAGCATATTGGAATAGTCACATACCAGAGGCCAGGGAGGCCCAGAAGAGAGGTGGGGGAAGAGAGAGGATGCCTGTGGAGAAAGAGGGTGAAGCAAGGGTAAATACATGGTAGTGCCTGGAGACACAGATAAACACGTGATGGCTGAAGATAGCAGGGTGTAGCTGGAGCAGATTACCTGAATAACACGAGGAGTGGGGACAGGGTCCCAGAGGTCTGTGTTTGTAGCAGGAGGCATGTTAAAAATGTTTTACGGCGCCTGTATATAAACGCTGTGTGCCATTTCCGGGTGTCATAGGGACTGCTGCGCCTGCGTGTGTGACGTTGGTGGTGACGTGGAGGCATAACTGCGCATGCGTGGAGCGTCATAGAGGGGGCGGGGATAAGCATCCTGTGTTGGGAGGTGTGTTAGTTACAGGGACTCATACTGGAGTGTATTGCGCATGCGCGGAGCGTCATAGTCGGGGCGGAGACAAGTCTCCTGTGTGGGGAGGTGTATTAGTTACTGGTTACGACTATGGAGCATACTGCGCATGCGTGTATAACGTTATTGAGGATGCGGCTGGATGTATGTGTGTGCGTGTAGTTCCAGCACAGGACATTGTATGGGAACATGCTATATGGATAAACGTATGCACAGGGCGTCACAATAGGGATGGATCAGTATAGACAGGTGGCAGGATAAAGGAGGCAGGGTGAATCAGGGTACTTCTAGTAGGACATAACATAGTGGAGCAGTCAGAGAGTGGAAGGGTATGTGGGCATTATTATATGTGTAACTGTAAGGGAAGATAAACATTAATTAATATACTGTTATGTAAGCCTTGGTTTACCTGCTATGTAATGCCCTGATTATGCCGTTGCCCTGACGCATAGAACTCTTGCTATAATGTAACCTTGTGTTTATCTGTATGGCTTCTGTTTATCTGTATGGCTTCCGTAGGATATGCGGAAGGAAGGAGGTGGGCGGGATGTTTACATCCCGCTCATCTCCACCCCTCCGCTCCTATTGGCCGCCTGCCGTGTGACGTCGCAGTGACGCCATACAACCCGCCCCCTTAATAAGGAGGCGGGTCGCCGGCCAGAGGGACGGTCGCAGGACGGGTGAGTCCATGTGAAGCTGCCGTAGCGATAATGTTCGCTAAGGCAGCTATCACAAGGATATCGCAGTTGCAACGGGGGCGGGGACTATCGCGCTCGGCATCGCAGCATCGGCTTGCGATGTCGTAGTGTGCAAAGTGCCCCTTAGAAATCGATTGGCAGACCATGCTTACAATACACACAGAATAAATAGAACTAGATAGTTCTGTGTATATACAGTATGCTACCATTGTTCTTAGTAGCACATGTCAAGTTTACACAGGATGATACATTAGCAATATTCATGAATTTTAAGCAAGCTTAAAAATTATTTCACTCAATGGGAATCATTTCATCCAACACTCATCAGATGATTGGCAGCCTGTTTACACTGAACGGTCTGTGGGAATCCATCAGCTGCTGCAGGTGGATTAAAAGGCAGCTGAGAGAGTGGTGGACAGCGAAAATTGAAAGCACAGCTATGTGAAACAAGCCAAACAGGAGGTGTAGACTGTGATTGAATAGTACTGGCTGCAGTGGTAGAAGGAATTCAAAGCTAAAGAGGCTGCAGATTTGGTATCACTTAGTTGCTATAGTAAAGGATTGGAAAATGAGGCCATTGAGAAGACCTCTATCTTTCAGGAGAACAGAAAAAGAGGTTTAGAGTAATTACTGTCCTAGTGTGAGATATAATGACAAAAATACGTTTCAACCATTGTTATAATGGTTAAAGTCCCTTATGTGACTGTCCAATTATTGGAATCTTCCCAATAATCTTGCAGTGTAAATATACCCGTGTTTTCTCTCCAATTCCTACCTGTTCTCTATCTGTTTTTTATTTCTTTATCTTTTTTTGTATTTGCTATTCTTGCCATTTTGGAAAACATGTTTATATATTGTATAGAGAAATGTGGCAGTGATTACCTTAATTTCACAGCAGTTCAGTTCCAATCTGTACAAATTTGCGAAATGGTCAACACTTTCTCAAAGAAAATGATGAATACAGAAGACAACAATATAACAGATGCTTTATGGTATGGTTAGACCAATATTATTTGCAGAGAGTTTTCTAAAGTGTTCTTCCTATACTAGTATTTACAGATGTGGAGTTAAAGTACATTTTATGCTCACTTTCTCTGCAACAACAATAGATTCAGGTAACAGCTCCTTATATACACTGCAAAAGAACAACTATGAGCACTAGTAATAATAGGCATTTTATTTACAGAATAGATAGAGCTGGCTTCCTTTACTCATTAACTTCTGGTAAATTATGCATTCATCATTCATTCAGATACTTTCACGATCATCCAAACTAAGTGCATTTATAGATACATCGACGTCTAAGTATTAATTTAGATGATGTCCTGCAAACTCAAATGGGAATAGAGTAAAACACACAAAAGACCATTTACATTTCCATGGAAGCATTTTTACTTCTATTTTTCATTTCAAATCTCTGCTCTTTAGAGGTGTTTGGAAACGATTTAGAACAACTATTTGAAAGCTGACATTGTCCAATACCTTTCATTTTATCTAAACTGCACTAGCAATATTACATATTTAATGGACTCTGTCTCACATTGGCGTATGTTTAACTGTAGTAAACTCAATATATAAGTTCAAGAAAGAGCAAAAGAAAGAAAAATAGGAAGAAAGAAGAGAGGAAAAAAGAAATATAGGAAAAAAGGAAAATAAAAAAATGAAAATGAGAAATAAGTGTAGTCTAGTAATCAGTATTGCAGTTCAAAATTGGTATATTCCAAGTTCACATATACTTTAGTGCGCTGAGTGTTCTGCTGAATTTGTTGGCACACTATTGTAGTCAAAGAAGCTTACATACAGTATGTTCACATTAACTCACTTTCCGAGGAGGCATGGGTCAATATTTTTTTTTAAGAAAACATTTGGAGGCAGTAACTGCCTCTATAAATGGATAAGCTCTCTTCCCATCTGTCTAAGACTGTTTTAATTACAGCTGGATCTCACCTGACCTTTACATTTGTAATCCTTAGCCTAGAGAGTTAAGAGTTAATTCAATAGCATTTGGGGAAAATATTGTGGTGATAGATGGGTAAATGTGAATTGTCCATTTTATGTGCTATTTACCTCCATTTTTTTAAGTTTAGTCTATACAGCAGTAATGCAATTAAAAATCATATATAGTTTAGTGAGCTCAATGTGCTAATGCATTTGATGTGTCTAAACTATTGTTGTCACAGCAATATGTTCCAAGAGATACATAGAGAGACAGACTGATGGATGGATAGATGGATAGATAGATAGACAGATGGATAGATAGATAAATAGATAGATAAAAGATATATGATAGACAGACAGACTGATAGATAATATTTAATAGATGATAAATAGATATATACTGTAGACAGATAGATAGATAGATAGAGATACTGTAGATTGATAACTAGACAGACTGATAGATAATAGATAAATAGATAATAGATAGATAGAGAGATAGATAGAGGGATAGATGGATAGATTGATAGATACATGATAGATAGATAAATGATAGATAAGTGGATATATACCGTATTTTTCGCTTTATAAGACGCACCTGATTATAAGACGCACCCCCAAATTTGGTGAAGGAAAAGAGATTTTTTTTTAATGTTAAATGGGGTCCATCTTATAATGCCAGTGTCCGTCTAACAAATCATATAGGGTATATGTCCCTCATAGCCCCCCATCCTAAAATTAGCCCCCCTTAATCTGGATATGGCCCCCTTATATTGAATATAGCCCCCTTGTGCTGGGACACATCCCCCTGTACTGCCCATGGCCCCTATAGATGGTACACCTCCCCTGTGTTTGATATGGTTCCCATGTGTGCTGCCCATGGCCCCTATAGATGGCACACCTCCCCTGTGTTAGATATGGCCCCCATGTGTGCTGCCCATGGCCCCTATAGATGGTACACCTCCCCTGTGTTTGATATGGCCCCCATGTGTGCTGCCCATAGCCCCTATAGATGGCACATCTCCCCTGTGTTAGATATGCCCCCCATGTGTGCTGCCCTTGGCCACTATAGATGACACATCTCCCCTGTGTTAGATATGCCCCCCATGTGTGCTGCCCATGGCCACTATAAATGGAACATCTCCCCTGTGTTAGATATGGCACCCATACAGCTGCCCATGGCCACTATAGATGGCACATCTCCCTTGTGTTAGATATGCCCCCCATGCTGCTGCCCATAATAAAATAAACACTCTTTCCTTACCTTCTCAGCGCTGTCCTTCCGTGTCTCCCACCTTACAGTTAAGCTCCGGCTTCCTTACTTCCTGGTTCTTGCTGCCGGTCATGTGATCGGCACGGCAGAGTGATATCATCTCTGCGTGCCTTATCACAGACAGCAGCAGCAGGAGACCGGAAATCAGCCCTGGGAGGTAAGTAAAGATTTTTTTATTTTACTATGGGCAGCAGCACAGGGGCCATATCTAACACAGGGGGGATCATGTGCGATCAAAGGAGGGCGCAGGCAGATATAATATGCCCCGCTGCCCCAGCCCCTCAGCGTGAAGCAGTTTCAGCACCATGCTGCTGGACAGCGGCTGTGCATATTATATGAGCGGGAGCAGGAGATCAAACGCTGCCGCTCGCAGCTGTCACCTGCCCCCAGCATCGCTCCAGAGTGGACCCTGCAGTATATAAATATATATGTACACCCCCCATATATTCGGTTTATAAGACGCACCCCCTACTTTCCCCCAAAATTTGGGGGAACAAAAGTGCGTCTTATAAAGCAAAAAATATGGTAGATAGATAATGGATAGATAGATAGATAGATCATAGACAAAGGGATAGATAGATAATAGACAGATAGATGGATAATAGACAGATAGATAGATAATAGACAGATAGATAGATAGATAATAGACAGATAGATAGATAGATAGATAGATAGATAGACAGATAGATAGGTAGATAGATAGATAATAGACAGATAGATAGATAGCTAGATAGATAGATAATGGATAGATAGATAATTGATAGATAGATAGATAGATATGCAGAGATGCTAGATTCTAAAACAGTGCATTGTAAATTGGCAATTTCCTGGATTTCCTGTTTCCATGGTCACTGAAAAAATGATACTTGAATACAGAAGATCAACACTTAAAAAAAATAAATGTAGCAGTGAAATCTGACATAAGCCACTATTCATAGTAGTAGAATAGATGACTAAGTTCTACAAACATTAAACCAACTATTAGACATGTGACTGCAGCAATATAGGGAAGTATTAATTAAATGAAGACTGTAGCTTTACCTCTGTATCAGTAGCACTTTTATTTTCATACCTATTGCACCCAGCAGGGAGCTAATCCTCTTTCTTAAACTTAACAAGCAGCCTTGTGATTGAATTAAACACATAATACCTTCTTTGATGTTGTGGTATCTCTCACCATACAGAGAAGGTTGCCTTGTTCCAGCTGCGCCAGATCAAATGTTACACTTACCCTATCTACCAAAATAGATTAGCTTCATTTCTTTTCAAAAGCTAAAAATGGGGGATAGGGATGTTTCCTCGCAGGTCTCTGTCAATGGGTCAGAAGTTCTAAATTGTAATTGAAATAAATCTCTTTGAATAAAAAAAAGGCTCCTTAGACGACACTGGCGGGAGCTCTTCAGAATAACGTACGTTGTGTAGGAATCACTGAATTGTTCAGATACAATGATCTCCTTTGTGTTTCTGCTCTATGTTTCTATACCTATGCAGAACTAACAATGCTTGCAGCCCTGTACTTGGATTTGGAGTCCTAGCTGTGAATAGCTTCAAGAGCAATGCAGGCTTTTTTGGGGATTTGCAGCACAGTGAGATTAAGAATCATGCCCCAGGTAACAGACTGAATACCAGTATTATAAGTTCTGTTCAGAGTTCTGGTTTACAATTGACAATCATTGCATTATATTGCATTTGTTAGAAACCTGGCATCAAAGTGAACTTTCCAAGATGAACCTCAGCAGCAATCAAAAATACGATAAACATACCATAATCTCACTTTGTAAAGCCAAGAATCATCAAGAGAGATAACCCCTCCATACATTGCTCTCAAGCAGGGCTAATTTATTTTGGTATTGATGTTTTGAAGTATATGTATCTGTCCAACTGTTGTGCTGAATCTCAGAGGTTACAGCCGAGATCTCAGGCTGCCGTCTGCAGTGATTAACCTACCTGCACACTGAGAGATTAGCAAGTAAACCCCTGTAAGTGTTAAAATGAAAATAATAGAATTACCATGTTTTTTATTATATTATCTGTTGACAAGATTACATGTTCTAAAATTAGAATAAAACTTTAGTCAAACTTTAAAATTAATATTTTGTCCTTGTCCATGAAAAAATGTGACCAATCACATGACAGATTGCTGATGCCACCTAAACAATACAAATCGGGCTTTGTTTTATTACAATTATGCAGAAGAAATACTGACCTTGTTGCACCTAATCACAATGGAGCATTTTCCACAGTTGTCTATGAAAAGAAAAGAAATTTGAATAGAGATAAGTGAACCTGAAAAGTAAAGTTTGGTGTTCATAACGACCACGGACATTACTAAAAAATCAGTGTTCCTGTTCGGAGTTTAGATGCTTTATGTATGCTGACCACTCAAGCAAGCATCGCTGTGCTCGGGTACGCTCGGTGCTCAGCACAGTGCGAGACGCTTATAGATTCTGAATGGGGGTACCAACAGCGTTATCGGAAGTGGTGTGAACTGAAAAAGAGGAACATTTCCATCCTCCCTCCCCCGAAACTGATCTGTTTATGGCTGGCTGCATGTGGACGAGGACTGAACTGCTCAATTAGTGACTTCCATTGTGATTAAGGTCAAGACTGGATCCCAAAAAGACCTTTATCTAAAGCTGGCTGAACCTGACAAACCGAACGTCCATGGGTCTGCTCATCTCTAAACTTGAACTGTGGTTGAAAAAAGGCATCAATGACATGAAACCCATTTATATGTTGTGGAGGGTCTGTGTAAAGCATGGACCTAAATACTAACTCTTTACAGTAAACCTATCCTATATTAAGCAATAATTAAAATTCATAACTTGAAATACAAGCTGAGATAAATCCCATGAGGAATACTGATTTAGCTGATTTTTGGCTACATATTTAAAGGGAAGCTATCATCAGAAGATGTCTTGTTATATCACAATCTGTATTAAAATAAAAAAATGAAAATCTTGTCGTTTTCACACTAGCCACTGGAGCTTTTTTTTATACTCATACTTCCATTTGTTTCAGGAAATAACACATGTACATAGACATAATGATCCTATCCCATCACTATCATTTTTAATGAAATGCTAATGAGCCTGTGAAAAGTCATAGTGAAAGGAGGGGAGCAGAGTCAGTGGTAACATTGCCTCTTGTGAATGGTGGTTCCTATGTTATTACATGTCACTGTAATGCTGCCTCTGTAATAAGAAAACCTCTGAAGAGAAGAGTGCAAAAAAAAGTGGGCAAAAGTGAAAATTGGATGATTCCTACTTATTATTTTTCAATACAGATTGGGATATGAAAAAAACAGACAAATTTACATTTTAATAAAGCAAACAGTTGTATACCAAAGCTGGTTTGTCATTGCTGGGATATAAAATTTTCATATATAACTTACTTCTACAAATGTGATTCTATCATGCTTATATTTGTGCACCTATATTATTTTGAGTGTTCCTGTGTCATGTATTTTTTCTCTTAGGTATCAAAAAAGTCCTTGAGCATCACAACAATACTCTTTGTATATTTCAGATTTTTCTCTTTGGAGGAGATAAAACTCTTGGCAGCTTTGTAATTACCAATTTTTGACAGTACGTGCATAACATATCTTGTTAGTCATGAGGTTAAAATATATACTTGGCCCTGAGCTTTGCTTAAAAGAGCATCTGTCATGAAAATGCTACTGTATTTTTCTGTTTTAGGACAAACAATTTAGAATGATGCAATAAATATTCCTTGCAATGTGTGAGGGCTATATTCTTTAATTAAACAACAATGATATTTTGAAATTTGTCAATATTTTGAAATACAATGATTCCTAATGAATATTCATAAGGTGTAGCTTCTTTACCTTGTCCATAGCTGCTTTTCCAAATGTTTTGTTGTTTAGTTAAATTTTTAAGTTAAAAGAAGCAAAACCAATTTGACATATTTGTTACTTAATCAGCATTTTAATAATACTTTGATATTATACTCTCACCCTTGTTATATTTCTTATCCAATGGGAATGGAACAATTCTGTTTCCTGGATTTTACAGTATGAAAATATAATTCAGATAATAGACAATGAACATCTGTTATTTACTGTCAGATACTGTAGGGCTACAATGACCTTTTGGCCTTAAGTACAGACCTTAGCATTCTTGATTGTATTTTTAATTCAGAATTATTAATTTTCTTTTGTATATGCACTAATTAGACATCTATTTGTTACCTTCAGGCTAAAAGAAAATTATTAATGTTTGACTAGATTATTGCATAGCTACACAGTCGTATCTCTTACACTTCCTGCTATTTGATTTCTTGCCTCTTCAAGTAGTATGTGGACACAATAATTTGAAAAATGATTTGCTCTAAGCCTAAATATAGGCAAAGTTTGTCTGAGACTGTCAGATTAAAAAGGCTATCTTAGGGAGACTTGGTACTAGCAATTCCATCTAGCAGGTCCAAGGAGAAACCTAGCCTTATAGACGTATCATGATTTAAATAAAGGTCCTCTGATTTGTGTCTACGGAGTAACTGCTGGCTGGAGAAGTGAACCTGATGCAAGGAGGGTCAAACAAAATAGGGTCAGTATGAGCAATATCAAGGGGGCATAAATCAAAAAGAAAAAACACAGTCAAAGAAAAATCCAAGAGTGGGATACCAGGAAGTCAGTCAATAATCAATAGAACCAGGGTCAAAATTAGGAGAATTTACAAAGACAGTCCGTGAGCTAGGTCAAGATCAAAATAAATAAAATAGGTAAAAGCACTAAAGCACAGAGATAAATCCAAGCACAATAACTGTCAATTTCCAGCAGTATTTTGGGAGTTTAAGAAGGGTGTGGTACTGCCACATTGGCAGCAGCAAAAATCATGTCGGTGGGCAGCTGAAACAGTGAATATGCATGAAGGTAAATGATCGGACCCGGAAGAAGAGTGAGCGGCCTGGAAGCAGTTACAGCCGCGCCGAAGATTCGGTAAGTATAGCGCGCTTGACCTACTCTTATCCCTTCTACCACCATTTTAAGCATCAGATTCTGGTCCCCATAGACTTATATGGGGACTGACATCTGGCCAGATATTCAGGATCAATTCTGGACTTGAACAAATTTTTTTTTAAGTCCGGTTAGTTCTGCTAAGCCCGGATATCTTGAGTTCGCCCATCACTAGTAAACATTTATCACGCTGTATCCAAGTTCTAGTATGATTTATCGTATATGATGTCACTAAAATGGTGGCTCAAGTTTGGTTTTGGGCTTCATTTTACTATGAAACAAATTCAACATACTATCAACACATGCTTGCTAAACCTTGAACAGGCTGCGTTTCATATCCCAACCACATCACAACCACTATGTTGACATATAAACACATACAGTATAGACAGCTCAAGACAGAGTAGTTTAATTCATTATATATTGGAACATTTTGTAGAGGGTGCTAGCTCCTTTGGAGTTAACCACTTAACTCTCTTTGAAAGGCAACAAATAATGGGAAGGAACTGCAACCCAAGAGGCATGGAAGATGTTTCAAGTATGATTTCTTATGAGCATCTCATATCCATTAATCACACCACAATGTGACACACATTTTATGTGAAGTGTAAAACTGTATCCTGGTTTGCTTTTTGGAGAAGTCCACCCAAACTCTGGATTTCCCTAGCATACAGTGCCCTGCAAAAGTTGTCATCCCCTTGGTTTTTTACTTATTTTGTTACATTAAAACCTGTATTTAAATATTTTATAATTCAATGTGTTTGATGCATAAGCACTAAGTACATACAGAAATTGATCAGAGAAATATGCGACCATGCACAACACTAAAAGGTATATGGTGTAAAGTAACTCCCTGACGAAGGTGACGCCGAAACGTGCGCGTCGGGGCTGGCGTCACATGTGAACACAGGTCTTCTTGTATCTAGGTAAAACAACCTTTTCTTATCACCACTACTCCCCTATTTATGTGGACACATATGTCTCTATTTTTGCACAATAGGCCATATTAATAATTTCTTTGAGCTGTATATGCATACCTCCTTAACATCCATTTACACAGCATACCACAGCTCTCATTACTGCATATACTAATGTTAAAGTTGACAACTATACATATGGTTTTGCTTTTAACATCCTCATTGGCTGGTTATATATGTGTTCATCATTACCCCCTCTTTTATTAAACAGATTCCTGATGGTTTATTACTGTATATTTACCATTGACATTACTGTTAACTATGTTAACTTGATATGGCTTTGTATACCTGAATTTTTTTCCTTTATAAACCATCAGGTCTAGTATCCTTATACCTGTTCATTGATACCTGTCCCTACCTGTTCAATATTTACACATGTGATGCCCCTGTTTTTAGCTCTCTGCCAGTTGGCATTCATTTTAATAATAAAATGTGTTATACTTTTTTGACCAAATCAGTTCTCCTGAGAATTTTTTGTTCTATATCTCGGTGCCTAATAAGCACTAAGTAGTCTAAGTTGGGGATGTAAAGTAAGAAAAATATAGGCAAAAATTAAGTTTATGGGATAAAATAAATACAAATTGCCATTTGCATAAGTCTTCACCCCTTTCGCTATAAATCCCCTAAAAATTCTTGTGCAAGGAATTACTTCATAATTCATATTTTCTCAGTGAAAGTAAGTCCACTTGTGTGTAATCTAAGTGTCATGTGGAGGGTCAGTATATATAATTTTTCTGAATGGCCACAGAGGCTGCAACACCATTAAACAAAATGCACCACTAACCAAACAACACCAGGAAGTCCAAGGAGATTTCCAAACAAATCAAAGACAAAGTTGTTGAAAAGTACAAGACAAGGTTGGGTAAAAAAAAAACCCCAATCTCTGATGATTCTCTGGAGCACCATGAAATCTCCCATCAAATGGAAAGAATATGGTACCACAACAAGCTTGCCAAAACTCTTAGCCTGAGCAAAGAGGGCATTAATCAGGAAGGCAGCATATAGCTGAAAGGTAACCCTGAAGGAGCTGTAGACCTACCAAGCAGAGACTGGAGTATCTGTCCATATGACCACAATAAACCATACACTTAATAGAGCTGGCCTTTATGGAAGAGTGGAAAGAAAAAAGTCTTGCTTATAGCCAAATATTGGAAGGCTCGTTTTGAGTTTGCCAAAAGACACATGAGAGATTCCCCAAATACATGGAGGAAGTTGCTGTGATCAGAAAAGAGCAAAATTGAAATTTTTGGCCACCAAGGTAAATGCTATGTCTGGTGCCAAGCCAACACAGCTCATCATTCCAAGAACTCATCCCCACAGTGAAACATGGTGATGGCAGCATAATGTTACAGGAATGTTTTTTTTGTCAGCAAGGACAGGGTAAGTGGTCCGAGTTGAGGGGAAAATGAATAGTGGAAAATACTGGGATATTATTGAGCAAAACCTGTTTCAGTCTGTCAGGTATTTGTTACTGGTTCACCTTCTGACCAGACAATGACTCAAATCATACTGCAAAAGCAACACTTGAGCTTTTTAAAGGGAAACCAGCAAATATATTGGAGTGGCCTAGTCAAAGTCCAGACCTTAATCCAATTGAGAATCTGTGGTCAGACTTGAAGATTGCTATTGACAAAAGGAAACTATCTAACTTGAAGGCGCTAGAACAGTTTTGCCTTGATAAATGGGCAAAAATCTCAGTGGCAAGATGTGGAAAGCTCATAGAGACTCATTCAAAGCAACTTGCAGCTGTAATTTCTGCAAAAGGAGGCTGTAGAAAATTACTAACTTTAGTGTGGTAAATAAATAGTTATTCATACTAAAGTGTTCATTTTTTTGTCCTATATGTTATTTGCGTCACAATAAAATGAAAAACAAATGTTTACAGTTGTAGGCATGCTCCTTACATGAACTGGTTCAAACCTTCCAAAAAAAACCCCAATGAAATTCCCAGTTGTGAGGTAGCAAAATATGAAAATTGCCAAGGGAGTGACTACTTTTGCAAGGCACTGCATTGTGTAATAATCCTTTCATGCACACCTGTTGAAAGGTGTTATACTGCCCCAGTTATTCCTCTGCCTGCTGTAGTGTGATTAATAGTTTTGAAATACTCAGAATAAATAGCACTTGAATCATACATCTTTGCTATTTGGTGCGCAGTTCTTCGCTCCTATTCAGAGTATGTAAATCATGTTTTGTTTTTAAAAATCTCTACCACAGAAAATGTTTCATAGATGTGCCATATTTTTTTTGGCAATTTAAACTTCCCATCTCTTTTGCTGTTTTCATCTTTAGCATTCACATGTTCGTTCACCGTTTTACTGATGGATCTTGCACAATGACATTTTATAAGGCTGTTTTAATATTAGCATTGGTTTTCTTTTATATATCACATTTTTTATCATGCATCTCTTTCATATAAGCCTTTTAAAAATAACTTTACTATAAAAAGACATAGTTCTACAAATTATTTAAGAAGACGTCCGGAATTATGCAAAACTCCATATCTACCACAGACATCTAATTCTATGTCTGACAGCAATATTAGATAAAACTTGGTGGATTTACAGTACATCTCTGTTACGGGGTATGCCAGTAGTCACCTGCTAGCTCTAAAAAATGTACTTTGAACAGGCTTTGCGCTGGCTACTCTGACTATCAGTTTCTATCAGTCCTCTGGGCTTTAGGGGTACTTCACACACAGCGAGATCGCTACTGAGATCGCTGCTGAGTCACGTTTTTTGTGACCTCATTAGCGATCTCGCTGTGTGTGACACTGAGCAGCGATCTGGCCCCTGCTGTGAGATCGCTGCTCGTTACACACAGCCCTGGTTCGTTTTTTTATTGTTGCTCTCCCGCTGATAAGCACACATCGCTGTGTGTGACAGCGAGAGAGCAACAATCCTGAATGTGCAGGGAGCAGGAGCCGGCGTCTGACAGCCTGCGGTAAGCTGTAACTAAGGTAAACATCAGGTAACCAAGGTGGTTACCCGATATTTACCTTCGTTACCAGCCTCCGCAGCTCTCACGCTGCCAGTACCGGCTCCTGCTCCCTGCACACGCTAAGTTAAGCGGTGTGAGCTGGTAACTAAGGTAAACATCGGGTAACCATACCCGATGTTTACCTTAGTTACCAGTGTCCGCAGCTTCCAGACGCCGGCTCCGTGCAAGCGCAGCGTCACTTGCACGTCGCTGCTGGCTGGGGGCTGGTCACTGGTCGCTGGTGAGATCTGCCTGTTTGACAGCTCACCAGCGACCATGTAGCGATGCAGCAGCGATCCTGACCAGGTCAGATCGCTGGTCAGATCGCTGCTGCATCGCTAAAGTGTGAAGGTACCCTTACTCTTTAATACTTTACAGAGGCTTAACTGATACCGGGGTCCCTGGAGTGAGACTTCAGAGTCTCTGGCTGTGGGGCAGACTGGAAGGAATGGTCTTGTCATTGGGTCAAAATCGATATAAAGAAGAAAGGCCAGATAGTGGTCCTAGATCCGGACAGGAATACCACAGGCTTAACAAGGATAATACAAGCTGCAGCTAACCAGAGGTAGTATTCACTATAACTGGCACAGGAAACTGACTCCCTGACGTTAAGTAGGGTGAAGCCACATGCAACAATACTAACTAGCCAGAAATTAACCAAAATAGGTGGAACCACAAGTCACAAAAGTATCTCAGGACTGTCATATATTTGCCCTGTTTTGCCCAGAGACCAAAGCAGAATTAGAAGGCAGAGGCACCAACAACGTCACAATCTCCTTATTATAAAGTATGTGATATTGCACCTAAATGCTTCTACAATGCTCTCATCATATTGAAGATTATGATTAGATTAGTGTGTTAGTGTAGATATGTGTGATTTTAATTCATTCTTTATAAGATATAATTCTGAAAATGTTATCACAACTCATCTATTAAAAAACAATCACTTCCAAGTTTTTTATTTCAATTAAGTAAATTAATAGCATAGGATTAGGCAGCCTGCTGTTTTTGAACAATAAAAAAGTATAAAATATTATTTTATGAAACTTTTCAACTCACTTCTGCCATTGTGAGTTTGGATTAAAAAAATAAAATAGCCAGACTCCTCCGAAACAATTGCAGCAATTATGCACTTTATAAAAAACAGCTCCATGTATTTTATATCACCATGATCCGTTTTCTAAATAATGGCACTAAAAAAATGTCTACATGGATTGAAAGCTTTAATTGTATAATATGATCCACTGAGCCAACAAAACATAAAGGTGATATTTTTTATGTAATTAAAAAAATGTTATTAACTTTTTTTTGGTTTGAGAAAAAGTATTCTACATAAAACGTATTCTGTACAAAACTTTTATCACATGTTATGCCAAGTGCAGGCCTGAAGGGGTCAATCATGGCAGAGAAATGAATGTCATCATTGCAACCCTTGTCCATTGTTTAGGAATTTATGCAAGACTGCCCTGTAAAGTTTTTGATTGTACATTGGTCTGTAGCTCTACACCAGATTTTTTTACTATTATAACCAAGAGAAACATTTGTTCTTTTGGATGCTGAGATACCACATGGATGTACTGTATGTAGCTAGCATTATGAAGCATAAAAATGCCCATTAATCCTTATTTTAGAGCTGGAAAGGCCTCAAATGTTGCTTTATGACCAAATTATGGTCATTAGACTCAGGGTTATCTATACATACTTCATGTTGAATTTTAGCTCTGGTTGTTTCTGAAATTATGGTTCAGATTGTTATGAGCGTACTTACCCTTTGAGTGGTCATTTTCTATATTATTGCTCTTTATTACATAACTGTTATGATATTGGTCATATGGATGGTAGAAGTCTATCAGGTTCAACCTATTATGATATACTGTTGACCCACTTGAAGGCAAAAAGATCTTAGTGAAGTTATATCCAATTGTGTCAAAACAAGGAGAACAATCCCTTCCTGTATTACTCTAATGAGCAAAGGGGTTCAAGTGATTTCACAAATGTATGACTTGTCAAAATAGATCAGAACTTTAAGACTTAGATATGCGCTATAGAGGACATAGGACCCACTGCTAATGGATTTCTGACATTGAACTTGGTAACAGAGATGTAACTCTAAAATTAATTAACACTAGAAGTCCCAGAAATTTCGAGCTCCCCCCTGAAGTCCCGAAAGAGGGTCAAATGACATACAATAAACTGACTAGAACTAACTAGAAACTAAATGGCTAAACTCAATGGAAAACAACAACCTTCTGTGGTGCGACAGTAATGGCCTTAATTACAGAACAAAAGACGGTGATTCTAGGATGTTAGCTAAAATCCTAGAGGTCATTCGACCGGTCTCTAGGTTCCAAAGGTAGAAATGTTAAATGACCCCTCTCTGGGACTTCTAGTGTTAAACCACTTCAGTGTGAAAAACACCACAACAGACCCAGGTTCAAAAACGTATTCTTAATGTCATATTTTCACTGACGAGCAAAAGGTTAACAATATTTTGAACTTTTGATTTTTAGGCTCCATATTTCACCATCCACTACAGCTAGCAAGAGCTAGATAACCTTTATTTTACAGACCATTAGCTTAGCTATCTCATACCTACATACCTATATATGACTTGCAACTATTCAGCATATGGTTAGTTATTCAGATTCTTGTCATGTCACTGCATTGTTACTGTTTTGCTCCTAGTGGTAGAAAAATCTATTTCTTCCTGTACACTACAAATTACAACCTGTTTTCACATTCCCTAATAGCTCAGTCTTTTATTAAGTTGATTCCTATGTGAAAGGTTACTGGTTTGAATATAGGAGCAGCCATGAAGAAGCTTTCCCAAGAAAAGCCAAACAGCATAATCCACCTCATCAATAGTGGTCTCTTGTCCAAGAACATTGCCGAACTGCACCATAGGAGTGCCTTGATAGATGGAAGAATATAAAATGAAGTCTGTCTATCCATTCAAAAGCCAAAAGGTATGCTTCCAGGCAAAATAACAGTAAAAAATCAGCTCATCACAAGATCTATCAGCTCTGGTGCGATAAACACAGCAGTAGAGGTGGCTCTTATGCTTTGTTTTAGTGAGATCACAGACGCCAATGCAAGCACAAAAAGGAACAGCAAAAGATTGGAAACCAGTGATTTGGAGTGATGAGACAAAAATCAATAGCGTAGGCTCTGATGGGTGCAAATGGATCTGAAAGAAACAACAGAAAAGGGCTAACAAATCGAGAAATTGAAGCATATATCAAGTTTACTGGAGGAAACCTGATGATATGGGGTTGTTTCATTGGAAAAGGCATTTGATACTTGGCCAAGATTGCAGGTGGTCTTAATGCTGAATTGTATGTGAGTATCCTACAAGATGAGATTCTTAATACACTCAAGTACCATGGCAATTAAAAGGACGGCATAGAGTTCCAGTAGAAAAACGACTAGGAGCATACATTGAGATTGGTGTTGAAATGGTTCAATGACTATGAAGTAGAGGTGCTGGATTGGCACACAGTCCTCAGACCTTAACCCAATTGAACACGGGAGTAGAGTTCAATAAAAAGCTGTATATACATTAAAGTAAGTTGACCACTATGCACCAACATTAGGAATGTGTAAAAGAGACCTGGAATTTCAGTCAAGACATATTTGAATCTCATCGAGAGCATTTCCAGAAACATTCCGGCAGTGTTGAAAGTCAAAGGTGGATTAACAAAATAATACAAATTCAAATTTAGATTTTTAGGAGCAAAGCTGTTACAATGCAGTGATATGACAAAACTCTGTATAACTAATCATATGCTAAATAGTTGCAAGTCAAATTTATGTATGAGATAGCCAAGATTATTCTATAAAAAATTGTGATAGTCACATGTTCGAAGCTGTGGTGGATGGTGAATGTCAAAAGTTCAAAACATTGTTAACATTTTGCTTGTCAGTGGAAATATGACATTCAAAATACCGTTTTGCATCTGGAAGTGTTATTGTATTTTTCACACTGATGTGGTTTAATTCATTTTAGAGTTAAATTTCTGTTAACAAATTTAATTTCAGTAATCCAATAGCAGGGGGTCCTCTGTCCTCTACAGTGCAAAACCTTAAGCTGGGTTTACACACTGCAACATCTCAAACGACATCGCTGTAACGTCACCGGTTTTGTGACGCAATAGCGATGTTGTTTGCGATGTTGCAGTGTGTGAATCCTATCAGCGACCTGGCCCCTGCTGTGAAGTTGTAATCGTTACAAATCATTCAGGACCATTCCTAGGTCCTTTGTTTCCCGCTGTGCAGCATGAAGTTTCAGTGTGTGAAGCCTTTTCAGCGACTTTGTTAGCAACTTCCCTTTCAAAAGGCTGCTTATCAACGTCCCCAACAACCAGCTAGGTCGCTCTGCAGATCCAGATCGCTGTTGAGTTGTTGGCCAGGTTTGCCTGTTTGAACGCTCACCAGAGACTTAGCAGAGACTTAGGGAGGTCGCTACTGCGTCACCAAACCGGTGACGTTACAGCGATGTCCTTTGCGATGTTGCAGCGTGTAAACCCAGCTTTAGTTTTAAAGCTTTGATTTGTTTTAACAAGTCCTACATTTGTCAGTTGGTTCACCAATTTACTTAGAGAGCATTCTTGCCTATAAAGGCATATCTAAGAGTTGGAAAAACTTTTATGGAAAGTAAAAGAACTCAATAGATTGAATACGTAAAATGGGTTACTTAGTAAAAAAAAAATGAGATTTATATCTACTGTATGTACAGTATTAAAGTTTATATAGAACTGCATATTGTATGCCAGTGCACTTTTCTCTTCTGCATCCAACATCCGTCCTCAGCCAACCATCGTCAGCACTTCTTGGGCTTTCTAGATCCAGCAACATTATAACAATGCATGGGACTGGGTCACAAGGCCTAAAAAGTGCAAGAGTTGCTAAAAATGCCTGACAAGAAAGCTGAGTGCTAAAGTGAAAGCAGCCTAGATCTAGGCCATTGATGACCCCAATGCAGATTCAAGTTCAAAGCAATGAAATGTAGGTTCAAGGCAATGAAATTATTTTTCTGCAATTCTAGCACTCAGCAGTCTAAAATTATTTAACAAGGTATGCAGAAAAAATGCATTTCCAAAATTAGTAGCATTTCACAAAATACTGCTCCTAAATGTCAAACGTCCAATATACAATTGAATGGTATATACAGATAGCATATTGTAACATAATAGTTAATAATGTCACACAGTTCAAGACTGAGAATCAATGGTGGAGGAGATGATACGGGTCTTTAAAGAAGTTTTGTTTAGTTCTTGGTGACAGTTCCCATACTTTGCACTGACGAGGGTCAATCACCCCGAAACACCGTGTCGGAAAATTGGGGTTCTGATGTAGTATAAATCCTAAGTCATATGAAAAGGCTTGTTGAAAAGCCACTTTTGACTTGTAGGATTGCTATTTCCAATAGGTGGCGCTAGAGATTGTCTCCTTCCTTACTGGAGGGACAATTTTAATATTTCCCAGATGGGCATTGCAGCTATAAGTCCCTTCATTGGTAGCCAGATTGGTTTGTCAGGTCTCTGCAAGGAGAATAGTCTTCCCCATGGTGACTGTAAGCACTTGTTGTTAAATAGTAGATCAATAATTTTCTGCATAAGAAAGATCTTGGAAATAATATTCATTTGTTACAACCATGACGCAATAACTTTTAGGGTTCCTTGATTCAAAAAAAAAAAAAAAAAACTTTGCTTATAAAAATGTTGCTTTTTTAAGATAAATATTCTGAATTGCAGCTAGGTTCTAATTTAGTTCTGTCTTCTTTTAGTTTATAATGAATTTTCTTATCATGAAATATCTAGTCTCCAAGTATAGCCAAGTACAGCTGCTATAGTTCTGTTTTATGGCACTAAATAGGAAAACTTAATTTATCTCATCTTATTATAAAGATATTGGTATTGAGACCCATAATACTAGAACTCATAAAGATGACTTTATATTCAGAAATACATTAGCAAAAGGAATTTGGCAGGGTTATAATTTTATGAAATAGACAGGGCAAACAACGGTGGATGCCAGAAATAATGTCAAATCTAATAGATTCTCTATGTGGCCAAGGTAGGGTTTATTAAGTTAGAACAATTAACTACAACAAAGCAATAAACAAATATATCACTGTCTAGGACTGAATGTACAAAACTAGTAAAGGTAAACATTAGATTATGTTTTAAAGATCTTACTGTTTTGCTAAATCTAGTAAATACTAAACATTTGTATTATTATTATTGAGCACCAGCAGTGGCCCCATTGAGTTGTACTTTCACCTGTATTGGCATCCTAGAAGCTAAGATACTTGAAAGCAGTAATGGAACAGGGATCCATCAGCTTTCTCCTCCATCATTCTCCCTGTGCATATGAGCTTTGATGTTTCAGAAAAGTCTGCTCTACAAAGATGTGCAGAACTTCAAAACACCCACTTCAGAGACTGGAGCAGAGAGAGAAGGAGGAGAGGTCAGAATTTTATTTATTTATTTTAATCATTGGGGGCAAAATTATCATTTTAATAGTTATGTGGGTGCCACAACACAGTTTGGAGGGTCATGTGTGAGCCCTTATACAGTTTGCAGGGCTATGTAGGCCCATTATACTGTTTGGAGGGCTATATTGGGGCGGTTATATTTGGAGAGCTATATGTGAGCCATTTTATTGTTTTTAGGGCTGTAAGAGGGCCAAGTATACTGTTTGTTTAGTTGTCTGTGGGCCAATAATACTGTTTGGAGGGCTATGTGGGGGGCCATTATCCTATTTGAAGGGCTATATATGGGTCATTGTACTGTTCTGAGGGCAATGTGGGGCCATTATGCTGTTTGGAGGGCTATATATGGCTTATTACACTGATTGAAGGGCTACAAGGAAAATTACTTTGTAAAGGTAGCAACATTTTGAGATATACTGTTCTATGACCCTGACCAGATGGATTTGCTCTCCAGTCCAGCACTGATCAGGGTAAGGATATGTCTCATCATACAGTGTCATGACGTTTAAGAGTATTTGGACTGAAAGCCCATTCTGCAGTCACCAAACTTCTCATTAGCAGAAAGAATCAAAAGGCTAAACTAACCTTTGGTGAATAGCTTGTTGTGTGGACAGAGAAGTGGTCCACAGTTATTTTTAGTGATGAAAACAAGTTTAATTTTTTGGGTCTTATGGGAAACATGGTCGATGACAAACTAGGGAAAGACTGAACCCAAAGTGTGTTAAGAAATCAGAGAAAGGTGGTGGAGGCAGTGTCATGGTTTGGGGAATGTTTTCTGCATCAGGAGTTAGACCTCTCATACAGCTACATGGCAGAGTGAATGCAAGTGTGCATCAGAAATATCTTCAACAACATGTGGATCCTTACTTGCATTCATCACTCAATCGGCTAGCAATTTTCATGCAGGACAATGCCCCGGTCACACAGCAAAATGGGGAAAGCAATTCCTTGAAACAGAAAAAAATGAAACAATGAAATGGCCAGTCCAGAGTCCTGATCTAAACCCAATAGAAAACCTCTTGAAAATCCTTGGTGACAAAGTCATGTCTAAGAAACACACAACAGTCAAAGAAGTGTGGAAGAGACTAGATGAAGAGTGGACCAAAATCACACCTGATCAGTGTGAGAGACTAGTGATGTCCTGTGGCTGCAAATGTGCTCAAGTCAATCAAAGCAAAGGCATGTACACTTCCTACTGATTGATGGGTGTTGTTATCGTCAGAAAATTTACTTATATTTTTTCTCTGTGCTACAGTCATTGCTGTTCTTTAATTATAGTGATTATGTTGTAGGCAAAACAAAGGTTTTATGTTGATAAACTTTGGATCTTTTGTAAAACACTATTCTAGTGGCATGGTGTACCCCTTACAAATAAACCTTCAAATGTTGATCAATGTAGATTACACTATTTCTGAAAAAAACAAGTGATCATATATTGTTCTCTAATTTTGATCTCCAGTGCATAGCTGTTACTTTGCATGTGCTTTAATTTGCATTTTTGGATTTCACGGCAAAATGTCTCTACAAGCAGTAATTTCAGGAAGTATTCCTGAGCCCATACAGTTATTTGCATGACCAAATCATACGTCCTTTTAACACAATTTTGCCTGAATGTCTTTAGATTAATTGCACCCATTTTTATCTGTTAACATTGTCTCTTGTCCATATATATATTTCTCCCAAATCTCTGAATCTTTTGATGATATTGTGTACAGTGGATGTTGGAATATTCAAAGTCTTTGCAGTTTTATATTGAAGAATGCTTTTCCGAAATTGTTCCACAATTTCTTGATGCTATTCTTCACAGCTTGGAGAACCTCTGACCATCTTTGCTTCTGAGAGACTCTGCCTCTCTAATATGTTTTTTTTTATACCCTGTCATTAGATTCTTTAAATTGTAAGTTAAAAAATGTGACCCTTTATCTTTTTTTTATTAGTACCACACTCTTTTCCAGCCTTTTATTAATCTGCTACCAACTTTTTGAGATGTATTTATGTTATCAATTTCCAAATTAGTTAGTTTTAAAATTAAATGGAAATAATGTTCAATTTTTAACTTCTGATCTATATTCTATGTTCTATTGTGATACTTAAAACAATTGTATTCTTATTTTTTAGATTTTACCCAGTTTCTTATCTTTTATTGGATTTGAGGTTTTACTTGGCTGTGGTATAATCCCATAATCATGTCTATGGTTTAGCAGTTCTATGAAAGAAGAATTATTTCATTATGTATCATATGTTACATTTTAAAAGGGCATATTTTAGGTGAATCTTTGTTCTGGGTGAATGAATCTCAAGATACTCCTATTGATATTGGCCTGTAGCCAAGCACTAAGTTTTTGGATGAAACTAAAAGGAAAAAAATGACTTCCCTAATCTTTCCAATGGATACTTAAGACTTCAAAATGTATAAAGTGAAAAGGCTTCTCACGCAACATCATGTAATTACAAGATGCCCCAAAAATGATTTTAATATAGTGCCGAAGTTTGCACTATTGTGTTCTGGATGCTACTGAGTACTAAAGTTGATGCTAATACAGGGTAGAGCATCTCCTTGCTTATTTCTAAAGACAATGTACTGTATGTATATGGTTAAGATTTGTCTCTATATTTTTAGCAACGCCAACAGAGAAATTACATTTTAAATTTACATTTTTCCAGTGTTTGGATCTTGATGTTACCCCTATAATTTTCTTTCCTGTAGATGTTTTCAGTCAGTAGAGCCACCTAAAAACAAGCTGTCAACAAATATAGAAACAGACCTACCTTTTGGTAGATTTGCTACATAAATAATTTTTTTGTTTCGAAATACTTTAAGTTCCAAGGTTAGAACACTATGTTTCATAATCGAAGGACAGGGACAACCATTTATACAAGGTCCAATGCTATTATTATTATTATTATTATTATTATTATTATTATTATTCAATTACAGATGATAGACTGAGTTGAGTAAGGTTGTTCGATTGATAAATCTAAGAATTGTAGTTTCTTACTTTATGATATTATTATTTTTTTCTTTCATTTATTTGGAAGCATTCAATGAAACAGATACACAGAATGAAATAGAGCTTGACTGATTTATAAGATAGATGGATAGAAAGATAGATAGACAGATACATACAGACAGTCATACATATAAATAGACAGACAGGCATATAGATAGAAAGACAGATAGATAGATAGACAGATAGATAGATAAATAGATAGACGCAAACAGATAGATAGATAGATAGATAGATAGATAGATAGATATAGTGATAGATAGACACAAAAAGATAGATAGATAGATAGATAGATAGATAGAGATAGATGATAGATAATAGATAGATAGACACATACTGATTGATTGATAGATAGATAGATAGATAGATATAGTGATAGATAGACACAAAAAGATAGATAGATAGATAGAGATAGATGATAGATAATAGATAGATAGATAGACACATACTGATTGATAGATAGAAGGAGTGAATCAAGCTGCAAAAGACCTCAACAAAATATTCCACACCATGGCCAAATTGTCCGACCTCAAACAAGTCAACTACAAGAGGCCAAAAGAAAAGCAGATCAATGGTTGGTTTGACAAAGAGTGTAAAGCCGTTCGAAAGACCCTGAGAACAGCCTCAAACAATAAACACAGAGACCCCAACAACTCAGACCTGAGGGAAGCCTATGACACCATACAAAAGCAGTACAAAACCATCCTCAGGAGGAAGAAGCAGAGCTACATCTCTACCAAACTTAGCCAACTCCAAGACGCCCTCCAAGACAACTCCTTCTGGGAAATATGGAGCCACATGGACACAAAGAGCAAGAAAAAGACTGATACCCATATCCAAAATGGCAACATCTGGCTCCAGTACTTCAGAGACCTCTACAAAGACATCCCAAAAGAAGGAGTAAGCCAAGAGCAGGAAAACATAACATCAAAACTAAAGGCAATGGAAGAGAAAATCAAAAACTTCCAAAACCCACTGGACACACCAATTACATTACAGGAAGTTGCAGAGAAAATCACTTCCATAAAGTGTAAAAAATCTAGTGGTCTGGATGGAATCCCCCCAGAGATGTTGAAGTACAGCCCACCAGAAATTCAAGCTGCAATGGTTAAACTGTTCAACATTGTGCTGAGTGCTGGCTACTTCCCTCGTACCTGGAACCAAGGACTCATTACACCGATCCACAAGAGTGGGGACAGGTATGACCCTGCCAACTACAGAGGCATATGTGTCAGCAGTAACTTGGGAAAACTGTTCAACAGCATCCTAAACAAAAGGATCATCAGTTTCCTTACCGAGCACAATGTCCTGAGCAAAAGCCAAGCAGGGTTCGTGCCAAACCACCGCACCACGGACCACATCTACACCCTGCACAGTCTCATTCAGAGCCACGTCCACAATACAAAGCATGGGAAGATATACGCCTGCTTTGTAGACTTTAAAAAGGCCTTTGACTCAGTGTGGCACCCGGGCTTGTTCTTAAAAATGCTGGAAAGCGGAATAGGAGGAAAGACCTACGATGTCATCAAAAGCTCCTACACCGAGAACCTCTGCAGCGTGAGTGTGAACGGTAGAAGAACGGCTTATTTCCAGCAGAGCCGAGGAGTCAGACAGGGCTGCAGCCTAAGTCCAACGCTCTTCAATATTTACATCAATGAGCTGGCTGCTGCTCTGGAATCTTCACCTGCTCCAGGTCTCACACTCCATGACGCCCAGGTGAAATTCTTGCTCTATGCAGATGACCTACTGCTGGTGTCACCAACCGAGAAAGGTCTCCAAGACAACCTACAAATTTTGGAGAAATTCAGCTCCACATGGGCACTACCGATCAATCTAAAGAAAACCAACATCATGGTGTTCCAGAAGAGAAAAAGAAGATTTGACCAGCATCCTTCATTTGTCCTAAACGGCTGCACTCTAACAGGAACAGACAAATACACCTACTTGGGCCTGGAAATTCACCAGTCAGGGAGCTTTAAACAAGCCATAGAGACCCTGAAAAACAAGGCCTGCAAAACCTTTTATGCCATCCGAAGGAAATTGTATCATCTGAAGCCACCAGTGAGGGTCTGGCTAAAAATCTTCGATTCCATCATTGCCCCAATCCTCCTGTATGGCAGCGAAGTCTGGGGCCCTCACACTTACCCAGATTGGTCAAGGTGGGATTCCAGCCCAACAGAAATATTCCACCTGGAATTCTGTAAGCACCTTCTCCAGGTCCATCGAAGCACCTCCAACAGCGCCTGTCGAGCTGAGCTGGGCAGATTCCCTCTACACCTAGCAGCTCTGAAGAGGTCACTATCATTTCAGGCTCACCTACAGAGTAGCAATCCAAGCTCCCATCACCACAAAGCTATGATGTATATACGTGGGCCAGATGAACCAGGACCCGTGGCACAGCTCTCCCAAACCCAACTGGACAAAATAACCAATCACAGCAGCCTGACAAGAACCAGAATCAGGAAGATGGTAGACGAGGGCCAGGAGAGGTATGTCAGTGACTGGAGGACCGACATCAACACCTCACAGAAACTAACCACGTACCAGAGTCTACAGAGAGACTACAGACTGGCCCCGTATCTGGAGAAAATCCCGGACCCCAGAGACCGCAGGACCCTGAGCCGATATAGACTCAGTGCCCACAGTCTAGCCATCGAATCCGGCCGACACAAGCAGAGCTACAAGCCAAGGGAGGACAGACTGTGCCAACACTGTGACCTGGAGGCCCTGGAGGATGAAACCCACTTCCTGCTACACTGCACCAAGTACTCAGCAGTGAGGGACACTCACTTCAGGAGACTCTCCCATCTCTTCCCGGATTTCAGCTCCATGAAGGAGGAAGAGAAAATATATATCCTGCTGGGGGAAGAAGAGAGCGCAGTGGAGATAGCAGCGCGGTATGTGAGCGAATGTCATAGACTTCGAGAAAGAGAACTATGATAAGTCATGGACTTCCATAGCCCCCCATCCCAGATGTGGCCCCCCAATCCCCACCCTGGATATGTCCCATCCACCGTTACCACAGTCCCCACCGTGGATATGCCCCATCATAAGCCATGGACTTCCATAGCCCCCATCCTAGAAGTGCCCCCACAGTCCCCACCCTGGATGTGCCCCATCCATCCTTCCTACAGTCCCCACCCCCCATCCCCACAGCCCCAGCCCCTAATGTACACTTGCTTTGGCAAAACTAATTTGTATTTGGTCCTGCCAATAAAGCTTATTTGATTTGATTTGATTTGATTTGATTTGATAGATAGATAGATAGATATAGTGATAGATAGACACAAAAAGATAGATAGATAGACACAAACAGATAGATAGATAGATACAAACAGCTAGATAGATATATAGATAGACATACTGATAGAGAGATAGATAGATAGATAGACACAAACAGATAGATAGATAGACACATACTGATAGACAGATAGATAGATAGCTAAATAGGTAGATAGATAGATAGATAGACACATACAGATAGATAGATAAACACATATAGATAGATAGACACATACAGATAGATTAATAGATAGATAGACAGACATATAAAACGATAGATAATTAGAAAGATTTATAGACACAAACAG
Organism: Anomaloglossus baeobatrachus; assembly: GCF_048569485.1. Taxonomy (NCBI): domain Eukaryota; kingdom Metazoa; phylum Chordata; class Amphibia; order Anura; family Aromobatidae; genus Anomaloglossus; species Anomaloglossus baeobatrachus. Next base: position 481,361,556 of record NC_134355.1, read on the forward strand.
ACAGGCAAACATACAGACATACAGATTGATAGATAAAGTATTCAGACAGATAGGTATTAACTAGAGATGAGCGAACCGGTCCCGGTTCGGCTCGAGGCCGGTTCGCCGAACGGGGGTCCCGTTCGAGTTCGGTTCGTCGAACGTTCGACGAACCGAACTCGAACGTATAGGCTATAATGGGAGGCAATCACAAACACATAAAAATGCATTATAAATGTACACAAACAGTTAATAAACATTGCCATAACACTTACCGGTCCTCGCGATCCCTTCTGCACTCTGTCTCCTGCCGCTATTCCATCCGATGATCGCTGAATCCTCCCGGTGACCTGCACTGCCAGCAGAGAAGCAGGACCTATCGTGACGTCAAAATAGCCATGTGACCAGTCACGTGGCTATTATCTCATTGGCTACAGACTGGTCACATGACTATGACACGTCATGTAGGACCTGCGAGTGCATCTCTCCGGTACACGGTGCACATATGTGTATCGCCGTGTACCGGCGACATGCTCTAGCACACGGTCGACTCCCCGTTCCGTTAGGGACCGGCTGACACAGCCGGTCATTAACGGAGATCACCGTTGCCATAGTAACGCAGTTAGCGGTGACGTCACCGCTAACCGCGGCTCCGGGAGCACCGTTGCTATGGTAACGCGTCTGTCAGCGTTACCGCTAGCAGCCAGCAGTGATCACTCACGGAGTGAAGGCTGCACGCTGCTTCCCGATTGTAGTGAGCATTGTAGTTAGGATGGAGGTTCCCCAGCCCCAAGTGATGCCCCTCACTACAATCGTCACTACTACTACACTAGAAAGAAAGAAGACAGAAGAGCAGGATCGTGGAGGGCTGACAGGGGTAATAAAGATGGAGTCTCTAATGTGTCTGTGTATTTATTTCTATTAAAGTATTTTTTCTCTGTGTGGTGTCTTTTTTTAACCCTTTATTGGAGATTCTTAATGGCCGGGTCAAACGTGCCTGACATTAAGAATCTCTGGCTTAATACTGGCTGGTAAAACAAAGCCAGTATTAACTCATGATTACCCAACAAGCCACCCGGCTCCAGGGCTGTTGGAAGAGTTGGATACAGCGCCAGATGATGGCGCTTCTATGAGAGCGCCATTTTCTGGGACGGCTGCGGACTGAAATCCGCAGCAGAGGCGCCCACAAACCTCGGGCTAACCTGTGCTGCGGATTCCAATCCCCAGCTGCCTAGTTGTACCCGGCTGGACACAAAAATAGGGCGAAGCCCACGTCATTTGTTTTTTAATTATTTCATGAAATAAGTGAAATAATTAAAAAAAACGGGCTTCCCTATATTTTTGGTTCCCAGCCGGGTACAAATAGGCAACTGGGGGTTGGAGGCAGCCCGTGGCTGCCAGCTGTACCTGGCTAGCATACAAAAATATGGCGAAGCCCACGTCATTTTTTTGGTGGGCAAAAAACTTCTGCATACAGTCCTGGATGGAGTATGCTGAGCCTTGTAGTTCTGCAGCTGCTGTCTGCTCTTCTCTATACAGACAGACAGCAGCTGCAGAACTACAAGGCTCAGCATACTCCATCCAGGACTGTATGCAGAAGTTTTTTGCCCCCTGAAAAAATTATGTGGCTTCGCCATATTTTTGTATGCTAGCCAGGTACAGCAGGCAGGTACGGCTGCCCCCAACCCCCAGTTGCCTATTTGTACCCGGCTGGGAACCAAAAATAAAGGGAAGCCCTTTTTTTATTATTTCATGAATTTCATGAAATAATTAGAAAACAAATGACGTAGGCTTTCCCCATTTTTGTGTCCAGCCAGGTACAACTAGGCAGCTGGGATTGGAATCCGCACCACCGGTTGGCCTGAGCTTTCTGGGCCCCACTGCTGCGAATTGCAGTCTGCAGCCACCTCAGAAAATGGCATTTTCATAGAAGCGCCATCTTCTGGCGCTGTATCCAACTCTTCCAGCACCTGCCTGCTATACCTGGCTAGCATACAAAAATATGGCGAAGCTCACGTCCTTTTTTTGTAGCTTTTTGGCAAAAAAAAAAAAAAAATGCTTCCCTGGATTTTCCATTGCCAGTGAAGGTAACACCAAGCAGTGGGGGTTAGCAGCCAGTAGCTGCTTGGATTACCCTTAGCTAGCAATACAAAAAATGCAGTGGGAGCTAACATATATTTTTTTTAATTATTTATTTAAATAACTAAAAATAAAATGGGCTTCCCTGTATTTTGATTGCTGGACATCACAGTGCTGTAAAAATAAATCTTTAAAAAAATGACGTAGCGCTCCGCGGTATTTTTGATTCTCAGCGCAGATAAAGCAGACAGCTATGGGTTGCCACCCCCATCTGCCTGCCGTTACCTTGGTTGGCAATCAAAATACAGGGAAGCCCATTAATTTTTTCTATTTAAAAAATAGTTAAAAAAAAAAAATTACGTTGGGTCCCCCCATTTTTGATAGCCAGCTAGGGTAAAGCAGACGGCTGTAGCCTGAAAACCACAGCTGGCAGCTTTACCGTGGTTGGGGATCCAATGTGGAGGTCCCCTCAGGCTCTTTTTTATAATTATTTTATAAATATTAATAATTACACAATAAAAGTAGGGGACCCCCCAAATTGGATCACCAGCCAAGGTAAAGCGGACAGCTGTGGTCTGGTATTCTCAGGGTGGGAAGGTCCATAGTTATTGGGCCTTCACAGCCTAAAAATAGCAGGCCGCAGGCACCCCAGACGTGGCGCATCCACTAGATGCGCCAATCCTGGCGCTTCACCCCAGCTCATCCCGTGCCCTGGTGCAGTGGCAAACGGGGTAATAAATCGGGTTGATACTAGCTGTAAAGTCACCTGAGATCAAGCCCAGCAGTTTGTGATGTCATGGCGTCTATTAGATACCCAACATCATAAACTGTCAGTACTAACAAAAACAAAAAATCGACAAAAGAAATTTATTTGAAAAAACAGTCCCCAAAACATTTCCTCTTTCACCAATTTATTGTAAGAAAAAAAATAAAGGGGTCCCACGACGACTCTGGACCGTCTAGAATATGGGGGGGAGACACTCAGGGAACGTATCCCCCATTTTCTAGGAGTGCGGACCCTTCATGTGAGGAGTGTGGGTGCAATGAATCTGCACTCACTCTCCCCGGGTCCACAGCAGCAGAGTCCATGTCGTAATGGTTGCTACCAAAACTGCAATGCCCTGCTCATGAGGTAAGGGCATGCCTAATCAGGAGAACTACTGTAGAGGAAGCTCTGCTCACTGGTATATAGGTGCTCAGAGGTAATAATAGATAAAATTAGTGAGTAACCTCGGCACTCTATATCTCCCAGACTAAGTCAGTAAGTCACAACGGATAGTAATGCAAAATCACTCTTTATTGGTCCGTATTAAGAAAATTTTTTTTTCATAAGCATATATGTTTTTGTCCAAAACAAGTTACAAATGACGTTTCGGCCTGAGCCTTCGTCAGATTGGACTTATCTGCATGTAATCATGAAAAATGACAATAATCAGTATCACATAAGAGTGAGAGAACAATAACATAAACTCGAACAATGTAGAGGTACAATTGGGATGCAGCAAAAAAATTGCAACACAGCAAGAAATGAAACACATGATACAAATGTCATAATACAGTACAAGGACAATATAGTAATGACAAATATGGGGTCAGAGTAGACTTAGACAGCTCTGGTACGAAAGAGATGTCAATCATAAAGTAACATGTGCAGTAGGTGTAGAGCTACACTATGCATGGCAGAGCTAATGGGTAGACCGACCATAGAAAAAGTAGAGAAAAAGTGGAGAAAAAGTGGAGAATAAGTGGAACATAAGAGGAGAAAAAGTGGAGAAAAAGTGGAGAAAAAAGTGGAGAAAAAGTGGAGAAAAAGTGGAGAAAAAGTGGAGAAAAAGTGGAGCATAAGAGGAGAAAAAGTGGAGAAAAAAGTGGAGAAAAAGTGGAGAAAGTGGAGAAAAAAATGGAGAAAAAGTGGAGAAAAAGTGGAGAATAAGAGGAGAAAAAGTGGAGAAAAAGTGGAGAAAAAGTGGAGAATAAGAGGAGAAAAAGTGGAGAATAAGTGGAGAAAAAAATGGAGAAAAAGTGGAGAAAAAGTGCAGAAAAAGTGGAGCATAAGAGGAGAAAAAGTGGAGAAAAAGTGGAGAAAAAGTGGAGAAAAAGTGGAGCATAAGAGGAGAAAAAGTGGAGAAAAAAGTGGAGAAAAAGTGGAGAAAATGTGGAGCATAAGAGGAGAAAAAGTGGAGAAAAAGTGGAGAAAAAGTGGAGCATAAGAGGAGAAAAAGTGGAGAAAAAGTGGAGAAAAAGTGGAGAAAAAGTGGAGCATAAGAGGAGAAAAAGTGGAGAAAAAGTGGAGAAAAAAGTGGAGAAAAAGTGGAGAAAAAGTGGAGAAAAAGTGGAGAAAAAGTGGAGATTAAGAGGAGAAAAAGTGGAGAAAAAGTGGAGAAAAAGTGGAGCATAAGAGGAGAAAAAGTGGAGAAAAAAGTGGAGAAAAAGTGGAGAAAGTGGAGAAAAAAATGGAGAAAAAGTGGAGAAAAAGTGGAGAAAAAGTGGAGAATAAGAGGAGAAAAAGTGGAGAAAAAGTGGAGAAAAAGTGGAGAATAAGAGGAGAAAAAGTGGAGAATAAGTGGAGAAAAAAATGGAGAAAAAGTGGAGAAAAAGTGGAGAAAAAGTGGAGCATAAGAGGAGAAAAAGTGGAGAAAAAGTGGAGAAAAAGTGGAGCATAAGAGGAGAAAAAGTGGAGAAAAAAGTGGAGAAAAAGTGGAGAAAAAGTGGAGCATAAGAGGAGAAAAAGTGGAGAAAAAGTGGAGAAAAAGTGGAGCATAAGAGGAGAAAAAGTGGAGAAAAAGTGGAGAAAAAGTGGAGCATAAGAGGAGAAAAAGTGGAGAAAAAGTGGAGAAAAAAGTGGAGAAAAAGTGGAGAAAAAGTGGAGAAAAAGTGGAGAAAAAGTGGAGATTAAGAGGAGAAAAAGTGGAGAAAAAGTGGAGAAAAAGTGGAGCATAAGAGGAGAAAAAGTGGAGAAAAAAGTGGAGAAAACGTGGAGAAAACGTGGAGAAAAAGTGGAGAAAAAGTGGAGCATAAGAGGAGAAAAAGTGGAGAAAAAAGTGGAGAAAACGTGGAGAAAAAGTGGAGAAAAAGTGGAGAAAAAGTGGAGCATAAGAGGAGAAAAAGTGGAGATTAAGAGGAGAAAAAGTGGAGAAAAAGTGGAGAAAAAGTGGAGAAAAAGTGGAGAAAAAGTGGAGCATAAGAGGAGAAAAAGTGGAGAAAAAAGTGGAGAAAAAGTGGAGAAAAAGTGGAGAAAAAGTGGAGATTAAGAGGAGAAAAAGTGGAGCATAAGAGGAGAAAAAGTGGAGAAAAAAGTGGAGAAAAAGTGGAGAAAGTGGAGAAAAAAATGGAGAAAAAGTGGAGAAAAAGTGGAGAAAAAGTGGAGAATAAGAGGAGAAAAAGTGGAGAAAAAGTGGAGAAAAAGTGGAGAATAAGAGGAGAAAAAGTGGAGAATAAGTGGAGAAAAAAATGGAGAAAAAGTGGAGAAAAAGTGGAGAGAAAGTGGAGAAAAAAATGGAGAAAAAGTGGAACACCCTTTGGTACCTTTCATGTGGCACTAAGTGGTGCTTAGCTTTGTATTTAGCCAAAAAAATGAAAAAAAAATGACATAGGGTTCCCCCTAGTTTTGTAGCCAACTAGGGTAAAGCAGACGGCTGCAGCCTGCAGACCACAGCTGGCAACCTCACCTTGGCTGGTAATCCAAAACTGAGGGCACCCCACGCTGTTATTTTAAATTAAATAAATAATTAAAAAAAAAAACACGTAGGGGTCCCCCAAAATTGGATCACCAGCCAAGGTAAAGCAGACAGCTGGGGCCTGATATTCTCAGACTAGGGAGGTCCATGGTTATTGGAATCTCCCCAGCCTAAAAATAGCAGGCCGCAGCCGCCCCAGAAGTGGCGCATCCATTAGATGCGCCAATCCTGGTGCTTCGCCCCAGCTCATCCCGCGCCCTGGTGCGGTGGCAAACGGGGTAATATTTGGGGTTAATACCAGATGTGTAATGTCACCTGGCATCAAGCCCTGGGGTTGGTGAGGTCAGGCGTCTATCAGATACCCGACATCACCAACCCAGTCAGTAATAAAAAAAAAATACACGACAAACACATTTTTATTTGAAAAAACACTCCCCAAAACATTCCCTCTTTAACCAATTTATTAGATTGAAAAACAAATCCAGGTCTGGTGTAATCCAAGGGGTTGCCATGACGATCCACACTGTCCCAGTCAATGAAGAGCAGGATGTTCCCCATTGGCTGGGAGAGCAGTGCAGTGACCTGAGCTAACATCAATGGGTCAGCCCAGGTCACTGCAGGGGGGTGACAAGTGCTGCTGTCAGTGAGGTACATTACCTGCGCTGATCTCCAGCACACTGACAGCCCCTGTCACTGAGGTCAATGACCGGCGCCTTCACATCAAGTATCGCGAGAGGTCCGTGACGTCACCGCCAGTGTCAGTCTCGGGTCGGAAGCGATAGGTGATGTGACAAGCGGCGGCCATGGAGGACAGTGACAGCGCTGAGGTCGGGATGGCGGGACTTCATCACCGCAGGTAAGCCGAGCGAGCGAGCAAGCGAGCGGGCGGGCGGGCGGGCGGGGGGGGGGGGTGGATGTGTGTGTGTGTGTGTGTTTGTGTATGTGTATGTATGTGTACATGCCGCGGGCAGGAGGGGGTGGAGCGAGCTGAGCGGGAAAGTGTGGGCTTCCTGCACGTAACTAAGATAAACATCGGGTTACTAACCAAAGCGCTTTGCTTGGATACCCGATGTTTATCTTGGTTACCAGCTTGTGGCAGGCTGCCAGCGATGGCTCCTGCTCACTGTAGCTGTAAAAAGCCCTGCTTTTTGCTGCTAGAACCGTTCTCGAACGTATCTAGAACTATCGAGCTTTTAGCAAAAAGCTCGAGTTCTAGTTCGATCTCGAACAGCCCAAAAATCACTCGAGCCTAGAACTGGAGAACCACGAACCACGAACCGCGCTCAACTCTAGTATTAACCCTATAACTTTGGCCAACATCTATATTTGTTCCACAAAAAATGGCAAAATAATTGTCTGAAAAGTAGGGGAGAATTAAAAAAATATAAGATTATTTTTTATTTAATTCACAAAAACAAATACATGATTAAAAACATTGTAAAAACATCAAGGACAAGTGCATTAGAATAAAGAAAAAAAAATCCTCAATGCATGGCAGTATTAATTAATACATTCACTAATAGAGTGTATCATTTACATTTATATGAACATGATTCTATAATGGAAAGTTTCAAAAAAATTGCTTATTCAAATGAAGTAGTTCATACAATGTCAATGAGAATATATGAATAAGTTTATAAGTTAAAAATATTGCTGGAGTAACCACAATAATTAATGAACATTGTAATTCATAATACAAATTAGAGAGTGATAAAAAAGATTGCTAGGGGCTATTTACAAAAAATAAGGTGCTTAATATTGTAAAGCCACCAAAGGAAAAAGTAATACCGGCACATCGCAAGGATGCGCTAGTAAGCCATGAACGGAGTCCTCAGAGTCACGGGGGAAATAAGAAGCTACCCAGGGATGGTGACAGCATGTAAGGAGGAGGCAGACAGGTATATATATATATATATATATATATATATATATATATATATATATGCCTTTGCACCATGTAGAATATTTCCTATTCATTATGGTAGCGGAAGTTAAATTACATGTCAAAGAACTGCATGAACTGTGCTTTCAGAATACCATGGCAACAGAAACTTTGAAAATAGCTATAATTGGCATAGTTTATTTTTCTAGCTTTACAGCCACAATACACTTTAAAGAGCAGTTTGCTTTAATTCTTTCTTAAAATTGCAGTAACAATGTTAGATAGAATGTGATCCCTTGGGTGCACTTTGGACATGGGACCAGAAATTCATTGCTATTAGGCAATTCACAAGAAGTATTATACAAACATTGAAAGTCAAGTATCTTCTATCATTAAATGTAATTCACATGGAATACATACATAATTACATCAAATGACTTTTATTGTGCATAGTCTGAACTGGACTAAATTGACTAATTGATAAAGAGAGCAGCTTATTCTATTCACAAAATATATATATGTATATATTTGTCAATTTAATCATTTACCTTTCCCTTTTGACTGTTCAATACATAGAGTTCAAAGTCTGTAAGCCAAGGTAATAACATAAAGTCATACATTTTATATTATTCACTATTAAATACCATTAGGCACAGCAGACACCATTTACAGATGGTCTAGTGGTTTTTCACAGCATTGAAGTGCTGAAGTTCAGTACATTATTTATTATCCCAGCTCATAAAGATGCAATCCTACTGTTCTTTAGACTAATACAATATAAGGTCAGCAACATTCAAATTGTCATAAACTTCAAATGGAACAGTAAAGTTCAAGATTTTACTTGGCTTAAAACTAAAATTCTCAGAGTAAAATTTATATCTAAAGGACAGTCTATTTTCTGTATTACCCTGTATTTATAAATCTGTGTCACATACCACTGAGTTAGACCATGACAAATTTATACCACAGAAATATTTGTATTTATGAAACCATAGTGTCAAAAAAACCCCAAACCTCTAGGAGCATAACAAGATAACTATGGCATTTTTGCTTTTACTTTTAAAATACAATAAGCAGGCCAGAAGACGGTGATTGGTCTTTTATAGGCTCTTTGTCTTAGTCCATAAACTCAATTTTATTCACAGACATTTGGACCAGATAGCAGTGGGAATTAATGAATTTGAGAAGAGAACTGTCAGTATTTTCAGCATTATCCATAGAGTGAATTTAGGGGACATATGCAGTCTATAAGTTGCAATTTTAGTCAATAAGCTGTGTAGCATTCAGCTATACTAGGGAAGCTGGTATCATTTTGAAAACGTCTGTGGGCCAATTTTACACTGTGTTCTTACCCAAGTTCAGGGGTTCTATCAACGCTTAAGTCTTAAAATCCTCCCTGCAAAATGGGATTTGGATGTACGTGTCAATGAAGCCAATGACAGAAATGGTACAGACATAGTCACCATGTTAAAACTAATCAAGGCTCATTTGTTTGTGGACTTCTCCAATGTGGAGCATGTGGACCCTGTTAGCTGTGATTAGTAGACTGAAAGTACAAAAATCCAGCTCCAATGCGGTAAAAAAGATGGCTTTTTTTCATGGTACTCAGGCTAAAATCTAAAAAGGGAAAAAAAAAAAATTAACCGTATATGAACCCAAAGCGCTTTGGGCTGATATACAGTCTATTGTTTTTTTTTTCCCCCTTTTTAAATTTTATCTATAAAACTGTGCTATTTGGATTTTAGCCTAATTGCCATTAAATAAAACCATCTTTTTTACCACATTGGAGCTGGATTTTTCTCTTTATAGTCACCATATTCTCTGTCGTGTATGATTGCATGATTTTTGAGACGAAATGCCTACAGAAGGTGAATACTCAAAGTTTGTAAGTTGCGTTTATGTGTCCATCTCAGTAGGCATATAAGTCAAAAGTCATGCACAATAGAGAATATTCAAAAACAGGAGGACAGAGTGGATAATATGCAAAATATTACTTATATTTATTAAATAGTTAGAAAATTTGGGGGGCGTGGCCAGCAGGCAGCATGAGCGGTCGCATCTGAGAGCAGCTCCGCAGTCCAACGCTGATATATACTATTAATCCTGCCGAAATTGGTGCCTAAATACACCTCCGGATTACCTGTGGTGCGGTGAGCATTCTGATCGGTACCATGAGTAGAGGTCGCAGTGCTGCGGCGGCTGAGAAGCTGAAGAAGTTTGCCCGAGACTCCCAGCAAGATGGCGCCGGCAAACAGGCAGAGCGGGAAACCAGTGAGGCGGAGGAGGAGGAGAGCATGGAGGCCGGATCCAAGGAATCACAGGAGCTAACCTTACAGCAAGTTACTTCGCAATTACTTGCAGCGATCCAGGATTCAAAAGTGTCGTTGACGGGTAAAATCGAGGAGGTTAAGATCGATGTGGGTCTCCTCAGGCTGGATTTGCAAAATCTGAGAGAGCGGGTAAAGGAGACGGAGCAGCGAATCTCCACGCTGGAAGATGACGCAAGAGCGACGCCGGGCAGATTGTCCTCTTTGGAAAGCGCGGCAAACAACTGGGCGCAGAGGGCTGATGATCTGGAAAATGGCCTGCATCGCAATAATTTAAGAATCCTAGGGATGCCGGAGAGGGCAGAAGGGAGCGACCCATGTAAGTTCATGGAAACATGGCTCTCCGAAACTTTCCCTGATGCGACCCTGTCAGCGGCATTCGCCATAGAAAGAGCCCACCGGGTACCGGCCAGACCTCCTCCCCCAGGAGCGCAGCCTAGACCCCTCCTGGCCCAACTGTTGAGCAGCAGGGATAGAGATGCGATCCTTGGTGCGGCGCGACGCAAGGGCCCGATCTTACACAACAACGCTCACATATTGATCTTCCCTGACTTCTCTGCGTCTCTTCAGAAAACAAGGGCATCCTTCATAAAAGTGAAAAAACGCCTTAGAGAACACCAAATTGCTTACTCCATGATCTTCCCAGCCCGTCTCAGAGTGGTTCATCAAGAGCGATCCCTGTTCTTTACTTCTCCTGCGGAAGCGGATGACTGGATCAACACACTGAAGAGGAAGCGCTGATGCGTTACAGTCACGGGCGATGCCTGGAGGGTCATTGTTGTGATGGCGTCGCGGTTCTGATTCACTTATTTCATCTTCTTTTGAGTGAGGTTGGTAATGCGATCCTAATCCTTGGGACGTCGTGTCTGAAATCGCTGTTGTGATCACTTTAGGATCATCCTACGCAGGTACTCGGCGTCCCTTGATACTGAAGGCGCGAAATATTTTTGTTTGTTTCATCCCTCCTGGCATGTGAGTGGAGCGGGGCGCGGAATCGCAATTGCGTTCACGTCCTGATCTTCTGGTTCCAGTTCGTTGAGAAGCTGATGAACTCATCGGGATACGCTGGTGCGCTTGTGACCCCCCTGGAGGCATGTGAGTTTCCGGATGCGTCTATTATTGGTCTTCCATTGAGCTGGTTTCCAGGTTTGGCCCTCCTCGAGAGTGGGTAGCTTGGGGTCGCACCTTTGAATGTGACGGGTCCTGCGTTCCCCGTGATCATTGTTTAGCCCAGTTTGAGCGTTGGATTACTCGTCGCTGATGGGACCGGATCGAGTTGACATCAGACGGGACATGGGCCAGACCGCTGTTGCGGCACCCTGAACTCTTTCATGCGATCTGGTTTTATCCTGTATTTTTTGGATCCAAACTGGGACTTTACTCTGGGCTCGCAGTATTTGGCAACGCACTTAAGTTCATAATGTTGAATTTTGTTTTTTAGAGCTATATTAAGTTTCTAAGGTTACCATACGTCATAATAACTTATAGCCTAAGGTTACCTGCAAACTCTTCTCTTATATCCTTCACACTCCCACTTCTTCCTTCCCCTCCCCCCCTTATCAGCTTAATTCTTCATCCCCTTTCATCTCACCCCCCTACTCCCTTCTTGCTCTCTTATTCTCCTTCTACCTTCAGTCTCCCCCTGCTCTTCTCTCCAGCCTCCCTCTTCACCCTTCCTCTCTTTCCCCCCAGTTCCTCCCGGTTTGCCCTCAGTCACTTTTTCTCCTCCTCATATCTCTAGATTCTCTCTCTCTCGCCCCCCTCCTCTATCCCTTATTCCAATTTCTCCCCTCTCTCTTTCTCTCCCCTACCCTTTTCCTCTTTCTTCCTCCAACCCCCCCCCTTTTTTTTTTTTTTCTTTTCCCCTCTTCCCTCCTCTTCTCTCCTCCCCCTCTTTTTCTATCCTCTTCTTTTTTCTCTCTTACTTCTATCCCCATCTATTCTTAGTCCTTTCACTTATGCACGATTAAAGGCTATGCTGCAGGGTAATTCATTTTATTGGACTGCAGGAGAAGCTTAAGTCCTTGTTTGAGGACACCCCCGTACCAAGTACACCATCTAGCCACGTTGGTTCACCCTAGTCGTTGCTAGGGAAAATCTCTCCTGGTCGCACTACTGGACCAGTTCTTATCGGCTGTGTGTGCGCAACCGATATTTTGTATTTAAGGGTACGTTTACCCAAGTTCTACTGTAGGTTAAGTTTTTGAATTTTTTCTAGCAATTCAGCAAGTGGTATCTTTCAATGGCTTTAAGCTTGATGACATGGAATGTTCGGGGACTGGGCACATCCAGGAAACGGGCGGCAGTATTCGCCCATATCAAAAGATCCAAAGCTCAGATTGTATGTTTACAAGAGACCCATTTATTGTTGGAGACCACTAGAGTGCTTCAGAAGCCTTGGGTTCAATGGGCAGCTCACTCTGTTCATTCCTCATATTCTAGGGGAGTATCGGTACTAATTCATAAAGCTCTGCGGTGGGACCCGGGTAAGATGATAAAGGATAATGATGGGAGGTATGTGTTTATCCAGGCTCACATCGATGGGGTTATGATTGTGATCTTAGCCATATACATCCCCCCTGCGATGGGAATCTCGATTCTGTATGAGGCGGCTAAGTTTGCCTCACAATTCCCACAAGCCTTGGTGATCTGCATGGGGGACTTCAATTTGGTTAATAACACAGGACTGGATAGATTCAACACCCGACAGGTCCCGATCTCCCCCACGATACAAACTAGATTGAGTGCATTCTTACAGGAGGTGGGATGGTGCGACATGTGGCGGTTTTTTAACCCAGTACTGAGAGAATATACATGTTATACTCCAGGGAAAAACTCATTATCTCGATTTGATTACATTTGTGGAAATGAAAGAGTCTGTGCCCATATACAATCGGTATGTCATCTCCCCAGATTAGTATCAGATCACTCCCCGGTATTTGTAAGCATTAAATGGGAAGGATGTAAATCTCGTAAACTGTCACGGAAGATTAACCCTTGGTGGCTTTCACTCTTTGGTACCAATGATAGGATTCCTGATAAGCTCAGGGCATACACGGAAATGAATTCCGTGGAAGAGAATCACTCGGCCTATTGGGACGCGCTCAAGGCGTATTTGAGGGGATGCTGTCACTCCTCTATCTCTTATATCAAGAAACAGGCGGCCGGAGAGGAGGAGGAACTGGCCACCCAAAATAGAGTGCTCGAACATAGATTCACCTCGGACCCTTCTGAGGAAAACAGATCTCAATGGCTACAGGCTGGGAGGAAATATCTGTTGTACTTGCAAGATAAGGCTAAGAGACATGTATTCTTCACGAGCCAGAGATATTTTGAGCAAGGGAACCAATCCAGTAGTTTGCTAGCGTTCCTGGTGCGTCAATCCAATAGCTTACCTGCGGTCCTTAAGATTAGAGACCCTAGCGGCGAACCAGTCACTTCCGTCAATGGTATTCTGGAGGTGTTCCTGGACTTCTATAGGAACCTGTATGAGTCCAGGCTGACCGTGTCAAGGGAGGAGATCGCTGTTTACTTACGAGATCTGGAGTTTCCCAGATTGACTTCGGCCCAGAGATCGGCCCTGGATGAGCCCATTAGTATGGAGGAGATGGTGGAGGCGATGGGGGCCCTCATTAGGGGTAAGGCGTCTGGGCCAGACGGACTCCCGATTGAAATTTTTGACAAATATCGGTGGGAGCTGGCTCCAGCCCTCCTGGAGATGGTTGAGGCTTCGTTCCGCAGGGGATGGTTGCCTGATTCCTTTTATGAGGCAACCATTGTCCTACTATTGAAACCAGATAAGGATCCATTGGATTGTGGCTCGTACGGACCGATCTCTTTGTTGAACTCTGATTACAAAATTCTTACCAAAATTCTAGCAACTAGACTCAATAAAGTGATCTCCTCTATAGTACATGAGGATCAGTCGGGATTCATTCCAGGTAGGAGTACCTCGGATAATTTGAGGAGGGCGCAGGTGGTCTTACAGATGGGCATCAAGTTAGAGGAGGATTGGGCTCTGGTCTCCCTGGATGCGGCCAAAGCCTTTGACTCTATAGAATGGCCATACCTGCTGGAGGTGCTGCGGGCATTTGGTTTCGGCAACGAATTTATCAGATGGATTGAGATTATATATAAAGCTCCATCTGCTAACATTCAGGTGGGTGGCGGTGTGTCGGAAACTTTCCCTTTGGGGAGGGGAACCAGACAGGGATGTCCCCTATCCCCTCTCCTGTTCGCCCTTGCCATGGAACCTCTGGCGGTGCGCATTCGAGCGGACCCAATTTACCGGGGAGTGAGACACCATAAGGGAGATGAACGTTTGTCTCTGTATGCAGATGACTTGCTACTGTTTGCATCTGATCCGGATTCCTCCATTCCTAGAGCCGTGCAATTAATTGACCGATTTGGGGAGTTCTCGGGTCTGTCAATAAACTGGTCAAAGTCGTACCTCCTCTTTCTGTCTTGGAACAGAGAGGAACTGGTGAACAATCGCATATGTAGGGTTCCAGGGGTGGATCATTTTAAATACCTTGAAATTATACTGGCGGGAAGCCCTTCGGAGATGATAGCAAGAAATATTGCCCCCTTATTATCACACTTCAGGTAGAAATTTAATAGATGGAGCCAACTCCCGCTCTCAGTGGCGGGAAGGATTAACCTCCTTAAAATGATAGTGCAACCAAAGTGTCTCTATATTACCCAGCATGTATTTGTACAGATTCCCTGCTCTTTCTTTCAGTCCCTGGAATCTTTAATGCTTACCTTTGTCTGGGGCACATCCAGATCAAGGGTCCAATTGGCCAAATTACAGAGACCCAAGGACATGGGGGGTATGGCCCTTCCTGATCTTTATATATACTACCTGGCCGGACAGTTGAAATATCTGGGTCAATGGACACTCCCCGGGGTTAGGGGTTCTCTGGAGGGACTCCTGGCAGAGTTCACAGGTGTGGATCTCCTGTGGCCGTTGTTGACGGATCACAGGAGGGCCCCTGAGGGTCGTGTCCTCCCGATGCACAAATTGGGGGCCAGGATCTGGAAAGAGGCTAAAGCCATATTCGGATTTACTGATGTACCAACTGAGACACCCATATGGGATAACCTGGACCTTCCACACTTCTGTGGGTTGCCGGGGTTTGGCGAATGGAGGAATCGCGGAATAGTCTCCCTGGGATCACTGGTCCGGGATGGTGAACTCCACCCCTTTGTACAACTGCGTACGGAATTCGATTTGCCGGAATCTCATGGGTTTCAGTATCTCCAGATAAGGTACGCCTTTCGGGCTCAGTTCTCTGGTCGTGGGGTTAGATTCTCTTCCTTTCCAGTCATTGGAATTATTAGATCACAGGGCCCTGGTGGTCTTATTTCTAAACTATACTCCTCCCTCATTCGGGCCAAGGCCATGAACAGTCCTCTTTCTGTCCGAGAGAGGTGGAGTGCCAGGGTCCCTGAAATTGATGATGTAGTGTGGGACGACATTGTCGAATCCCACACGTTGGTCTCTCCTGCAGTTAATAATAAACTGATTCAGTTATATATATCATATACCAAAGTTATATCACTCCCCAGAGACTGAACAAGATGAAAAAGACGAATAAATTGGTGGGGATGGGCTGTCCGAGATGCGAGAGAGACGGTGCGGATTTCTGGCACATGATATGGGATTGCCGAGTCATTCTCTCCTATTGGAGTGAGATTGTAACGACTCTTTCCGCCATACTTCAAGAAGCGGTTGCTATGTGCCCAATCCTGTGTCTATTTGGGGTGCTAGATGTACACTCCTGTGTTACACGTCGTGGCTCTCCTGTTGCAAGGAATAAGGTGGTCCCCCATTCCTTGTCTGCCACGAGCCCTCCTGCTCAGCAGCGCCAAAGGTCTAGGAGACTGCGCAGCCTGCAGGAGTTGCCTCCTCAGAGACATAGCAGAAGGGTGACACCTAGTGGTTCTCCCCTTGCAAGGAATGGAGCGGTCTACCATCCCTTGCCTGCCACAAGCTCTCCTGCTCAGCATCACAGATGCTCTGGGAGGTTGCGCAGTGTGCAAAGAATAGATGCTGAGGGAAGCAGCAAGACTTCCCATGTCTCTGCACATTGTGAGACCGAGGATCCCGCCTTTATGACCCAGAGGCAGGAAGATGAGCATGTGCTCCACGTGACGTCTTCTGATTCGCTCACTGATATCACACGGCCCCATGACGAGGCTGGTGATGTACTGAATCCTGACTGGCTGGGCCAGGACGTCACAAACCCTGATTGGGTCACGCCCGTCTCGCGCCCACCCTTGGGTGGAGCTACACCTCCTTAAAAGCTCCCCCTGTCATCATGGCGGTGCGCAACCGTCCTTCTATGTTTGGATGTCTGGCAGCGTGCTGCCACGCCACTGCTTAGGCACTATTGTCTTTTGTGGGCTTTGCCCTTGCTGCTCAGGCAGCACCTAGTTTGCAGGTCTTGCCCCTGCCTTGCTGCTCCGGCAGTATCCCGTTTAGCAGGCTGTGTTCCTGTCCCAGGTGAGCTCCTCGAGTCTCTGTCGGACTCACTTGGTTTCGGAAGCACACGTGCGTGGGCACCTCTGTGTTACCCCCGTGCCATATTCCTGTTACTCCCGCTGGCACACGTGTGTAGGCACCTCTGTGCGTCCCCGTGCAACAGGTACACCGTACGAGAAGCCCCGAGCCATACAACCCTCACGGGTTAGGGCGGACCAGTGTACATAGATCGTCTGTAACATTCCAGACGATCACTAGCAGCAACCCGCTCACTCTTTCCTGACCATAGCAGCGGTCCCTTACACCGCACAGTGGACCTTGACCGGCGGAAGCTGTCCATTTCCCATTTTGGCACGCTTCCCCGGGTCCCCCTCGTAGTACTCCTGGTCCCAAGATGAGAATCTATTAATAAAAAAGGTCCTTTTTCTGGCCCGGAAGGGCATTATACTAAATTGGATGAGCACTCGTCCCCCAACTAGAGCCTCTTGGATTGCATTGGTAAATGCTATAATTCCGTCAGAACAATTTGTTTATAAGACAAGAGGCTCTTTAAATAAATTCGACAAAATATGGGGTAGATGGATGGGATCGCCCTTGAGTGGAGGATCACCCGATTCCCTGGCTGATAACCTACGGTCGGCATTATCGCAATAATAGCCAATAATGCCCCAGTGGGCGGAAAGGAGACACATGTGATTCATGATACACTGTATCAGGGATATTACGAGATCCCTGAAACCTGGGTTGCACTCTCCTTGTTAACATGGGCTTTTTGCCTCAAGATGGATATGTCTCGCGAGCTGACACCTTTGCTATGTTTAATGTACTATGACCATGCTGAAAGTAATAGACGTTGACTTGATTGTTGTTGCTTTATTACCTTGATTATCAACCAGTTTACATGTATTTTTTACTGTACAATTTGCTGACTTATCCTCTAATGTAATGATTTACTTAACTTTCAATAAAACGAGTTTAAAAAAAAAATAGTTAGAAAATTTAAATACAAAAAAGTACCGTGGAGAAGGTAAAGAGGCATGAAATTATGCTGGCACAATAAAATTTACAAAAAATTGCTATTTATACATGGTAAAAGACATGAAAGGCTGCACAAGTAGATAAAGTGACAAAAAGCAATGCAAGCATCAGTGAATCGTCAGTGCAAAGACATAACCAGTACAGCCTAATTACCAGAAAGTAGCAAAATAAAGTGCCAGCGGTGCAGAGGACAGAGGTCTGGAGACCCCCCTAGGAGGGGTAACGCGCGTTTCACGTATACAAGGCAAAACGCTTCATCAGACCGTGAGGGGTGTTTATACCCTGATGGATCCTTATTGTATTCTTACAATAGAGAATATGATGAGTCCAACTGCACCATGAAAGTCAATGACCCCAATGGTGCATATGTCCAAATCCCATTTTGGGGGGGAGGGTTGGAGAAAGTTTGGATGTAACCCAGATGGGACCATTGATTATGGGGAAGAACACAGTGTGAAAGGGCCATCAAGTACAGACTGGATTACATACGTATTTGTTATTACCACTGGTGTCAAGGGTTAAGCCCGCTTTACACGTTGCAATATATCTTACAATCCGTCATTGGGGTCAAGTTGTAAGTGGATCCAGCGGTGGCCGCGGGTAACCTCAGTGACAGCTCAGCTAATCGCGTGGCTGACTTCAGTTGCCGCGTGGAGGTGACAGGAGTGGCGGTGTCTTTTGCTGCTCCGGTCACCTTCATGCAGCAGAGCTGGAAGCGACGCTGGACCATCCTGTATTACGCCGGACATGTAGGGCTTTTCCGGGCTTAATAAATTGGTGAACGAGGGAATTTGTTCGTGTTTTTTATTTCAAATAAAGGATTTTTCGTCTGTGTGTGTTTATTTTCTGTAACTTACAGATTAATCATGGAAGGTATTTCGGGGAGACGCCTGCAATGATTACTCTAGGATTTAGTGGCAGCTATGGGCTGCCATTAACTCTTTATTACCTCGATTGCCACCGCACCAGGGCAAATCGGGAAGAGCCGGGTACAGTCCCAGAACTGTTGCATCTATTGTATGCGGCAATTCTGCGTGGCTGCTGACTGATATTGTTAGGCTGGGGGGCTCCACATAACATGGAGCTCCCCATCCTGAGAATACCAGCCTTCAGCCGTATGGTTTTATCTGCCTGGTTTTAACCCCTTCAGCCCCCGGGCACTTTCCGTTTTTGTTTTTTGCTTCTTTTCTTCCGAGAGCCGTAACTTTTTTATTATTCTGTCAATCTTGCCATGTGAGGGCTTGGTTTTTGCGGGATGAGTTGTACTTTTAAAGTAAATCATAGGTTTTACCATATAATGTACTGGAAAACAGCAAAAAAATTCCAAGTGTGGAAAAACTGCAAAAAAAGTGTGATCGCACAATAGTTTTTGGGATGTTTGATTCACCTTGTTCACTATATGGTAAAACTGATGTATCTATGTGATGCCTCAGGTCGGTGCAAGTTTGTAGACACCAAACATGTATAGGTTTACTTGTATCTAAGGGGTTAAAAAAAAATCACAAGTTTGTCCAATAAAAGTGGCGTACGTCTTGCGCCATTTTCCGAAACACGTAGCGTTCTCATTTTCAGGATCTATGGCTCAGTGACAGCTTATTTTTTGTGTCTCGAGCTAACATTTTTAATGGTACCATTTTTGCGCAGATGCTACGTTTTGATCGCCTGGTATTGCATTTTGCGTAAAACAGGCGGCGACCAAAAAACGTAATTTTGGCGTTTGGAATTTTTTTGCCACTACGCCGTTTACCAATCAGATTAATTGATGTTATATTTTGATAGATCAGGCATTGCTGAACGCGGCAATACCAAATATGTGTATATTTATTTATTTTTTAACCCTTTACTTTTCAATGGGGTGAAAGGGGGGTGATTTGAACTTTTAGGTTTTTTTGTTTTTTTTTATTTTTTAAAACTTTGTTTTTACTTTTTTTTTATTTTACTAGTCCCCCTAGGGGGCTATAGCGATCAGCAATCCGATCGCTATTATCTATCTGCTGATCACAGCTATACAGCTGTAAACAGCAGATACAGTCACTTCCGGTTTCCCTCTGCTCCGTGCCGAGGAAAAACGAAAGTGAAACTTCGTAGCTGCAGGCGTCATCACATGACCTTGTGCTACGATGGCAACCACCGAACGTCACGTGATCACTCACCTGACTTCCGGTGGGGGCGGTAAGTAAAAAACATGGCGGCGCGCATATAGATCTCGCTGGAAGACTTTGGCAGCGAGATTTAAGGGGTTAAATGTTGCGAGTGGAAGCGATTCCACTCGCAACATGCAGGCACATATGTCAGCTGTTGAAAACAGCTGATATGTGTGCCGACCGCCGCCGCCTGCCCGCGGCAGGGGGCGGGGCTTAACAGGACACGATCCTTGACAGATAGATCCGTCCAAGGTCGTTAAGGGGTTAAAATTGGGGGGGACCGCACGCCGTTTTTTTTAATTATTTAATTATTTATTTCACTGCACATTATAGACATGCCCACCAGCTGCTCTGATTGGGTGCAGTGAGACACCTGTCACTCAGCGTGGGGGCGTGTCTGACTGCAAGCAATCATAGACGCCGGTGGGTGAGGAAAGCAGGGAATACGAGATTGAATAATGAGCGGCCGGCTTTTTCAAAATAGTAAAAGCCGCCGGAGCAGTGTGAACGCCGTGCAGCGCTGCGCCGGGGATGGGGTATCGGTGAGTATGAGAAAGGGCTGCTCAATTCAGTCGCTCAGGAGATTAGCGGTCACCGGTGAGTCCTTCACGGGTGACCGCTAATCAGTAGGCGACACAGACAGAGCCGCGGTATGACAATGAAGTCGGGTGACGTTCATCCGACTTCATTCTGATCGTGTGGCTGTCTGTGTCTGTTGTCATCTGCCAGTCATCTCTGCTACATGGCTGTCTGTGTCTGCTGTCAGCGGCCATGTAGTAGAGCTGAATGGCAGATGACATAGTAAAAACGGATCCCCTACGCATTATACATGCTTGGCAAGTCAATAAATAAAAAAAAAAAAAAGGGTGCACAATGCATACGTCACAGAACACATGATCTGAAAGATCGCACACAAAATTGATCAATTTAACATAGACTACTAACGCACGTGTGACAGCAAATGAACGACCTACGTGCAATCTCATTAGATCACATATGCGATCTGGGCCTGTCATATTGCAAACACGATTGCACAACAAATTGCAATGTCTAAACACTATACAACGCACTTTGGAAACTTGCCTTTTGGATGCAAACCAAAAAAATTAAAATCTCTGCTATGGTAAATGGCAAATAAAGGGCCAGTTTACTGATTAAGAAAATATGCATAAAAATTCTCATTAACTTCTGCCTGTCTAAATAAAATCCATACATTGAATACCATATTGCTTAGATCAGAGGTCCCCAACTCCAGTCCTCAAGGCCCACCAACAGTGCAGGTGTTTGGGATTTCCTTAGTATTGCACAGGTGTTAATGTAATTACCTGCCCAGGTGCTGGTTCCAACAGCAGTGCAATGCTAAGGAAATCCTGAAAACATGCACTGTTGGTGGGCCTTGAGGACTGGAGTTGGGGAACCCTGGTTTAGATCACCTGTAAAGTATTGCAGTTTAAAGCCAAAAATAAATAGATTAGTAACATAAATGTCTTATAGTATTTAATAATCCTGGCCTAACACTGGTAGATCTACTGTACACAATGACCTGGTGGTATAAAATAATGAAGAGGATGTTGAGTGCCAAAGAGAATATAAACATCACTTAGGCCTAAAATGTAATATTTACTATGTAACTTCTCTAGAAGTGAAAAGTATGGGAATCTATGTAAAAATTCATACACGGGAAAAAACTAATCTGATGAATGTAATTGTTTAGAGTACTATAACACAAATATTTCACTAATATTTCAGGCATTTTGAATTAGCACTTGCAAACACAAACAAATTGAGGTCAGAAAGTTCAGATAGTGTCCATAATTTAAAGATTAACTGTCATTTTAATTTTTTTTTCATAAATCAATAGTACACATAAAAAAAAGGCTGTTGTTATAAATTATATCAGATAAATCTCCTTCTTTACTCTCAAGAACCGATCTTTAAGTCTATATTCATGGGTAAAATCTGTATTCAGTGAAGACAGAGTTTCCCATTACAGAGGTTGGTGATAATTAAAATTCAAAAAGTCTGTGGGTAATGAAGATGGCACAAGGAGACAGGATCTAAAGACACCGCAAGTTCTGTAACTACAAAAACTACTTCTGGAAAAGAACTTTATAAGCACCAAACGTCATGTACTATCTCAATAATAGCAAAGTCTACAGTGAAGAAAATAACTATTTGATACACGGCCAATTTTGCAAGTTTTCCCAGCTATAAAGAATGGAGAGGTCGGTAATTTTGTATTGTAGAAATTAGTATCATCTGAAAAAAAAACATTTGATATTTACAACATGTTCATATCAAGAATGTAGAAAAGGAGAAATGGGGTTTCTGCAACAATATATGTTTCCAACAAAGAAAAGGAGTTATCGCCCCAAAGTTTGGTTAAAACTGAGAATTTGCTTGAAAATTTACAATAAAAAAATCTATAAGGACCAGTAAACATTGGCTCCAGTACAGCACACATGAGGGGGCAACTAGTCAAGCAACAATTGTAAATATGGGGAAGCAGGAATAAGGCAATAAGGTAATAAGATGCAAAATAAAGAATAAATAGAAGTTATCTCATTGAAAAGACACATGCAGCCTTGTCAATATCCATAATAATCCTATCAAAAGTGATGGTGATGATAACTTCTAATGGCTGCAGAGCGAAGTAACAAAGAAAATGCGCTAACTAGTACTGTAAGACCCTATGGTTGACTGTGTGCAGCACAGAGTATGAGAAAGTGGGTCTTACAGTACTATGTACTCTAACCTTCACTCTTGATAGCATTATTATGGATATTGACATAGCTGCATGTGTCTTTTAAGTAACATAACTGCCATTTATACTATATTTTGGATCTTATTTGTACTAGATTATTCCTGCTTCCCCCTCTTTAGAATTGTTGCTGTAATACTTCTCCACTCATTTGTGCTGTGCAGAAGCCAATGTTTACTGGTCCTTATAGATTTTTTTATTGCCTATTTAATAACATTTCTCAGTTTTAACTAAAACGTGGGGTATTAATTCTTTTTCTTTGTTAGAATTTTTATCATAGGTACACTTCAAATGTGACAAACTGAATCCCCACAAAAAATTCGGAAAATTACATTCGCCATGTTTGGAGGAAGGATGAGTACAACCTCAAGAACACCATTTCAACCATGAAGCATGGTGGTGGAAACATCATATTTTTGAGTGCTTTTCTTCAAAGGGGGCACTGTACTGAAGGGAGGATTTTGGCCAACAACCTCCTTTCCTAAGTAAGAGCTTTAAAGATGGGTTGTGGCTGGGTCTTCCAGCATGACAATGACTCGAAACACACCACCAGAGCAACTGAACAGCATTCCAAGGTCCCGGAGTGGCCTAGTCAGTCTCCAGACCTGAACCCAATATAAAATCATTGGATGGAGCTGAAGCTCAATGTTGCCCAGTGAAAGCCCCGAAACAGGATAGAAGAGGAGTGAGCCAAAATCCCTGCTGCAGTGTGTGCAAGAACTACAGAAAACATCTGACCTCTGTAAATGCAAACAAAGGTTTCTGTGTCAAATATTAAGTTCTGTTTTTCTATTATATCCAATACTTATTTTATGAAATAAAATGTAAATTAATGATTTAAAAATCATACAATGCGATTTTCTGATTTTTTTTTTATTCTGTCTGTCACATTTGAAGTGTACATATGATAAAAATCACAGACATCTCCATTCTTTGTAGGTGGGAAAACATGCAAAATTGGCAGTGTATCAAATACTTATTTTCCCCACTGTTTATACACTGATTAAAAATTTTGCCTTGGAATTGAAAGTTCAGAGACAGAATGATCGCTACAGGAAGAGAAAGAAGCACATTCTCCAATCAGATATGTAAAAACAATTTGCTCTTGATTTCTGAAAAAAAAAAAAGAAAATGACTATTACTTTTTAAGTGTTTTTTCAGATTATGGGGATTTTTACACAAAGGTTTTTACCTGGATTTTGTCACAGGTTTTGGTCTAAAATCCACATAAAAAGGCTTCAACTAATCTTCGAATAAGCTGCCTATTGATTTCAGTAAGAGAATATGCCAATAGTGTTAATGGTGCCATTTTTTCATATATCTTTTTCAATTCATGATATTGATATCATATGATATTTAGGTCGTTTCGTACTCTTTTAGCAGCCTGTTTTATGGGAAAATGTGTTATGATGTGGACACACTGATTGTTAATACGATTTATTCTGTCCCCATTACAGTACATTTTATCGGTAGCACATCTACTGTTTACACGAGGCAATGTGCTGCTGATAACAATGGTTTTTATGCATTACTATCCTCGGCAGCTTAAACCATATTTACTGTCAACAAATAGGATTAGTTATCATTAGTGATGAGCGAGAATGCTTGTTACTACTCGATACTCGCACGAGTATCACTGTACTCGGTCTACTCGGCGGGGACCGAGTAATCTCGCGATACTCGTGCTGTACTCGTGGTCTTCATTTCTGCATGTTGACGCTCTTTTGAGAGCCAGCCCTCATGCAGGGATTGGCTGGCAGACCACTGCAATGCCACAGCCCTGTTAGTTGTGGAATTGCAGTGATTGGCCGGCCTGCACAGCGTGACCGAGCCTTTATACCGGCGGGCGCGCTTTGCTCTGCTCACAGCTATCCAGACAGTCAGTGCAGGGAGAGTGTCGCTGCTTCAGGGAAAGGTTTGCGCCCCTTTATAGCTATTTCCGTAGCAGGGCTGCAAACAGTGTGACCAAAAGTCCTTCTCAGGACTATTCTAGTTGTATACAGGCAGGCAGGGTATAGCCAGGTCGGAGTACAGTAGCAGAGTCCTTCTCAGGACTATTGTTGCTATATACAGGCAGGGTATAGCCAGGTCGGAATACAGGCTAGTGACCAGAAGAGTCCTTGTCAGGACTATTGTAGCAGTATACAGGCAGGCAGGCAGGCAGGCAGGGTATATAGCCATTCCTAGTGGTGACCGTATACCAGCCTTCATCATATCTGGGGCTGGTGTACACAGTCAAAAACAGTCCTGATAGTGTCAGACTTCTCAGTAATTGTCGCTCCTAAAAACCTGTTAGGTTCTTATTGCGTCCGTGCTTGCATTTAAAAACCGCACGTGTGTGCCTGTCGGTGGCAGCGTACAGGTGCACTTGTGTGCGTTTTTCACAAACTATTATATAACGCACAAGTCTAGTGTATAATACACGTCAGTCAGCAGTGGCTGATAGTGTCAGACTTCTCAGTAATTGTCGCTCCTAAAAACCTGTTAGGTTCTTATTGCGTCCGTGCTTGCATTTAAAAACCGCACGTGTGTGCCTGTCGGTGGCAGCGTACAGGTGCACTTGTGTGCGTTTTTACCAAACTATTATATAACGCACAAGTGTAGTGTATAATACACGTCAGTCAGCAGTGGCTGATAGTGTCAGAGTTCTCGTCATTAATTTTTGCTCCTAAAACCTGTTAGGTTCTTAGTGCGTCCGTGCTTGCATTTAAAAACCGCACGTGTGTGCCTGTCGGTGGCAGCGTACAGGTGCACTTGTGTGCGTTTTTCACAAACTATTATATAACGCACAAGTCTAGTGTATAATACACGTCAGTCAGCAGTGGCTGATAGTGTCAGAGTTCTCATTAATTTTTGCTCCTAAAACCTGTTAGGTTCTTAGTGCGTCCGTGCTTGCATTTAAAAACCGCACGTGTGTGCCTGTCGGTTGCAGCGTACAGGTGCACTTGTGTGCGTTTTTACCAAACTATTATATAACGCACAAGTGTAGTGTATAATACACGTCAGTCAGCAGTGGCTGATAGTGTCAGAGTTCTCGTCATTAATTTTTGCTCCTAAAACCTGTTAGGTTCTTAGTGCGTCCGTGCTTGCATTTAAAAACCGCACGTGTGTGCCTGTCGGTGGCAGCGTACAGGTGCACTTGTGTGCGTTTTTCACAAACTATTATATAACGCACAAGTCTAGTGTATAATACACGTCAGCCAGCAGTGGCTGATAGTGTCAGAGTTCTCATTAATTTTTGCTCCTAAAACCTGTTAGGTTCTTAGTGCGTCCATGCTTGCATTTAAAAACCGCACGTGTGTGCCTGTCGGTGGCAGCGTACAGGTGCACTTGTGTGCGTTTTTACCAAACTATTATATAACGCACAAGTGTAGTGTATAATACACGTCAGTCAGCAGTGGCTGATAGTGTCAGAGTTCTCGTCATTAATTTTTGCTCCTAAAACCTGTTAGGTTCTTAGTGCGTCCGTGCTTGCATTTAAAAACCGCACGTGTGTGCCTGTCGGTGGCAGCGTACAGGTGCACTTGTGTGCGTTTTTCACAAACTATTATATAACGCACAAGTCTAGTGTATAATACACGTCAGTCAGCAGTGCCTGATAGTGTCAGACTTCTCAGTAATTGTCGCTCCTAAAAACCTGTTAGGTTCTTATTGCGTCCGTGCTTGCATTTAAAAACCGCACGTGTGTGCCTGTCGGTGGCAGCGTCAGGCTCCATATTGTCCCTGGATAGAGACGTGCATGATGGCCTGTAAACCTGAAGTGCCCATTGTAAGGCAGTGGGTCTATTGTAGTATAGCCCTTAGGCAGGGCAGCCAAAAATTTGGAGGCTCCACATTGTCCCTGGATAGAGATGTGCATGAGGGCCTCAAAACATTGTTACCATTGCAAAGGAGCGGGTCTCCTGTCGTTGTAATGCCCATTCTGAAAGAATGGGCGAAAAATTTACCACTGGGGGTATACCTGAAACAACGGCCTAACTATTGTAACGGTCATCATGATGGCGCATGAGGAGAAGGAGGAGCAGTCCAGCGATTAGCCAAAGTCCAGAAGTGTGTTACCATGGTTGAGTGGAGGTACATGGCAAATTCCCGTTACAAACTTTAAATTCCGCTGTCATTTGCTGGTGGTGTGGTGAAGTGTGGCCCAATCCAACCCTTGTTCATCTTGATCAGAGTCAGCCTGTCAGCATTTACAGTTGACAGGCGGGTGCGTTTATCTGTAATGATTCCACCTGCGGCACTAAAAACACGCTCTGACAAAACGCTAGCGGCAGGGCAGGCCAGGACTTCCAAGGCGTAGAGAGCCAATTCATGCCACGTATCTGTCCAGCTTGGATACCCATTAATTGTAAGGCACAGAGGAATGTCGGAGTACAGTTGTTTGATCTGCAAGGTACTCCTTGAGCATCTGGGCAAACTTAGGATTTCTTGTGGCACTACCCCTCACCTCAGGGGCTGTGGTATGTGAGGGGCTGAGAAAACTGTCCCACATCTTAAAGACTGTTCCCCTACCTCTGGCGGATTGGACTTGTGCCCCTCTCGGCTGTACGCCTTGGTTGTCCACTGATTCCTGAGCTATGCCGCTAGCGTTTTGTGAGGGGAATGCTTTGCCTACTTCCGTGACTATGGCCTTCTGGAACTGCTGCATTTTGCCTGACCTCTCCGCCTCGGGAATAAGAGACATAAAGTTCTCCTTTTAGCGTGGGTCTAACAGTGTTACCAACCAGTAATGATTGTCGGCCAAGATGTTCTTAACGCGAGGGTCACGAGACAGGCAGCTTACCATAAAGTCAGCCATGTGTGCCAGACTCTTAACAGCCATCACTTCAGTATCCTGACCAACACGATGACTGAACATGCTGTCCTCCTCCTCCTCCTCCTCATCATCATCTACCCTGTCCTCTGGCCAGCCACGCTGAACCGAGGATATGACTGCATGTCATATCCTCAATTTGGCCAGAGAGTTGCTCCATGTCTTCATCCTCCTCCTCGTCATAGTCCTCCACTGCACGTTGTGATGAGACGAGGCTGGGCTGTGTGTTATCACCCACACCCACTACTGTTTCTTGCTCAAACTCATCGCGCTCCGCCTGCAATGCATCATGGTTGTTTTTTGAGCAGAGACCATTTTAGAAGGCAGAGAAGCGGTATGGTGACGCTAATAATGTCGTCATCGCCGCTCACCATCTTGGTGGAGTCCTCAAAGTTTTGGCGGATGGTACATAGGTCGGACATCCATCTCCACTCCTCAGGTGTTGTGTGGAGTTTGACCCATTTCCCGACGGCTTAGGTGATGCAGGTACTCAACAACTGCCCTCTTCTGCTCACATATCCTGACCAACATGTGCAGAGTTGAATTCCAACGCGTGGGGACATCACACACCAGTCTGTGAGCCGGAAGATGCAAACGGTGCTGAAAGCCGGCAAGGCCGGCTGAAGCAGTAGGTGACTTTCGAAAATGTGCAGACAGGCGGCGAACTTTTACCAGCAGATCAGACAGCTCTGGGTATGACTTTAGAAACCGCTGAACCACGAGGTTGAGCACATGGGCCACGCATGGAACATGTGTCAGCTGGCCTCGCCTCAAAGCCGCCACCAGGTTACGGCCATTGTCACACACGACCTTTCCTGGCTTTAGGTTCAGAGTTGTGAGCCAGTGATCTGCCTGCTGTTTCAGAGCTGTCCACACCTCTTCTGCATTGTGGGGTTTGTCACCTATGCAGATTAGCTTCAGCACTGCCTGTTGCCGCTTCGCCGAGGCAGTGCTGCAGTGCTTCTGTGTCGCCCTGGACAAGCCAGGGGCCACAGAGCACAACACTTAAACACCCCACACTCCCTGCAGGCATATCATAGTCAAAACACAAAATCCTTGTTGCCTTCCCCAGGGGCTGTTGTCCACACCAGGGTGTGGAGCCAGGCGGTTGGTCTCCACCCACCAAGGAGGAGGGAAAACACAGGCAGTGAGAGTTAAGCTAAGGAAGTGGAAGGAGGAAAGTAGTAGAGAGGAGAAAAGTGACAGCAAAGAGCCTGAAGTTGGTCCGGGTGTGTGGCCCGGACAGGACAGCAAGGTTGGCAGGATGTGGTGACCATCTGCAGTGGAGGCCGATTGGAGTCTGCCGTAAGGACCGTGGACGGGTGGTGACCCGGCCGTACCGGACCGGTATACAAAGAGAAGCCAGCACCATTGGCAGAGGACTTTCGGATCCCGGCAAGGCTTGGTGTCGCCGTGAATTTGCCAAATCCGTTAGTGAAGGGGACCTCAGGGTTTCCAAACAGCCAAGTCCCGATAGAAGGCAACCGTCCAACCGTGAAGGGGAGACACCGCCACCGCCAAGGGCAACCGTCTCCCAGGGCCAGCGCCTGTGGGCAAAAGGGGCTCCTCCGGCCCATATCCAGGTCGGGGAGCGGGTTACCGGTGGGAAACCATCACTACCAACACTTAACTTAGGTGCAGGGAGAGAGTCATCACTAACCTGCAGGGAGGAACAACCGCAGCCGTCCGAGGGACCCGTCCATCCAGCCACTTGTTTTACCGTGAACTGTGTCATCATCATTGGGCTGAGTGAGTACCTCCGTGCCGTGCGGCACAGCGCTGCCCCTGCGACCCTGCACCTCATCAGGCCCCGCAACCCGCCTGTCATCCATCTCTACCCCATCACCGGGCCCCGGGACAACCAACCCCCCTACCCACGGAGGGGAGAAATAACAACAAAGCTGCTCCCTGTCACAGGCTCCCGGGATCCCCGTCCAGAGCAGCGGTGGTGTCCACACAATCACCACAACCGTGGGTGGCGTCACGGACAATATCCCCAAAACCCAAACCACCCCTTTTCACTCACGGGCGAGTAGCGCCGCTCGAGTCCCCGGGATCCGGCCATCGCTCGAGCCAACGAGCAGCAGCAGCCGTAGAGCAGCGGCAGCCGGACCCGAGCAGTGGGAGAGCGCAGCGTCCCCTCCTCCGCCCGCGACACTTCCAGCTTGGGACTGGTGTGGAGGGTAAAGTGGATGAGGATGCGCAGGAGGAGGAGGAGGCTGAGGAGCATGACATTCCGGAGCTGTAGAGTGTGGGTGAAACCCTGACTGAGGTAGGGCCTGCAAAACTTGGTGTGTGAAGGACGTGTTCCGTCCCTCGCTCAGACTGGGTCCCAGCTTCCACAATATTAACCCAGTGTGACGTCAACGAGATGTAGCGGCCTTGCCCACATGCACTTGTCCACGTGTCTGTGGTTAGGTGGACTTTGGCTGAAACAGCGTTGTTCAGGGCACGTGTGATGTTTTGTGACACGTGGTTATGCAATGCGGGGACGGCACACCGGGAGAAATAGTGGCGGCTGGGGACCGAGTAACGTGGGACAGCAGCCACCATCAGGTCGCGGAATGCTTCTGTCTCAACCAGCCTAAAAGGCAACATTTCCAGCGCAAGCAGTCGCGAAAAGTTAGCATTTAGAAGTGTGGCATGTGGGGCGTTGGCAGTGTATTTGCACCTGCATTCAAAGGTTTGCTGAATGGATAACTGAACGCTGCGCTGGGACAAGGACGTGCTTGATGATGGTGTTATTTCTGCGTGGGTAACTGCAGGTGCAGGGCCGGAGGAGGCTTGTTCGCAGGCAGCATGGACAGGGGATTGGCTCGCATGCACAACCAGCGAAGACGTAGCAGTGACATCAGCAAGCACTGCTCCTCGACTCTGTTGTACTTCCCACAAAGTCAGGTGCTTGGCTGACATGTGCCTGATCATGCTGGTGGTGGTCAGGCTGCTAATTTTGGTACCCCTGCTGATGCTGGCATGGCAGGTGTTGCAAATGGCCTTTTTAGAATCATCTGGAGCCAACTTAAAAAACTGCCAGACTCGGGAAGACCTAACATTTGTACAGGCACCTTGTGTCGTGTTGTTCCAGGGAACAGTTGCCTGACGTCTGCCTGGGGCCACCACTCTGCTTCTTACTGCCTGTTGGGATGCTACGCCTCCCTCCCCCTGTGCACTGCTGTCCTCGCTCTGCATATCCTCCTGCCAGGTTGGGTCAGTTACTGGATCATCCACCACGTCGTCTTCCTCTTCCGCACCCTGCTCCTCCTCCTGACTTCCTGACAATTGTGTCTCATCATCATCCACCCCTTGTTGAGACACGTTGCCAACTTCATGAGAACGTGGCTGCTCAAATATTTGGGCATCTGTACATACAATCTCGTCATGGCCCACTTCAACAGGAGCTGGCGAGAGGCCAGAATGTGTGAATGGAAACGTGAACGAACAGCTCTTCCGAGTGTCCAAGTGTGGGATCATTAATGTCCGTGGACGTGTACTCGGCCTGGTGGTAGGAAGGAGGATCAGGTTCTGAAATGTGCGGTGCAGTATCACGGCTACTGACACTTGACCATGTGGAAGACAGAGTCAGACACTTCAGGTTTACAGGCCCTCATGCACGTCTCTATCCAGGGACAACGTGGAGCCTCCCAATTTTTGGCTGCCCTGCCTAAGGACTATACTACAATAGACCCACTTCCTTCCAATGGGCACTTCAGGTTTACAGGCCCTCATGCACGTCTCTATCCAGGGACAACGTGGAGCCTCCCAATTTTTGGCTGCCCTGCCAAAGGGCTATACTATAATACACCCACTTCCTGACAATGGACACTTAATGTTTTGAGGCCCTCATGCACGTCTCTATCCAGGGACAACGTGGAACCTCCCAATTTTTGGCTACCCTGCCTAAGGGCTATACTACAATAGACCCACTTCCTTCCAATGGGCACTTCAGGTTTACAGGCCCTCATGCACGTCTCTATCCAGGGACAACGTGGAGCCTCCCAATTTTTGGCTGCCCTGCCTAAGGGCTATACTACAATAGACCCACTTCCTTCCAATGGGCACTTCAGGTTTACAGGCCCTCATGCACGTCTCTATCCAGGGACAATGTGGAGCCTCCCAATTTTTGGCTGCCCTGCCAAAGGGCTATACTATAATACACCCACTTCCTGACAATGGACACTTAATGTTTTGAGGCCCTCATGCACGTCTCTATCCAGGGACAACGTGGAGCCTCCCAATTTTTGGCTGCCCTGCCTAAGGGCTATACTACAATAGACCCACTTCCTTAAAATGGGCACTTCAGGTTTACAGGCTATCATGCACGTCTGTATGCAGGGGCATTGGTGAACCTCACAATTTTGGACTGCCCTGGCAAAGGAAAATACTACAAAGACTCAGTTCCTCAAAATGGGCACATTAGACTCAGAGGCCTTTATGTACGTCTCTTCTCAGGGACATCGGAGTGCCACACAATGTTTTACGTAAAATCTTTCATGTATTGATCTCAAAAAGTAACATACATTAGCTCTATCTCACTATTGGGTATGTGCCCTTAACATTTCCGCCATGAAAAATCATTTTGGTGTCATTTTGGAAGGTTTTCTGGTGAGTCCGTAAAAATGGCGTAAAACGCGGACAAAATTGTTCACAGCTGTGACTTTTGAGTGATAAATGCTTCAAGGGGTCTTCCCCATGCTGTTGCCATGTCATTTGAGCACTCTTCTGAGACTTTTGTGCCATTTTTAGGGTTTCTACATGCTGCCGGTGGTCATTTCACAAAAATACTCGGGTCTCCCATAGGATAACATTGGGCTCGTTGCTCGGGCCGAGTACACGAGTATCTTGGGAGGCTCGGCCCGAGCTTCGAGCACCCGAGCTTTTTAGTACTCGCTCATCACTAGTTATCATCACTTCTTTTCAATGTGATTGAAGATACGGTATTCAATGTTTGGCATAAGACTTCCCAATAAATTCCAACATTTTAAAAATTAAATTTTCCGTGTGAGATTAAAATAACACATTTTTAGTAAAATAAATTGTCATCAGAATTTTACATCACATTTGCAGGTTACATATACCGTATTTTTCGGACTATAAGATGCACTGGACCATAAGACGCGTCCGGGTTTTAGAGGAGGAAAATAGAAAAATAAAATTTTAAGCAAAAAATGTGGTCATGACACACTGTTATGGGGATGAGGATCTGCTGCTGACACTATTATGGGGGTAATGTCCCCATATTCTCTACTAAGGTACCCCATCCTGGTAATGATCCTCCTGCCTTGTATATGATCCCCATCCTTGTAAATATGTCCCTCATCCTGGTATAGCCCCCATCCTGTTATATACCCCCATCCTGATCTATACCTCCATCCTGATAAATACCCCTATCCTGCTATACACCCCCCATCCTGCTATATATCCCCATCCTGCTATATACCCCTATCCTGCTATATACCCCCATCCTGCTCATAATATATCCCCATCCTGTTATATACCCCCATCCTGCTCATTATATACCCCCATCCTGGTATATGCCCTCATCTTGCTATATACCCTACCCTAATATATGGCATGTATCCTATGGCACAGAAAAAAATAAACATTTATACTTACCTTTCCTCACTCCCTGCAGCATTGATCATCTTCCTCTCTGTGTCAGTAGCAGCACGGCTGAACTGTGTGGAGCCGTCCCCCTGCAGCATCGCGATGTACTCCTGTCTGCCGGCTCGCTGATGTGTGTGGAGACTAGCAGTACGCACAGGGATGACATCATCCCTGTGCTCACCGTTCTCTTCACAGATCACCTGGCCGGCAGACAGGAGGACATCACGATGCTGCTGGGGAATGGTGAGTATACCGGATTTATTCACTGCCCCCACACTAATGATGATGTGCGGGGGGCAGTGAATATAGCCGCACATGATCACTCCAGGCTGTGGTTGCCAGGGGTGATCACGCGGGCCACCTCTTTACTATGCGCGCACCCCCCGCCCATCATCCCACCCACCAGTTAGTGCCGGCTTCAGTGCTGAGAGGTGGTGGGCGGGAGGATGGGCGTGCATATGAAATGAGCGGGCCACGTGGTCACGGTAGGCAATGCTGAAGCCTGCGCATGCCGCCAATAACCTGCTCCACCGCAGTACCCTCATTCCCTGCAGCCCTACATTCAGACTATAAGACACACTCAGCACTTTCCCCCAACATTTGGGGAAAAAAAAAGTGCATCTTATAGTCCGAAAAATACGGTAACATCTCAGGTGCTTGAAAATTTGGAAATTTTTTATATTTCTGTAAAAATTTGATCAAAAACTAGTTCAAATTTCCACCCAAGTTCTAAAAGTACATAAAGAAAATCAAATCAAATAATACATCAACATTTTAGATTTGAACTTTTTATTGATAAAAATTATCCAATGTCTGTGAGGAGCAAAAGAATGTGACTCTTTAGAATTAACAGATTATTTGAAGATTAAATTAGAGTTTGTTTTTTTCAATCAGTGTCTGAGTGGGCAACGTATTCTATTGGCAGATCAGGGATCTTTCAAAGTCTGATATTCACAACACATGTTTGTGGAAGTACATCATGGAATGAACACAGGAAATTACTAAGGATTTAAAAAAAAATAGTTGATACTAATCAGGCTAGAAAACGTTCCAAACTGTCCTGAAAAAGTCTGGACTGACCAATTCACAGTCAGACAGATTGTGTACAAATGGAAGAAATTCAAGGCCAGTATTACCTTCCCATGAGTGGTCGACAAACAAAAATTACTCTAATACCAAGGTATGTCGTAGTCCACAAGATAACAAAGGAACCCAAGGTAACCTATAAGCAACTAAAGGCTTATCTCATGTTTTCTACTGTTAATGTTCATGAGTTCACCAATAGGTGACACTGCTGAATAATGGTGTAAATGCCAGAATTCCAAAGAGAAAGCAACCGTTCCACAACATTGCTGTAGAGCTGCAGTTTACTCAAAATAAAGTGTACTAGCTAGAAGGCTATTAAAACAATGTTTTGTGTACACATGAGACCAAAATTGCAACTGAAAATGTTATTTGTCCATGAGCTGATTCTCAAGAGGATGTGCATCACCCAGCAAGTACCAGAGTACACAAGTGATTCTTCAAAAGAATGGCCATGTAAAAGTTCTCACCGTCATTGTATAGAAATATTGTGAAGGAATCTGAAGTGAGCAGTTCATGAGGAAAAATCTACCAACATCCCATAGCTGAAGCTGTTTTATAGGGACTAATGGCTTAAAATTCCACTAAGACGATGTGCAGTACTAACCAACAATTACCAGAAATAATTAGATGCAGTTTTTTCTGCACAAGGGGGTCACATCAGGTACTGAAAACAGAAATTCACATACTTTTGTCAGCCACATAAAAGTGATATTAGATCTTTTCCTCAATAGATAAAAATGACAAAGTCCAATATTTTTGAGTTATTGCTTTGATTTGGTGCTTTTGATCTACGTTTAGGATTTCTGTGAAAATCTGAAAGAATTTTGAAGCAAGTTAATGCAAAATTATTTAAAATTATGAAGGCTTCATAAACTTTCAAGTACCCTTTTGTAGTCAATGATTCGTCATATAAATGCCAAAATAGTGATTTTTTTTTTTATCTCCTTCTGTCTAATATTCATCAGTATACCAGAAAAAGTAGTTAGTACAGTAGCCTAGTACAGTAGCCTAAAGGGGGCTTTACACGGTAGTGATATCGGTACTGATATCGCTAGCCTGTGTACCTGCCTCCATCGTTTGTGCGACACGGGCATATCGCTGCCCGTCGCACACACAAAATCGCGCTCCCCCGTCACACGGCTTACCTGCCCTGCAACGTCGCTCTGGCCGGTGATCCACCTCCTTTCTAAGGGGGCGGGTAGTGTGGCGTCACAGCGACGTCACACGGCAGGCGTCCAATAGAAGCGGAGGGGCGGAGATGAGCGGGCCGTAACATTCCGCCCACCTCCTTCCTTCCTCATTGCGGGCGGGACGCAGGTAAGGAGATGTTCCTCGCTCCTGCGGTGTCACACACAGCGATGTGTGCTGCCGCAGGAATGAGGAACAACATCGCTAATGAGAGGTAAACGATTTTTTATTTTAGGACGACCTCACTGCGGCAAACGATTTTGGCCACTTTTGCGATCGTTTTAGGTCGCACATAAGTGTCACATGCTGCGTTATCGTTAATAACGCCGGATGTGCGTCACTAACGACGTGACCCCGACGATAAAACTTTAACGATATCGTAGCGTGTAAAGCCCCCTTTAGGAATTTGATTCTGTAGAGTCCATGCAGTATGCAAGTTTTTAAGATTATAGCCTATAGGTGACCAATGTGAGCATTTCAATACCTTTTCATGACAAATATGTTACACAGACACTTATTTTAGATTATCACCCAAAGGCTTTAATGCAATTAGTTTATCACATAAGTCATGAAAACAGGTTATTTAGCAGGTTCCATTACAATTTCATTTAAACATATAGAGATGTACTACACATGAACATATTTTTTAATCCAAAATGAGATAGATACTGTCACCTTAATATACTAAAACACGCAAATAATGATGAAAAATAATAGAAAATATGGTAAAATATTCAAATATTTATTGTATACATTAAAATAATTAAATTAAAATAGTAGACAGTGCAAAAACAACAGCTAAATAACAAGAGTAAATCTTGATAAGGGCATAGTGGTGATAATTAAGATAAATATATATATACAACCCCTGGCAAAAATTATGGAATCACCTGGCTCTTAGGATGTTCATTCAGTTGTTTACTTTTGTGTAAAAAAAGCAGATCACAGACATGGCACAAAACTATAGTCATTTCAAATGACAACTTTCTGGCTTTGAGAAACACTAAAAAAAATTATGAAAACATAATGTGCTAGCCAGTAACGGTTACTTTTCAAGACCAGACAAGGGGAAAAAATTATGGAATTACTCAATTATGATGGAAAAAATTATGGAATCATGAAAAACAAACAAACAAAAAAAAACACTCCAATACATCACTACTATTTTGTTGCACCACCTCTGGCTTTTATAACAGCTTGCAGTCTCTGAGGCATGGACTTAATGAGTGACAAACAGTACTCGTCATCAATCTGGCTCCAACTTTCTCTGATTGCTATTGCCAGATCAGCTTTGCAGGTTGGGGCCTTGTCATGGACCATTTTCTTCAACTTCCACCAAAGATTTTCAATTGGATTAACATCCGGACTATTTGCAGGCCATGTTATTGACCTTGTGTGTCTTCTTTCAAGGAATGCTTTCACAGTTTTTGCTCTATGACAGGATGCATTATCATCTTGATAAATTATTTCATCATCCCCAAACATCCTTTCAAATGACGGGATAAGAAAAGTGTCCAAAATTTCAATGTAAACTTGGGCATTTATTAAAGATGACAGCCATCTCCCCAGTGCCTTTACCTGACATGCAGCCCCATATCATCAATGACTGTGGAAATGTACATGTTCTTTTCAGGCAGTTATCTTTATAAATGTCATTGGAACGACACCAAACAAAAGTTCCAGCATCATCACCTTGCCCAATGCAGATGCGCGATTCATCACTGAATATGACTTTCATCCAGTCATCCGCAGTCCATGATTTTTTTTCCTTAGCCCATTGTAACCTTGTTTTTTTCTGTTTAGGTGTTAATGATGACTTTTGTTTAGCTTTTCTGTATGTAAATCCCATTTCCTCTAAGTGATTTCTTACAGTTCGGTCACAGACATTGACTCCAGTTTCCTCCCATTCGTTCCTCATTTGTTTTGTTGTGCATTTCCTGTTTTTGAGACATATTGCTTTAATTTCCTGTCTTGACACTTTGATGTCTTCCTTGGTCTACCAGTATGTTAGCCTTTAAGAACCTTCCCATATTGTTTGTATTTGGTCCAGATTTTAGACACAGCTGACTTTGAACAACCAACATCTTTTGCAACATTGCGTGATGATTTACCCTCTTTTAAGAGTTTGACAATCCTCTCCTTTGTTTCAATTGACATCGCTCGTGTTGGAGCCATGATTCATGTCAGTCCACTTGGTATAACAACTCTCTAAGGTGTGATCACTCCTTTTTAGATGCAGACAAACAAGCAGATCTTATTTGATGCAGGTGTTAGTTTTGGTAATAAAAATTTACAGGGTGATTCCATAATTTTTTCCTCATAATTGAGTGATTCCATATTTTTCCCCTGTTTGGTCTTGAAAAGTAACCGTTACTGGCTAGCACATTATGTTTTCATGACTTTTTTTAGTGTTCCTTAAAGCCAAAAAGTTGCCATTTGAAATGACTTTAGTTTTGTGCCATGTCTGGGATCTGCTTGTCTTTAACAAAAGTAAACAACTGAATGAACATCCTCAGAGCCAGGTGATTCCATAATTTTTGCCAGGAGTTGTGTGTGTATGTATATATATATATATATATATATATATATATATATATATATATATATATATATATATATATATATATATATATATACATACATGTATACATAATCAATCACATATATATATATATATATATATATATATATATATAAAAATTTATTTAAAATAGCCTAATACAATAAAGAGTAAAATACAATTCTAAAAACATATAGTATTACATACCATGTGAAATAAATGACTTACACCAACTGAATGCCCAAAGACTCTGTCGCACCTTTTGCACTGAGCTTTTTCGCAGAAGACTCCTGTGAAAAAGCTCCGAGCGAGACTTGTCGGTGTAAGTCATTACTAATATATGGTATGTGATATGTTTGTATATACACATGTTTGTGGTT
The DNA here is from genome assembly GCF_048569485.1 of Anomaloglossus baeobatrachus. Classification (NCBI taxonomy): domain Eukaryota; kingdom Metazoa; phylum Chordata; class Amphibia; order Anura; family Aromobatidae; genus Anomaloglossus; species Anomaloglossus baeobatrachus. The sequence goes on from NC_134355.1 coordinate 481,399,561, forward strand.
AATAAGTGACCAACCACCAATCAGCTATATGAAAACCAATCACCACTTTATTAGTAGCCTGTTTAAACAGATGGACTTCCATATGTAGAGAATGATCACACAGAACAAAATTTTTACGTAGGATGATGTTCTGCCAAAAACAATTTTTCAGCTTGCATAAAAATATATCAAACAACAAACTAATATCTTTCTTGGAACGCTTGTTCACAATTATTAACCTTTATTAACCTATTTATGGGCCTTTACTGTATCTATATATGAATCAGTCCCAATGGTGTTTCTAGAAAAAAGAGTGAGAGTTAAGGGGCTGTGAGGAATACAAATTTATTTGCCATAATTTAAACTATTTTTTAATACATTTGAATTAAAAATTCCCTATCATTCCCTAACTACACTATCTTACTGCTTTCCTTTTTTTCCTACTTCCTTTTTCAAAAACTCTTTATTTAAGAATCCAAGTGCATGCTGAGATTCTCAAAAAAAAATCATAAGAAGGTGGAGGCTGCAGTCCCTACTGCCATCTCTGTCCCCACCTTGAAATTAAGCATCATCAGCGACTTTTGTTTTAGAAGCTGGGCTAGTTACAGAGCAATGAACACTGCATGATGTGCACAATGGCAGCACGCTAGCTCAATGGCTCTGATCAGCAGTATTGAACCAGCAACAAGGCGTATTGTAACAGAGCATTGTTAGAATACCTGGCATGCAAAAACTTGCGTCCCCCGGTGAATTGCACACTGTGGTTAGGGGGGATAGGGAATTTTTAATTAAAATATATTAGAATATAGTTTAGATTATAGTATTAAATGGTTTTAATTGTAGATTATGGCATTAAATTTAATTTAATTTAATTTAATTGTTGAAGTATTAAAATTAATTTGTATTTCAGACCACAGCTTTACTGATGAAGAGTTTCTATCTTTTTGGACAACTAACATCTTTTTTATGCTTTCTGCACTGAATTCTGTATATAAATACCCCCAGTTATTGCAGACACCACATTAAAATGAACAAAAGTAACAAATTCTCTATAAGGAAACATTAGATATCATTGCGTTCTTCTGCACAGCAACCTATTACTCAAGTTCATGTAGACTATTCCATGCAACAAAATAAAGAAAAAATAAAATACATTGTGAACTTTGTACTTGCTCCTAAAGAATTCTCTCAAGCAATTTTGGAAATAGAAAATATCAAAGATTTCTGTTTGGGATTTAAGAAAAATGCTTTTGCTCTTACTTTAAGGACCTTTTGGGAAAAATGAAAGACAGACAAGCAATAATGTTACAAGGTCACATAAGGTTGTGTAATACTGTAAAATGTTAGTCTTTTCTCAACATGACGTTAAGTTTGAAATATTCTTCCCAGCATGTCACAACAATTGCCTTCATTCAGGTGCTTGTATTCAGACATCTGACATTGCTATAAAGGACAGAAGAAGTGTGAGTAAAAGTAGTATGATTCATGTGCGATACAGACAAATTGTCACCATGCGTTCAGTTATGGAAATGGGATCTTTGGTTTATAATAAGATATTAAAGATAAAATCAAGATAAATCCAAATTTACTGGTTTATAGGACGTAAAGATCTATTAACAAAGATGAGCGAGTGTAATTGTTACTATTCGCTAATTGCATGGATAGTATGGTATTTGGGTTACTCGATATATTGCGAGTTTTTGTGTACTCACCTCGCGATATTCATATGTCCTGCCCAGCAGGTTTGGCGCCTGATTTGCAGCCACTAAACATGCTGGGCTTCTTAACCAATTACAGTAATGCTGCAGCCATCTTGATTGTGGCATTACTGTGATTGGCTGCCCGCGCTTCATACTGATCGATCACCGACGGAGGCGCAGGAGCGAGAGAGAGAGAGATTCCGTTTAATCACTTTTCCATCCATTTCAGCCTTTTCCTCAGGCCTGACGACCTCTTTGTTGGGTCCAGCAGAAAATTACTCGCATTTTCCATTCCCTTGCATTGTACTCTCTATTCGGAACGAATACATGAGCGTTCCAAAATACTCGTTACGAGTATTGCGAATATGAATATTTCGATTCTCGCTCATCTCTATGTATTAACAAATGCATGAGTACAAAAAAATCCCCGGCTGACCATGAAGTTCAAGATTTGACAAATCCTCCTGAGTAGAAGATATTCTTTGTAACCACTTTCCATTGCTTAGTGATTGGCTGACGGAGGGTGGAAATGTCAATCAAGGAGAACAAGATGGAATTGGGCGGGGAGCAATATCAAGGATGCATGCAGAGTGGATCGACAAGCTTCAAAATCACTGCTAGGCTAAATTACATTTTGCTTCAAATATTCATTTCTTGTTGGTCTCCTACAATACAGGACTCTTTTTTTATTTCTGTCCAATGTCCTATACAGTCATATAACTGATTTCATTAGTAAAATCATCCTGACAGGTTCCCTTTAAGACACTGCCGGTAACTTTCAATCAAGGTCACACTTTATTACTAAATTCTACATGTATCACCGCTTACAATCTTGTGTATAAAAGGAGCAATTATTTTTTTAAACAAATGCACAAAACAATTATCTCTTTTTATTGAATGCACATAATAGGAAATAATTTATGAAAGGTTGTACATATATTTTCTATGCATCACATTTATTACGCTAGCTGCCAAAGTTGTTTTATTCACACTTTAATTACAGCTATTCCTTAAAATAATACATGGCACAAAGGGTAAAGTCATTTACACCAAAGGCTATTTTTTACCTGTGAAAAGTTTGAAAATCTACAGGTAAAATATTATATTTATTATTTATTTTTTTAGCAGTATTATATATGAACTTAGAACAGGCAAATAATATTTGCAGTAATCGAGGTCAAGCGATGAATGGAAGATAAAATTACTGGTGAAAAAAGAGGGATTTCTAATCTCAGAGCAATTATTGTTTTTGGTTTATCTGTTGTTTAACAAGCTTGTTATGCAAATTGGGCCACTTGGGCTTCTCTTTCTGCATACATAGTCACATGAAATTTATGCATCATAGAGCGCCAGTAACCAAGAGAGAAGATTTTCTAATACTGATTCGAGGTAAATAAAATGTCGTAATAATACAACTATTGTGCCTTAATAATCAAGGGTTAATAAAACAAGTTGAAATTAATAAATAAAAAGCTTTCTTGTACTCAGCCCGTTATAGGATGTTATAAGCTGCCAATACATTCTGTCAATGGTGTTTACAAAGAATGTGCAAGAAATATTGAAAAGTCAAATTACTTAGCAAGTGCTGGTTGTCACTCCTAACATCTCCAGGGGTATCTGTTAGTGAAATTACTTGATTTTTCTTTAAAAGAAGCTTACAGAAAGTCACTTTTCCACAGAGAAAAACTGAAAGCAAAATTTGCTTTAGTTCTAAAGAGTTTAGATTTTGTTGTGGAATGTCGGAATGGGCAGACACTTGGCAAATGAGATTTAATGTTGATAAATGTAAAGTAATGCACCTAGGACGGAGTAATCCTATAGCTGCGTATACATTAAATGGAAGTAAACTCAAGTCTACAGAACAGGAGAAAGACTTGGGTATTCTCATTACAAATAAGCTGAGCAGCAGCACTCAATGCCAGTCAGCAGCTGCTAAAGCAAACAAGATTTTAGGGTGTATAAAAGAGAAATTAGATTCCGTGATCCCAACGTATTTTTACCCCTCTATAAATAACTTGTAAGGCCACATCTAGAATATGGGATCCAGTTTGGGGCTCCATATTTTAAAGAGGACATTCAGAAGTTAGAGTCAAGGGGGCTTTACACGCTACGATATCGTTAATGTTTTATCGTTGGGGGTCACATCCGGCGTCATTAACAATATCGCAGCGTGTGACACTTACCAGCAACCTTAAGTGACCTCAAAAATGGTGAAAATCGTTCACCATAGAGAGGTCGTTCCAAAACCAAAAATCGGTAATGGTTGATTATCGATGTTGTTCGTCGCTCCTGCGGCAGCACACATCGCTGTGTGTGAAACCGCAGGAGCGAGGAACGTCTCCTTACCTGCCGCCAGCCGCAATGCGGAAGGAAGGAGGTGGGCGGGATGTTACGTCCCGCTCATCTCCGCCCCTCCGCTTTGATTGGCCGGCCGCTTAGTGACATCGCGGTGATGTCGCTGTGATTCCAAAAGTCTCTCCCCCTTGAGGGAGGGATTGTTCGGCAGTCACAGCGACGACGACGACCAGGTAAGTGCATGTGACGCTGACGTAGAGATAATGTTCGCTACGGCATCGAACACACGATATCGCACACACGACGGGGGCGGGTGCTTACATGCTCGATATCGCTAGCCATTGCTAGCGATGTCGTAGCGTGTAAAGCCCGCTTCAGTTCAAAGGCGGGCAACTAGACTACTACAAGGAATGGAAGGCCTCCCATATGATGACAGGTTGAAAAAGTTAGATATGTTTAGCTTAGAAAAAAGACGTCTCAGAGGAGATCTCATTTATATGTATAAATACATGTGTGGTCAATATAAAGGACTGGCACATGACTTATTTTTTCCAAAGACAATACTAAGGACCAGGGGGCACTCACTGCGAGTGGAAGAAAAGCGATTCCGACAGCTAAATAGGAAAGGGTTCTTTACCGTTAGAGCAGTCAGACTGTGGAATACCCTACCACAAGAGGTAGTAATGGCAGATACTATAACAGCTTTCAAAAAAGGGCTGGATGATTTCCTCAGTACACAAAACATTGTTGGTTATATATGACTTAATGACAAAATGTAGAACTGGTGGAGGAAGGTTGAACTAGATGGACCTAGGTCTTATTCCAACCTATGTAACTATGTGATTATCAATTTCTAATGTGGATTTTGTTTCTTAGCATATGAATGAGAAATTTTACAATTTTAATGAAATATGCAAAAAAAAGTGCAATATGCAGTAAAACACCATGGATTGGCTGTATAATGCAGTAAAACACTGTGGATTGGCTGCAAATAATTCCACAGCATAAAATGTATGGTGTGTCAGTGCCATTGCATCAAATCTTTTTTTTATCAATCCCATGTGGATATATCTTAACAATCCACCAGCAATTTTGAGATGCAAAAGCCTAATAAACAGTAGGAAGCTTTTTTACTGTAACAGTGACCTCCTTAATAACTGGACTCCTATGCAATTGCACAAGTCTCATCACACATATTATTTGTTAATCTTGATATAAGGTAGCTGAATGAATACATTCTTTAGTTTTGTATTTCTAAATATTTGTTGTTGTTTCATTATTTTAATATTTTACATTGGCTCAGTGGTTGGCATTGTTGCTTTGCAGTATTGTGGTCCTGGGTACAAATCCCTGTTCTCTCTATTTCCTCCAGGTACAGTTTTTTTACTCACACGCTCCAAACACATACTGATAGAGAACTTAGATTGTGAGGCCCAGTGGGGACAGAGCTGTTTATGACTAATGTACTGTGAAATATGTTGGTGCTTTACAAGTGAGTCAAATCAATAATATAACTATCACTACTGTTTTTCAAAAGAGAGTGAAAAACACATAAAGGGAAATAACACTTAATGGGGTCTTATACCATCTCACAGATGAACATAGAAAAAGGGATTCTAAAATATTAAGTCGCACGCTTTTAGAATTGTTCCATAAGTTTTCATTTATAATCATCAAACGATTTTATTGATAACCAAATTAATATAATTACAGAATATCTACCACTTAAACATATTGCAAGCAAGGATGCTCAAAAACAATAGAAGGGGGGATGCAGTGCCTCAGTGAGGTGCCAGTGGGGTTATTGTAGACTGAAAGCATATTTGAATAGATGAATTTTAAGGTTCCACTTGAAGGTTCAAAAGGGGAAAATAATCAAATTTGTTAAGGCACTGAGTTCTAGAGTATGGTTAATGCCTTGGAGAAGTTTTGGAAGCGATTGGTTGAGGAACATCTGAGAGCAAAGTACACAAGGAGGTCTTGGCAGGATGGCTGATTATGTGAGGATATATATTAAGAGCTTAGTTTAGAGATACATCGATAAGCAAAAGGGTAGCATTTTTTTTAACTTTTGACTTTCAAGCTCCATATCTCATCATCCTCTACAGCTTCGAATGTGAGACTACCTTCATTTTGTAGACAATCATCTAGTGATCTCATACATAAATTTGATTTGTTTAGCATATTATTAGTTATGCAGATTCTTGTCATGTCACTGCAATGTTACTGTTTTGCTCTTGGTGGTGCAAAAAATATTTTTCTTCCTCTATACTACAAATTACAATCTGTTCTCACATTTCCTAATAGCTCATTGTGTTATTAGATTGAGTACCAAGCAAAAAGTCACATATTCAAATTGAGGAGCAGCCATGAAAAAGATTTCCCAAGGAAATCGAAATAACATCATCAAGCTCATCGATAACGTTCTCTCGGTCAATTGAAATTTCTAAACTGCATTATGAGTGCCATAACAATTGGAAGAATACGAAGTGAAGTTAATCCATTCAAAACCCAAGAGGTGTCCAGGCAAAATATCGGATCAACAAGTTGGCTCATCACAAGGTCTATCAGTGGAGCGACTTGTAAGCTTCATGATAGTGAGATCACAGATGTCTTTTCAAGCATCATGTGATGCCCTATACACATGTCTGTAATGGTGGTCTGAAAAAAGGTGAAGAATCCTCGACTTCAATATCATCCTAAAAAGCCTAAAAAAAATGTTGGTACGAGTTTGCAAAAAAAATATGAAAAGTTGACAGTAGAAGATTGGAAACAGCTGATGTGAAGACCAATCGACTAATCAATAGACTATGTTTTGATGAGTTCAATTGGGTCTAAAAGAAACAATTTAAAAATGTTAGACACAAAGTGGACGGAAGAAAACGGGCTTAATGCTGCGCTAGAAAACCACAAATTCAGGAGATAAAATGAATTCCTTTCTTTATTTTTCACAGGTCAACGCGTTTCAAAGGCATCTCCGCCTTCTTCATCAGGACAAAGAAAAGAACAGCATCCTGTTGCTGATGCTGTTCTTTCTTTGTCCTAATGAAGAAGGCAGAGATGCCTTTGAAACGCGTTGACCTGTGAAAAATAAAGAAAGGAATTCATTTTATCTCCTGAATTTGTGGTTTTCTAGCGCAGCATTAAGCCCGTTTTCTTCCATCCACTTTGTGTCTTCTATTGCTATATCGGGGCTGCGGCTGACCACTTTATGCATTCAATTGCTTCATGCTTTCATAGGAGTTCTGCCTGTCACAACCGAAAGAGGTGAGTACCTGTCTCACCATTTATATCCACCTGTCTATCAGATAAGACCCTATTTGCGCTTTTCTTCCACAGTTTTTTCGTCTAATTTAAAAATGTTGTCAGGAAATAGAAGGAACTGTTAAGTTCAGTAGAGGAAAACTAATGATATGGGTTTGTCTAACAGCCAAAGGCCTTGATACTTGACCAGGATCAATGGGGGTCTCAATGCTGAGCTATATGTGAGTATCCTACAAGAGGAGTTAATCCATACACTCGAGTTCTATGGGTATGAAAAGGACGACATAGTGTTCCAGCAGAACAACTACCTGAAGCATACATTGAGAATGGAAAAGAAAGGGTTCAATGATAATGAAAAAAAGTGCTGGATTGGCCCTTCAATCCCTAGACTTCAACACAATTGAGCACTTAAGGGTAGATTACAAGACAAAGCTGTATACATACCCAAATGCAGCTACCTACATTGGGAACATGTAAAACAGACCTGGGATCAGATTTTGGTAAACAGTGACCTATGCAAGCCACAAGTGTTTTTTATGTATGTACATATATGATATATTAGTGTAGGGACCCACAAACATGAGGATCCGTGACGCGGATTGTGGGCTTACCGTACTATGGCCATATTACCTACCAATACCTCATATATTTATTTATTCTTTTGCACAGAATATTTTATACAGGATGCAGCCAGGCCTCTTAATGTTAGGCCTTGCATATTATACTCACTGTCCCTGCATGGTGCACATATTTAGTACGGGTGCAGCTCGCTTGCATCGATTGTGATGGGCGTAACTAATAGGCTGCATACCAGATACTGTGTGCCTGTGTGTGTGAACAGTGACCTATGCAAGCCACAAGTGTGCAATTTTACTACCATCTCTCTTTGCACCTGTGATGTCTCCATTTAATGGAGGTCTTGCTGCATCCTGGCAGTGCATTAGTCTTTTTGGCCTGGGCAGTTTACATCTTCTCCCATTAGTCTGTGAGTTTTTGCTTAACTTTTGGAGGTTTTTATTCCTCTTTTTGGTGTTTTTTATGTATGTGCATATATGATATATTAGTATAGGGACCCACAAACATGAGGATCCGTGACGCGGATTGTGGGCTTACCGTACTATGGCCATATTACCTACCAATACCTCATATATTTATTTATTCTTTTGCACAGAATATTTTATACAGGATGCAGCCAGGCCTCTTAATGTTAGGCCTTGCATATTATACTCACTGTCCCTGCATGGTGCACATATATAGTACTGGTGCAGTCCGCTTGCATCGATTGTGATGGGCGTAACTAATAGGCTGCTTAACAGATACTGTGTGCCTGTGTGTGTGAACAGTGACCTATGCAAGCCACAAGTGTGCAATTTTACTACCATCTCCCTTTGCACCTGTGATGTCTCTGTTTAATGGAGGTCTTGCTGCATCCTGGCAGTGCATTAGTCTTTTTGGCCTGGGCAGTTTACATCTTCTGCCATTAGTCCGTGAGTTTTTGCTTAACTTTTGGAGGTTTTTATTCCTCTTTTTAGTTTACACTGTACTCACTAAGGGATTGGAAGACAGTCAAGGGATTGGCAGAGGGGAAAGGAAGAAGACTAGCAGGCAAAAAAGTGATTTAATCTGGCAGCACAGTTAAAGAAAGACTGGAAAGGTTCGATAGTGTTAAGCTGGGTTTACACGCTGCAACATCGCAAAGGACATCGCTGTAACGTCACCGGTTTGGTGACGCAATAGCGATCTCCATAAGTCTCTGCTAAGTCTCTGGTGAGCGTTCAACCCGGCAAACCTGGCCAACAACTTACCAGCGATCCGGACCTGCAGAGCGACCTAGCTGGTTGTTGGGGACGTTGATAAGCAGCCTTTTGAAAGGGAAGTTGCTAACAAAGTCGCTGAAAAGGATTCACACACTGAAACTTCATGCTGCACAGCGGGAAACAAAGGACCTAGGAATGGTCCTGAACGACTTGTAGTGATCAGCAACTTCCAGCAACTTCACAGCAGGGGCCAGGTCGCTGATAGGTTTCACACACTGCAACATCGCAAACAACATCGCTATTGCGTCACAAAACCGGTGACGTTACAGCGATGTCGTTTGAGATGTTGCAGTGTGTAAACCCAGCTTTAGTCAGATGGCCACAGAGGAGAATATTGAAGTAGTCAAGGTGGGAGATGATGAGGACACGCACTAAATTTTTAGTATATTCAGGGTTGAGGATGAGATGGGTTTTTGAAATATTTTTTAGTTGAAGGCAGTAGGATGTGTTAACGGCTTGGACATTGGGGTTTGAAGGACAGGGCAGAATCAAATGTTTTTACAAAGCAGCAAACTTTTCATGTCATTTTAAATGATAAATAGATCAGAGTGTCTGATTAAGATGCAGGACAGATGACCAGTACTGCCTTGTTCATATTGACTTTTGGAAAACGTCAGAAAAAGGAGAATATGGCTGATAGACACTCTGAGATTCTGGAACTGGAAAGAGGTGAAATTTGGGCCATAGAGGTAGAAATATGTGTCATCAACATATACAGCGGGTAAGCTAAGTATTGAACACGTCATTCATTTTCAAAGTAAATATATTTCTAAAGTGTTTTTGTCATTAAATTTTCACTAGATTTTGGTAATAACAAATCCAATCTACACAGGCAAGGAAATCCAACCATAATGAGATGTGGCACAGGGAAAAAGGATTGAACACATGAAGAAAAAGATGTGAGAAAAGCCATTCATGTCACGACACCAGCAGAAATCTGTCAGCAATTAGAAAGCAATTCTGCCACTTAATGAAAAATGTTATCAGCTGCTTCAACTGATGGCCTATAAAAAGGTGTCTCATTAGGAAAGTGCTAAACAAGAAATATTTCATGATGGGTAAAACCAGGGAGCTTTCTCAATGTTTTTACAACCTTATTGTTGCAGTACATACTGAAGCACTGGTTACAGAATATTTAAACTACTTAAGGTCTCAGTTAGCACTTTTGAAGCCATAGCCCATAAGTGGAAAGAATATCATTTCACCATAAATCGGCCATGACCAAGTGCTTCCTGCAAGATTTCAGAAAGAAGAGTGAAAATAATTATCATAAGGGTTGTCCAAGAGCCAAGACAACCCATGGAGAGCTACAAAAGAAACCCCTGAAAATAGCAATTGTTTTAATAAAAAAAAATAAGTAATGAACTTAACCTCCATGGCCTGTATGCAGTCTCAAAATGCAAGACTCCATTACTGAACAAAAAGCATGTGCATTTAAAGTTTGCAAAATTTAGACAAGCCTTTGAATATAGTCTTGTCAGATGAGTCCAAAATTGAACTCTTTGGATGCCATAATACACACCATGTTTGGAGGCCATTAACACCATATTAGCAGTCAAGACTGTAGGTTGGAACATCATGGTGTGGGGCTGTTGTTCCAGCATACAGAAATGGGAAATTAATGGAAGGAAGGATGACTGGACCAATGTATCAAGACATTCTTGATAAAAATCTACTGCTATCTACTAGGATTATGAAGATGAAAGGAGGGTTGGCATTTCAGCAAAATGATGATCCCAATCAGATAGTCAAGAAAACTTTCAATTGGTTTCAGAGAAAAAAAAAAGCTGCTAGAATGGCCCAGCCAATCACCTGGTTCTCAGGACCTGTAGAAGAGCAGCAGCGTGGAATGGCCATTGTCCTCCGGAGTGCCAGCATCTGGTCTTGGTCCCGCTCGCCTTTTATGCATTTATAATAAAGCAAGGACTTTTACACAACAGTGTGTGCCACGATTCTACCTTCTCTTATGATGATCTTCTATGGGAATGGGAATGGAAGACCCTAAGTGTGCAGTTTGTGAGGTCTGAGGAGATCACAGAGAGGGCAATGTCTTTGATGCCAATGGAAGAGAGGATTTTTAGTAGGATGAGTGGTCTATTGTGAAGAAAGCAGAGGACAGGTCTAGAAAGAGAACTATAGAATATTGTCTGTCAGCTTTTTAGGTTAGTAAGTTGTTTGAGACATTAGTTAAAGCAGCTTCAGTGGAGTGGTGGGAACAGAAGCCAGATTGTATGTTGTGAAAGAGTGAGTTAGCTGAGAGTTAGGAGGAATGCTCAATATGGACATGCTGTCCGAGGAGTTTGGAAGTGAATGGGAAAATAGATAGGGGGCTATTGCTCAATATAAAGGTTGGGTTGAGGGATGGCATCCCCAGGATAGGTGTGATTATTATTGCAATTTTTTAAAACAGAAGGAAGACACCAGGTTAATGATAGATTAAAGGGATGGGTTTGGGCTGATATAAGTGAGGCAGTGAGGTAAGGGAGAGGTGGGATGAGGAAAAGTACACAAGTGGTGAGGTGTTATTTGTAGGGAAAATTAGTAAGCTTTTCTTCAGTGATGATAGGAAAGAAGCTTATGGGAAAGGGCATTAGTCTTTAATATGGAGAGGTTGTAGTGGTACATTGAATCTTTGTCTGATGTGTTAAATATTGTTTTTGAAGTATGCGCCAGTGTTCTGTGCTAATGAAGGATGTCAATGGAAGCAGTGATAGATGGATTAGGTAATTAAAAATGTTTATTAACTGTTTGTGGTTGTGAGATGGAGAACATATGAAGTCTAACTGTTAAGCAGAGGTAATGGCTTACTTGAATATGAGAATCGCTTGTTTGAATGTGGTAAAGTCTTCATGTGAGTGTGTTTTCTTCCAGCCTTACTGAACAACCATGACACTTACCGCAGCTGTTTGTGAGGTTGATGTGCCAGAATTGTCGATTGATTCGTCACATTCTTCTGTGTTTGAGAGTGGCAATAAAGACAATTGCTGATGTTAGTGTGACATTGTTAAAAATATTTGCGGTGTCTGTCTCATGCAGTGAAGATGTGGTATCAAGGTGTGAGAGGATTCTGCGAGGTTGTGCCAGCTGCTGGACCTGAGTGGCAAGTGAAGAGGACAGTGATGAAAATATAAGTAAATGGTAGCCAGATAGTGGAGAGCTGAGGTTATACAGGGAACAGAGATGGGTCAAGATAATATCTAATCTGTGTTCTAGCATGTTGGTAGAGGTGAAGGACCATTGTGAGAGACCAAAGGATGAAAAAAGGGACAAAAGTTTGGATGCTGCTAACTGGTGGGTGCAAAGTAGTATAATAAAATTGCCCACGATGATGGTGGGATTCTCAGCAGAATGCAAGTGCAGAAGCCAGGTAGAAAAGTGATCTATAAAAATAGTGCCAGAGCCCACAGTTCAGTATATGATGGTCACTTGGAGGTTGGAGAAGAGTGGATGTGAAGGGTATGCAATTTTAAAGATGGGAGGGTAAGGAAGGGTAAATGTGAGATTGGGTTGAAGGTGAAATTCTTAGAAAGTAGAAGGATAAGTCCTACACCATGTTTGTTGCAAGGACAAAGAATTTTGGTGAAGTGAAGGCCACCATAAAAAAATGCAGCAGAGGAAGCTGTGTGAGAGAGTGTCAACATGTTTGTGTGAGGGCTAGGATAGATTGCAAAAGGTAATGAGGTTGTGATTGCAATGGAGTTTCTTGCAGATTGAGCGGCATTCCACAGTACTCCAGAGTCAGGTAGAGGAGTCAAGGGTCAAGTGAATTGGTATAAAGGTGGAGAGGTTTTGGGGATTCCTAGTAGCTGGGGAAGAATAAAATATATAGAAAGATTAGTAGACATAATTTGCAGAGGTCCAGGATTAGGAAATATATCACTAGCAATGAGAAGGAGCAGAAAAAGGGAGAGGAGGTGTGAGCAGGAGAGAGCAGGGCTTGATATTAGGTTAAGGGGCAAGTTTACAAAAAAGGTCAGGTGGCAGGGGTAAGAAGGAAAGAGGGAAGGAGTGATAATTATTTGTGTGGAAAGTGCTGGGGTTTGGGGACAGCAAAGGAGAGTAAGGATTAGGGAAGCAATAATAGTAAAAGCATAAACAAGCCTGTAGAAAGAGTATTTTCATAAGAATGAGAAAGTACGTTGCAGATAGTGGCAGGTATTTCCTGTTACCTTCTGACACATTTCTGCTATATTTCTAATGTGCACTTAAAGGGAACCTGTTACTTGAAATAAATGCTATTAACCTGCAGATATAGGGTTAATCTGCAAATTAATAGAATTTAAAACCTGCCTGGTGACTGCATAATGAACCTCATTGTTGGGGGGGAAAGAACGTTATTTCCACTGGCAGCATTTATTTTTCAATCCGTAGTACGGTACCGGCATGGGTTCAGTCACCGTCCTGTATATTAAGAGTAGGGATGAGCAAACCTTTGGAGGTTCAGTTCGCAGGGCACATTTGAACCTTAAATAAGGTTCAATTTGTGACCCTGACTTGAAGCGAACCTCAATGGAAGTCAGTAATTGGGCAGTTCATGTCTCCGCCCACATGCAGCTAGCCATAAGCAAAACACTTCTGGGGGAGGGTGGTTTTTTTACATTTCTTTTGTTGTTTGTGTGCACACTGCATCTGAACACGCTGATTTTAACCTAAATGTGACCCGTTTAAACATTGCAAGTGGCTTGCACAGGGCTGAGCATCGCTTGCTTGAGTGTTTTGCACTCGTAACTCACTCTAACTTCGAACCCGAACTTTGATTTTTTTGAAAGAAGGTTTCTGAACCCGAACCTCAAACATCAGGTTCGCTCATCTCTAATCAAGAGTAGCGGCTGTAACCACCTCCTGCACTTACCGACTGCTGCTTAGCATCACCCTTGTGACTAAAACTCGAATGTTGCCAGAAGGATTAAAGCTCATTTTCTCCTGGCACCGTGGTTCAATATGCAGGTGCCGGGGAGGATTCAAATGCTACTAGCCTGCAGATTAACCCAATATCTGTAGGTCAATAATGTTTTTACAGGTTCCCTTTATCTCAATGCACTTAAATGGACCTGAACAAGAAGATAATGGTCAAATAGACCTATGGCTCCAAATTTATGCACCTTTGAGTACATATGAAACAAAGCAGGTATGAAAATATTGTAACAATATATAGCAAGGATTAAAATATAACTTTTAATGTTATCTGTCTAAAAGCAATAGACCTTAATAGAATAGTAAATAAAGTGCAGTGCATAAACAAGAGTGATAAAAAGGATGGATCTCACCCGGTTTTTCTCTCCCGAGCAGATGACACACCACCGGAACAGACCACAGGCGGAAGAGGGCAAAATCAGACAAAAGGGGAGGGAACAATAATTTCAATAATTCCTATCCCTGTCATGCCCATGCCCAGCTCAATTTGCGTGTGTGTGCTAGTGGTCCCACTGGCCACTAGCACACACACACAAATTGAGCTGTGTGTGAACACATATGCCACTAACATGCTTTGTGTTGTATTTTCCTGCCATTGCAGGTTGTACATATTAATCTCCCCTGATGAACTCTCTTGTAACGTGGAGAGGGAAACGCGTTGGGAGGAGTATATCTCCATTGGGGTAGCTTTACCTGACTTGGTTGCTGCCCTTGTAAGGGCGGAAGCACTTTGCATGGGCACGACAGTGATAGAAATTATTGAAATTATTGTTCCCTCCCCTTTTGTCTGATTTTGCCCTCTTCCGCCTGTTGTCTGTTCCGGTGGTGTGTCATCTGCTCGGGAAAGAAAAACTGGGTGAGATCCATCCTTTTTATCACTCTTGTTTATGCACTGCACTTTATTTACTATTCTATTAAGGTCTATTGTTTTTAGACAGATAACATTAAAAGTTATATTTTATTCCTTGCTATATATTGTTGCTTATATCAGGATTTGGGCTGCACCTTATTGCCTCTAGGCAAGTTTGCTTTATTGTGAAAATATTGTAGCAGCTACAGAGATACAGGTCAGAGAATCAAAAGGAGGGATGAACATGGTGAAACAGTTAATATAAACAATTTGCTACTTTACAAAGTAGGGGAGGGCATAAAAACATACCAAAATAGATAGGCACAGAGGTATTAATTGGGATCAATGTAGTCACTCATGTTTGAGAGATGTTGGAATCAGGAAACAGGACACATCATAATAATAATAAGTTTTATTTCTATAGCACCAACATATTCCGCAGCACTTTACTATTCAGAGGGGACATGTACAGACAATATGAGACAATACAAAAAAACAAAATTAAGATACCAAGAGGAGTGAGGGCCCTGCTCGTAAGCTTCCAATCTAAATAAATAAGAAATAGGGGAGGCACAAAGGGTGAATGGGGTAGGGGGCGGGGGGGAAGAAAAAAGCTTGTTATATATGGTCCAGCCATCAATTTAATAGGGGATTCAAAACCAGCTGCATGGACCGGTCGCTGGACAGAATTTATACAGGTACACAGTGTAAAAAAGTACATGAAGATGAAGAAACCAGAAGATACAAGAGACAAGAATTGGAAGTAAATTTTATGAAGGTCAGAATGGGACTAGATTAGATCAGGGCGGTGAGGTGATAGGCTTGTCTAAAGAAATGCGTTTTTAGTGCCTGCTTAAAGGTGTAGATGTTGAGAATTAATCGTATTGGTCTTGGTCATGTGTTCCAGAGCATAGGCGTAGCTCATGATAAATCTTGAATACGGGAGTGGGAGATACGAATTGTTGAGGATGTCAGTCTTAGGTCATTAGCAGAATGGAGAGCACAGGTGGGGTGATAGACGGAGATGAGAGAGGTGATGTAGGGTGGTGCAGAACCATGGAGAGCTTTGTGGGTGAGAGTGATAAGTTTATGTTGGATTCTGTAGCGGATAGGCAACCAGTGCAATGACAGGCACAAAGCAGAGGCATCAGTAATGCAGTTGCAGAGGAAAATGATCGTGGCTGCAGCATTCAGAATGGATTGGAGAGGGGAAAGTTTAGTAACAGGGAGACCAATTAGTAAAGAATTACAGTAATCCAGGCGAGAATGAATGGGAGCGACAGTAAGAGATTTTACAGTGTCAATGGTAAGAAAATGATGAATTTTAGAGATCTTTTTGAGGTGGAATTGACATGAACGAGCGAGTGAATGAATATGGGGAGTCAAGGAGAGATCGGATACCCGTGGATGAGGCAGATGGAGGATTAGATCAGAGTGTAGTGGTGATAAAATGGAAGAATATATATACTACGGGATTACGTTTATAGTATATTTGAAATGTGACCTTAAGCGGATGCACTTACACAGAGCTGCACGCATAGACCATGGTCAAATAGACCTATGGCTCCAAAGACTTGTTACATAGTTACATCACATGAGCTAACAGTTATAAAAGGAAGAAACAAAAAATGACAACATAATCATGAATGAGTGTAGATATTGTACAGACAAAAAAAATATTGTGTTTGAAAAAATAAAAATTATATTAAAGCATTTCTATGCTATAAAAAATGTGCATAGATTTAAAAAGAAAACATGTGAATTACAGTTCTGCAGTACTTGTCTCTGTCCTTGAAAGACTATATATATTTTTTTCCCATGAAGTAATTAATACTACTTCTAAAGAATTGGATGACACAAGTTAATATTTGGTGTCTAGACATTGCAAACACAGTACCTTCTTTACATTCATTATTTCACATTTTTTAGCAGGGTTACCTAAAAAAGGTTATTGTGTTTTCTGGAGAAAGTCAAATATTTTCTCTTATTTATACACAGAATGTAAAATTGTTAGACTGTTGCTAAGAGCTGCAAAATTGAATTCCACAGTTGTAAATCCAAAGAGCTGCCACTTTGATAACAAGGTACTGAGCTTCATTTCAGCTTTTTTTTCTGAAAATATAAATCTCAAACAAAAAGAAGGAAAAAACAAGATGTAACAAGTAAAAATTGGCAATGCTGATTCTCCACAGTCTCATACTATTTGGCTTAGCAGTAATTTATGTGGTATATAAAGTGTCTCTAAGAAACCAGAGTATGGACTTTTATTTATATGGAGCCCTAATATTATACTCATCGACTTCTAAAAACCCACACTGTGCCTTTGTATGGCTATAATCTCTGCCAAAGGCATGCACAATTTTATGTTCAGTTCTGTATGAATCTGAAGAAAATGTGCCTAATTATGGGATTATTCTTCCCTAGAAACATTGTTTCTAAGGGAGAATATCTCCTTAATATGTGACAGCAGGGAGACACTGTAAGAATTCTTCATGGCCACATATTATGGAGCCACCATGAGTTTACATTATATGTATACAATTTTGACAAGTAGGAGGCCTAAATGGGTCAGAAAGATACATAAAAGGAAAATATGTAATTAAATAGCAAAATATTACGCTATATTATTTATACACTTATTTATATAAAAAAATAAACATATTTTGGCATAATCTATAACACGTGTCTCTATCTATGATCTATATAAAAAATGTTTGACATTTTCTGTCAATAACAGGTAAATATGTTTTTTTATTATTATTTTGTTTCAACGGGAATTTTCACATTTTCCATTTTTATGTCTTCCGCTTCTTGTATTGCAAACAACTAAACAGAAAAATCAAACATCAGGTTTATAACAGTTCCACTACTGTTAATATTTTATGAAGCCAAATTGAGAAAAGTGATGTTGGGTATAAAACCTAAAAACTGCAGGAAAAGTTATTGTATTTGATTTAACTGAGTGTCCAGCATCTGAAAGATACAGTTAAAAAGTAAAACACTGATTCCTCAAGATAGATGATATATTCTTGGAGTATTTAGACTTCTCTCCAACTGAGACTCCCTTTGTCAATGGAACTGTGTCTGGAAGTACAATGGTACAATAAAGCATTGAAAGTGTGATAAAATAAGAAGATGACTCTTCATTGCTTCTAGTCTGCAGAAATGTTTGTCTGACACAGCTTCTTTCCTTAGAAAAGAACTAAACAAAGACAATCTATAGACTAGACTCTCTTACTGAAATAAATAAGCTAATAAAAAAAACAGTTGTCAGTCATGGGAGAAATTTTATATGAGTTTCAGGGCAATACTGATTTTCATTACAGTAGATCTTACCCAATTAACCTAATTCTGCAGTTGATTTTTGGATTTTAATAAAATAATCACAAGACTATAACAATAAAAAATAAAAAAAATAGTCTTATGATTCAATATTCCCTTTCATTGTGTAATGCTTGTCTTTGCTAAACCCATTAAAGACCCCCGATGCGCCTTTATTTCTCAGTGCTTCTTTTTAATGACTCTGAGGAAAAAGGGAATGGTGCACCCTGGCTGAGGAAAATCTTTGGGGTTCAGCTACTGAGGGTAGCTGAGACCCTGGAGAACACAATCAGGGCTGATTTTTACAGTCCATGGTCACTTGATCTCCAACATCAGCGATTCCGTAAGAAAAAGTTACATTAACTGTAAAAATTATTTTTATCTCATCTTACAAGTTCTAACATGGCAAATGAGAGAAAAAGATGTCCAAAGTTCCCCATCATATCTCGGTTTGGAAAGCCATCCTCCAGCCTCATACTTCTCTTCCCATTGCAAAATGGTGCACACATACGCTGAGCACCCACCATGATCTGTCTCATATAGCAAGCAAAACTAAGAAACCAATTTTATTGGATCATGACATTTGAACGCTGTGATAGACCCTTTTTGGGCATCGGTGCAAATGTTTTCCTCCTCTCTTGAGTTTGGGAATTTTCGAGCAGTCCTCTGATGGCCATAGGATAGAAGGTATGAATAGCGCTACAGACTCACTCATGTGTGATTCACCACAGTCAGTATGTCAGTTGGAGATTTGTGATATGGCAGGAAACAAGTGTAATTGGGGTGATATCTCTGATTAATGCACTGTGTGTGATGTTAAGGTACAGGAAGATGAGGAGAGGTCACTTACTGCAGTAATTGCCATCTACTCTAGCACATGCTGTTTATCACCATCATTTCAAAGTTGAAGCGATGTGTAGATGTCAAAGAAATCTAGTGGAGTAGGCTGTCCAGTATCAGAAGTTGTTCTCATTTTTCTTGGGATAGGATGAGCCAATGTTTGCTCAGTAGAGCTTTCACTAACATTAGAACATCCCACACACACACACCTCAAAAACCCAGCCTATCCATCCTTTCACCACAACCTCGTCATGATTTACTACTCGTGGTTGATGTACCCTTCCCCTTTTAAACAAATGTTTCGCAACCCTATGCCCACACCTGTCAGACACCTGACACAAGAGATAAATTATTTATTACTTGCCTGAGATGGCAATATTGTGAAGGCACTAAAAAGTACCAATACCTAGAAATGTGGTTAACTGCATAATTTGGAGCAGGCACTGAAAAGTGCCAAGACCTATTTACCTAGTTTACTAGCAAATTTGCAACAGGCACTATTAATAAACAATGCCTAGAAAAGTGGTTCACTTTTTAATTTGGAGCAAGCAGTAATCAGTAGCAATACCTAGAAATTTGGTTTACTGCGCAATTTGGAGCAGGCACTGAAAAGTGCCAAGACCTATTAAGCTAGTTAACTAGCAAATTTAGAGCAGGCACTACTAAGGTACATTACCTAGACATATGGTTTACTGTGTAATTTGGAGCTGGCAGTAATAAACAGCAATATTAGAAACTTGGTTTACTGCATATTTGGGAATAGGCACTAAAAAGTGCCAAGACCTATTTAGCTAGTTCACTAGCAAATTTACAGCAGGCACAACTAACTAACCAATACTTATAAATGTGGTTCAATGCATGATTTGGAGCAGGCTGTACCTTTTTAAATCGTTTAATGGCACTCACAAGTAGCAATCCCTGTTTCTATCATTTAATGATGATTTTTTTCCCTTTCACTGCATTCTGCTATTCTACACTATAGCTCTCCTATTTATCTCAACTACCTATCATTAAACCCCTAGCTAAGCTGTCTAGCAGCAATGGAAGCAGCATCAGGGGCAGCACCTTCCCTAATGTTTAACATTCACAAATTGACACCGATGCCACATACCCTCATTTTATATGGGACATGTGACTTAGGCAGCTAATAACATAAGCCCTTGATTCAGAACTTTGTGGATGTTTGGTGTGCCATGATTGCTGCAGAAACATTCGCAAATAAAGTTAAGGAAAAAAAAGGCGCTTTTCGCGAGTACCCACCCCCTCCATTCATTAAATACATTCCCCCAGTTCAACATACAGCACTACAATCCTATCCAAAAGCATGACATGTTATTAGGATAGCATTTTTGTAAAATGCGATCGGTTATCAAACAAATTCGAACATTGACGACTTTTGGGTAAGTGCTTGTGTTATCGAACCCGAGCTGAACAGGCTCATACTGAATTTGAAATTGGTGAACCTTTATTGAACAGGTTTGCTTATCTCTATCAATGATCTCAGAAGAAACTGTGTAGCAAATTTTGTGGTTTTCTCATCACTAGTTCTACGACAGTAATTGGATAAAAGAAAATGAGAAAATTAAGGGATACATTTTGAAATATTTTAAATCAGTTGTGTTGTTTCTTAAATTCTGAGCTGATATTTTTTTTACATATCTTCATTTTGGAAGCTTCTTAATTTTTCAGCAAAAAAACTAGACACCAATGATTTAAAAAAGTTTCAGTGCCTGTAATAATCACAAGGAATGCAAAAGATTATTGCATACTGTGTATATATTAAACGTAAAAGTAAACAAGTATTCAATTAGCCATCACTTTTCCCAAAATTTGATTAGTTATGAGTTATTTTACCATAAATCAAAAAAACAGCAAATCGTCTAGTTGGTCTTAAAAAATATACATGATGTTCTGAGGTTTCCTAGGACTGTATACATCCATCTTTCATGCTCATTAATGCAAACAGCGAAACGATTGACTTCTTCCTGGGGCCCACACCCTATATCACCAACGCAAGATACGTGATATCATATATGGCTCACTAGCCTTTCCCTGTGTCCAATACCTTTAATATCTCAGGGTCTCTTTGAGAACCCCATAAGGAGTCCTTTACATTGTATGATCCCATACATGTTCACCTTGTTGGAACAATATTAAGCACTTATGTTACCCTGAGGCCATTGTGAATTCCTCAGTGCGAGTAACAGTATACCATTCCTGCATTTTTCAGAACATTCCTTCTCTTCTGAGGCAACTGAGAAACCATCAGTGAAGGAAACACGAAACTTTCTCTCATGCTCCCAGGATCACACCTTGTCCATTTTTTGACTGCATTGTGATGTCTTCATATTATTGAACATACACCATACAGTTGTTTATATAGATAAATTTGTCCTTGATAAAGACCTTCTAACGGTCGAAACGTTGGATGGATGAATTATCATCATTTTTTTTTTGACCTATGCACAAAATAAAACCATTTAAGCATTCCAAGTTTTTCTCTTCTTCATATATTCTCCAAGTGTGCCAGAATTATTTTCTATTACATTAATGCAAACAGACTTAGTAATGTCAAAATTACCACAACAAATATGGATATGGGTAAACAGATAATAACTAATAGTTACCAACAGTCTGCCTAATATTTGCACTTTCAGAATATTTATGCTTTTTAAAATAAAAAGAAAATAAATACAATTATTCTTTTTAGGAAGGCAGATGCCTTAATTAGCCATAGCTTATTTCATCCTTGATAACTAAATTGAATTATTTTGGGCAGTGTTAACATCTTTGTTGTAAAAATGATTAAAAAAAATTGCTCACCCCACAAAGATAGCGTTGCCCATGAATAAGCTGTTGCTTTTTGTAAACCATATTAAAATCTTCCCTTTTTTGAGATCAGTAACAGGTTTGCTGTTGAAAAAATAATGAAGCAATTGCTTTATAAGAAGCCTCCAAAAAATTATCACTTTGTGGAATCATTAAGTTTTATTTTTTGAAAAGTGAAACAGCTATTGTGTTTTGAACACATCATTAAAAATGAATGCAAATTCAAAGAACAAAGGGTTTAGCTTCCATTGCCAATTGGAGAAAAAAAAAATCGTAATTTTATTGTTAATTTCTTAAAAAGATTCACATTGCAAAAATAAAATAAATGAAAGGGAAACCACCATGAAACTTACATGTTTCAAATGCCAAAAATTCCTAATCCTGCAGAATAAGAACTTTGGGCGTTCAAAACGCATATGTTCCTCTTGCTTCATTTATTTTAGTTTTGCAATGTGTACAGTCAGGTCCAGAAATATTTGGACAGTGACACAATTTTTGCGAGTTGGGCTCTGCATGCCACCACATTGGATTTGAAATGAAACCTCTACAACAGAATTCAAGTGCAGATTGTAACGTTTAATTTGAAGGTTTGAACAAAAATATCTGATAGAAATTGTAGGAATTGTACACATTTCTTTACAAACACTCCACATTTTAGGAGGTCAAAAGTAATTGGACAAATAAACCAAACCCAAACAAAATATTTTTATTTTCAATATTTTGTTGCGAATCCTTTGGAGGCAATCACTGCCTTAAGTCTGGAACCCATGGACATTACCAAACACTGGGTTTCCTCCTTCTTAATGCTTTGCCAGGCCTTTACAGCTGCAACCTTCAGGTCTTGCTTGTTTGTGGGTCTTTCCGTCTTAAGCCTGGATTTGAGCAAGTGAAATGCATGCTCAATTGGGTTAAGATCTGGTGGTTGACTTGGCCATTGCAGAATGTTCCACTTTTTTGCACTCATGAACTCCTGGGTAGCTTTGGCTGTATGCTTGGGGTCATTGTCCATCTGTACTATGAAGCGACGTCCGATCAACTTTGCGGCATTTGGCTGAATCTGGGCTGAAAGTATATCCCGGTACACTTCAGAATTCATCCGGCTACTCTTGTCTGCTGTTATGTCATCAATAAACACAAGTGACCCAGTGCCATTGAAAGCCATGCATGCCCATGCCATCACGTTGCCTCCACCATGTTTTACAGAGGATGTGGTGTGCCTTGGATCATGTGCCGTTCCCTTTCTTCTCCAAACTTTTTTCTTCCCATCATTCTGGTACAGGTTGATCTTTGTCTCATCTGTCCATAGAATACTTTTCCAGAACTGAGCTGGCTTCATGAGGTGTTTTCAGCAAATTTAACTCTGGCCTGTCTTTTTTTGGAATTGATGAATGGTTTGCATCTAGATGTGAACCCTTTGTATTTACTTTCATGGAGTCTTCTCTTTACTGTTGACTTAGAGACAGATACACCTACTTCACTGAGAGTGTTCTGGACTTCAGTTGATGTTGTGAACGGGTTCTTCTTCACCAAAGAAAGTATGCGGCGATCATCCACCACTGTTGTCATCCGTGGACGCCCAGGCCTTTTTGAGTTCCCAAGCTCACCAGTCAATTCCTTTTTTCTCAGAATGTACCCGACTGTTGATTTTGCTACTCCAAGCATGTCTGCTATCTCTCTGATGGATTTTTTCTTTTTTTTCAGCCTCAGGATGTTCTGCTTTACCTCAATTGAGAGTTCCTTAGACCGCATGTTGTCTGGTCACAGCAACAGCTTCCAAATGCAAAACCACACACCTGTAATCAACCCCAGACCTTTTAACTACTTCATTGTTTACAGGTTAATGAGGGAGACACCTTCAGAGTTAATTGCAGCCCTTAGAGTCCCTTGTCCAATTACTTTTGGTCCCTTGAAAAAGAGGAGGCTATGCATTACAGAGCTATGATTCCTAAACCCTTTCTCCGATTTGGATGTGAAAACTCTCATATTGCAGCTGGGAGTGTGCACTTTCAGCACATATTATATATATAATTGTATTTCTGAACATGTTTTTGTAAACAGCTAAAATAACAAAACTTGTGTCACTGTCCAAATATTTCTGGACCTAACTGTATATCTTTTCAATGGATTAACAATAACATCAGGATTTTACCTCCAACTAAATCTGGATGCTGAACCCTTTATTAATTCATCTTGCATCTGGAATTGGTGTGGCCGCATGCTTTCTCACTATTTGGAACAGAAAAGTTGACCAGATGTTATTTTTATATATTTAAAATGTATCCCTTTCTGGGGATCAGCAAAAGGTTTGGTGATCGGAAAATAAGGTAGCAATTCCCTTTTAAAAGCCATCCAAATTTATATTTTTTATAGAAGCTGTATCGGGTTTCTATATTGAGCTCATGCAAGATACAGATCCCAGCAGTAGCACAGTATAGATGTATAGAATACAATTGACAGACAGGAGAGTGTGGCTATTTATTGGCAGTGGCAAAGGCAGAAAGTGCATAGTATAGAACATGATGGACAGGCAGGAAACATGCAGCTTTTTAGAGTCAGCAATGGCAGATCTGGTTTCAGCAGCACCAGCACAGCATGGATAAAACATGATGCACAGACAGGAGATGATAGGCTGTGCAATATCATTGGCACCGGCAGCAGAAAATCTGTATGGAACATTATACAGCAAGCCAATGCTATGGCTCAGCTAATCACTGGCATTAGCCATAAGTGAATGAAAATCCTTACTGATCCATGACTAATTTATTTTGACAAATGTAAGAATTCTCTGTTTCTGGTGTACAATCTAGTTTACTCAGCTTAACAAAGCCTCCTGTCTTGCTGAATATCCTCTCCGACAGTGTACTGTAAACTGAATAAGACAGTCTGCAAATGGCAAACTCCACCTCTACTTGCCATTGGTCTAAAAGGTAATATGCTGAAGTTTGTGGGTCAGATTTCAATGAATATGACAGAGAAAAGACACAGTCCAGGGACAAGAAAGTCTTGTTGTTTGGGTGTTACATTTCTGTTTGCTTAAGGGTGTCAGGTTGGAATATTAGCTGATAAAATATCTAGCCCATCATGTCATGTATACTGTAATGACTGTTGCTTTGTCCTTTTGATGTAATAGTAGTGCTGGCTCAAGAGGAGGATCAAAGACTCTCAAGGGGCAAAAAGAGAACCACCTGTAAAGCAGGCATCTGCTTGGCAAAAGTTTTGGTGAACAGGGAACAAAGCTTGTCATCATGATAAACTAATTATGACTCATTTCTCAGCAGGAAAAAATAGCTGTTCTTCTTTTATAGCGAGGTTCTAGAAGCATGAAAAGCCAAAAGTCATCCCTTGCATTATGCTAAAAATGCACCTTGCCACCATGACTGAGGTCCCCTTTGGTTTACTTTCCACTTCACCCACAGTTGCTACAGTTTGTCATCAAAGCACGTGTCATCATCATATATTTTCCAATGACGGTCAGTCTTGTCTCATCTTTGTGTTTTGGGTAACTCAATTTCCCTGGGATAGCCACCTGCTGCTTCTCCTTCTCCTATGCCATATTTTTCTGCATGTAACATTTTGCTTTTAGCCCCAATAGTCACAAGTTGCTGAATAACATGCACAAGTTGCTGTTCTTCCTCCATCCCTTGTTATATCATTGCCATTTTTTCCCATAATAATATGTCGGGGATTATATTGTTGTTTTCATAATTCTCCCCACTGAAAAATGTAGCAACCTCATTAAAAGGCCTCAGTAGGTTACACACATTTCTTATTTCACTGCTAATGGCAGATTTCAAAGTAACCCAAGCTCTGGTTTGTCTAAAGCATGGTATAATCAGTTACTGGTTCACATTCCAACTTGCCATATATTTGGTCATTATCTGATGACACATGCTGCTAATGTGTAAGACTATTTTATGGATTTGAAGCCCTGCAATAGAAAAACAGAGCTTTAACAGCTATATTGATTGATATTATCATGAATCAACACAGAAATGTTAAAAAAAAATGGTCAGTCATGATAAGACTACTGCGTTGTGAATCATTCGGGATATAACTAAATACATTTTATTTGAAGAAAGCCATTTCCTTTTTTTATTATACTTATTTTTTATGCATTGGAATAACATAAGACACAGCAATCACTAATGAAACTACTTATGTGTGAAACATTTAATTCAAGTGAGAAATCTATTCATTTTCAAAGGTCATAGTGGCTTATAAAGAAGTCACATTAGCACAGTTTGTTAACTTGGCCAATAGAGAGCCCAAATCCATTTGATAACACTTTTTTATGACACTGCACCAACAAATCAAAAGCACTTTGATTAGACTGTCTCAACAGTTCTAGACATATCCTTTTATGGATAGAGATGAACAGATCCGTGGAGGTCCGGTTTGTCGGTGGCAAACGAGTCAAGCCTCCACTGGCTCGAGCTTGACCCAGACCCTGGAGCAAGTAACTGATTGCCAGTTTGAGTCTCCGTCCACTAACAACCAGCCATAAGCAGATCACTTCCGGGTGAGAGTGAACGGGCTTTTTCAAACAATTTTTTGGGTTTCACACTACATGTAATTGTGCTAATGTTACCACCAATGCAAGCGGCTTGCATAGGGCTGAGCACCAAGTGTACCTGAGCTTAGTGCTGCTTGCGCAAGTGAAGTTCGCACGTAAAGCATCCGAACCCCAAACTTTGATATTTTAAGTTGGTGTTTGAATTGAAAATCGAACTTCAGGTTCACTCATCTCTAGTTATGGACACCCACATTTAAATCTTGATCAATTAAACTGTCTGGATTTCCCTTTTTAGAATAACCTTGGTAGAGGCACATTCTTTTTTCATAATTCATCTTTTTAGTTTCTTCAGCCACCATGACAGGACACCCCTTATCCAACGCATACTAACTCAGTTAAATGAAATGTATCTTTTTGAGACCCTTTAAATTATACATCATGAAAATAGCAGCATCAGTCGACAAGTTAAACAGTATATTTAAGCTTGATTTTTTTTTCATTATATGTGTCTCCTTAACAAATGTGCTTATAAAATTAATAATTAGCACCATGAGGTGTGTGTAGATGTGTAACCTAACAGTATTTTGCTTGTCTATCAAGCTGTCACATAAAATTACCCATTAAAACCAGGAAAATGCTATACCTTGCAGTTTAACTGGGAAATGTGACTCATCTCTGTATGACTTCCTTGAAAGCAACAGTTACGTTTAACTCATTAATCAGATCCAGCACTATATGTTTAAGTATATATGCTCAGATAAATGAAACAGAAAATTAGTCTAGTTATCTGGAACCTTAAACAGAAATATGAATGTATGAAAGTTATGCAAATGTCAATTTCTCTACAAGTGTTTGTCAAGCAATACTATTCTAAAATACATAATTAAAAAATGTTAGAACTTCAGGATAAAGTATTTTTCAGCATATATACTTCATTCCCTTTCGACCACCATTGTAACCTTTTGCCCACACTTCTAAAAATGTCACAAAATGAAGTTAACAATGCAATTAGCGAAAAAGAATCAACAAGTGGCCACCCAAGTATGTGGGGCTTATTCGGCCTTGATTACCTTCAGCAGTTAATGTAGCCCAGCGTACAATTATCCTTCTCCTGCACTTCATTTATTACTGTTTCTGCATCATTCAGATTCTTTTTCCAGTGGCAGTACCATAATGTTCATTATAGCGTTACTTTAGCAGTGGTGGATGACCCATTTTACAGCTTTTTAATGCCGTTGAGCAGCTTCTATAATCTTCTAACCTGCTAGTTTCAATTGTGGTTATTCACAAATTCTAAACATTGCAGCTTCAACACATTTACAGGATTGCTATGAACCCATTATGATCATGTAGGGTAAGCAATATCGTAAGACAGATGCTCAAAATATTATAGCTGTCCTTTATAATGTACTTTACTTTTCAAAGAAAAAATCTATCTACTTAAATAGCCATGTAAGTAATTGTATGACACATTGGTTTATAAAAAAAGCAAAATTAGAAAAAAATGTCTGCACTTCTGCACTATCCATACTCCTCCTCACTATACAGTAGCTAATAACTTTATCAAATGGAAAGAACATGGATCGAATAAATACAAAACACTAATACTAGTATAACTTAGTTCTAAGGCCTTTTACAATATTCTACTAAAAGTGTTTTTTTTTTTTAAATAGTATACTAGAAGCTCCTTTGATACAATTTATGTTCAACAAATTGCAATCTAAAACAAAAGGCTAATTGTTTTTAACAAAAAGAAAAAAGTGCAATCAGAGCAAAAAGCAAAGTCATTCTATTATTTAGACATCATAATAACTCATAAGTGCACAGTGATTGCTCAGAAAATTACATTTTAGTTAAAGGCCTCTACTGTCTATCTGGTTAATCCATATTGCTTTAAATTCATGTAAACCTATGTAAATCTCATGAAAAGTCTTTGCAGCAAATTTGAAAGTATAGGTAGTATTTTTAACTTAGTTTTCATGTCTCCCATACAGTTTGTATCAGCCTTCTTCCCTGTGACTCTCCCTCACTTCAAGAAGTTGAGAGACAAAGAAGTAATATACTCAGGCTCATTGTAACCAGTGAAGGTTGACGTCCTAAAAGTCTAGCATTTTGAACTAAGTATCGAGTGTAAACTTGAAAGTTTGTTTTATATTTCTGAATAAATTTCACATAAAACTACATTATATTTTCATTTAAATACTATGCAACGATAGAGAGAATTACATAAAACAAACAAATAAAACTTATTAGACTTTGCCAAATTTTAGATGACGAAAATGTTAAAATATCCAATGTCTGTAAGTAGCAAAAGCATGTGAACCTTTCGGATTAACAGGTACTTGTCAGAAAGTCATGTCAGAATTTGCTACTTTCTACAATTAAGGACTTGTTTTTACTTATTGTCCGAAACACGTAAGGTACCCTTATGCGTGTTCTCTCAATTTTGAATCTTTTGTAATTTTAGATGTCCAATAAAATTTTGACATTTTAAAATTTTCGAATTTTTGGTGCCGGGTCCACTCTTCACCTTTTCCCAGTTATATGCTAGCCTGGCTGGTCTGGAGTACTGCGAGCACTTTTAAGTCCTGGAGCACAGTTGCCTATGGTAAGCTGGTCTTTTTCTCTTTTCTTTTACTTAAATAAAAACCACCAAATTGATCCAAAATGATCCCTCTAAGTCATTTGTAGAGATGAGCGAACCGGTCGCGGTTCGGCTCGAGTTCGGTTCGCCGAACGGAGGTCTCGTTCGAGTTCGGTTCGGCGAACCGGTTTGGCGAACCACTCGAACCGCATAGGAAACAATGGGAGGCAATCACAAACACATAAAAACACCTAGAAAACACCCTCAAAGGTGTCCAAAAGGTGACAACTCACAACACAACACAAACACATAGAAAAGTTACAAGGACATATACTCATGCAAAAACAAAAGAGCTGGACAAGGAAAAAGAGGAGGAGACACAGATATAGGCATGGCATGCCCTTCTAAAATCATGTAAAACACCGCAAGGATACGCCAAGCGGAGTCTCCCTTTTTTCCAAAAATTGGGCCCCACACACACCCACCCCTTCAGTGGCAGCACTTGTGCCCCAGTTGTACACTTCACAGCTAGATTTGCATCAAGCACATTCAAAAATACGCCATCCTTAACCGTCCCCAGGATGACCCCGCGGCAGGTAGCAAAGTCTTTGCTGAACCATGACTTGTTCATCTTGGCTCCTTTTAAAAAACACAGCAAGCAAGGGTTACTCCAAGTGGAGTCTCCCTTTTTTCCAAAAATTGGGCCCCACACACACCCACCCCTTCAGTGGCAGCACTTGTGCCCCAGTTGTACACTTCACAGGTAGATTTGCATCAAACGCATTCAAAAATACGCCATCCTTAACAGTCCCCAAGATTACACCGGGGTAGGTAGCTAAGTCTTTCCTGATCCCAGCTCTGTTCATCTTGGATCATTTTTAAAAACACTGTAAGCAAGGGTTACTCCAAGCGGAGTCTCCCTTTTTTCCAAAAATTGGGCCACACACACACCCACCCCTTGTACCCCAGTTGTACACTTCAAAGGTAGATTTGCATCAAGCACATTCAAAATCCACAAGCATTTACTCTCCCCAGGATGACACAGGGGTAGTAAATTCCTTGTGGATCCATGGCTTGTTCATTTTGATGAACGTTAGTCTGTCCACATTGTCACTGGACAGACGCGTGCGCTTATCTGTCAGCACACACCCAGTGGCACTGAAGACACGTTCAGAGACAACACTGGCAGCTGGACACGACAAAATCTTTAAGGCGTAAGTGGAGAGCTCTGGCCATTTTTCAAGATTTGAAGCCCAAAATGAGCAAGGCTCTATTTGCAAAGTCCTGGCATCGATGTTCATTTGGAGATACTCCTGGGAGATTCACTCTGGAAAAGCCGAGCTAAGATCGAGTAACAGCTTCTGCTGATACTCCTGCATACGTGCGTCCCTTTCTATGGCTGGAATTATGTGACAAAATTTGGACTTGTACCAGGGATCTAATAGTGTGGCAAACCAGTACTCATAATCACTTCTAATTTTGACAATACGAGGGTCATGTTGGAGGTAGTGCAGCAAGAAGGCGCTCATGTGTCTTGCGCAGCCATGCGGACCAAGTCCACGCTGTGTTTGTGGCATAGAGGTGCTAACCGTTCTTTCTTCCTCTGACATCTCCCCCCCAACCTCTTTCAACAGAAATTTGACCAAGGTCTCCCTCATCTGCTGAGTCTTCCATGTCCATGGACAGTTTGTCCTCCATTTCTTCATGTTCTCCTGCACCCTCCTCAACATTTTGCCTGCTACTAAGCGCCCTTGTTGATCCCTGTCCCACATGGTCCCATGCCTGCCGCATTGGTAATAATGAACGTCTGGACCTTGGTGATGTTGTTGTGTCTTGCGCATGTGAATCCTACTGTAGTTCCTCCCCTTCCTGTTGTCCCACCCCCTGACTCCGAAAAGTGTTTATCGTGTGCTCCAGCATGTAAATGACTGGAATTGTCATGCTGATAATGGCATTGTCAGCGCTAAACATATTCGTCGCCATGTCGAAACTGTGCAGATGGGTGCATAGGTCCTTGATCTGAGACCACTCCATCAGGGTGATCTGGCCCACCTCTGCATCTCATTGGCACAGGCTATACGTCATGACGTATTGCACCAGGGCTCGACGGTGCTGCCACAGTCGCTGTAACATGTGGAGAGTCGAATTCCAGCGTGTTGGCACATCGCATTTCAGGCGATGAACTGGCAGGCCGAAAGACTTCTGGAGCGATGCAAGTCGCTCAGCAGCGGTGGTTGAACGGCGGAAGTGAGTAGACAGTTTTCGTGCCCTGTTCAGAAGGCCATCTAGGCCGGGATAGTGTGTTAAAAATTGCTGGACAACAAGGATCAACACGTGAGCCATACAAGGCACGTGTGTCACCTTGCCCAGGCGAAGGGCCGCACCCAGGTTTGCAGCATTGTCGCACAAGGCCTTACCTGGCTGCAGGTTGAGTGGAGACAACCATTTATTAAACTCGGACTGCAGAGCTGCCCACAACTCAACCGCTGTGTGACTCTTATTTCCAAGACATTTCAAGCTAAAGACCACCTGATGCCGTTGCGCTCTGCTGCCAGCATAGTAATGAGGGGTGCGTGATTCCTTCTGCGCAGTTACAACGCTGGTGGCCTGACCAGGCAGGCTTGGGGCGGAGGTGGAGGAGCCAGACGAGGTGGAGGAGGCAGAAGCAGTGGCGGAACTTGGACAGACAGAGGATTGACACACAAGTCGTGGGGACGGCAAGACTTGTGCAGTAGACCCTTCACCATCTATCACCATAGTTACCCAGTGCCCAGTCAGCGACATGTAACGTCCCTGTCCATGCTTACTGGTCCAAGTATCGGTGGTGAAATGCTCCCGTTCACACACAGAGTTTCTCAAGGAAGCGGTGATGTTGTGTGCAACATGCTGGTGTAGCGCAGGCACACCTTTCTTAGAGAAGTAGTGGTGACTGGGCATCTGGTACTGGGGCACAGCGACAGACATAAGGTCTCTAAAATCCTGTGTGTCCACCAGGCGGAAAGGCAGCATTTCGGTAGCCAAGAGCTTACAGAGGGATAAAGTCAACCTCTTAGCTTTGTCATGGGTCGCAGGAAATGGCCTTTTATTTGTCCACATCTGAGGGACAGAGATCTGGCTGCTGTGTGTAGACGGTGGTGAGTAGGGTGTCCGTGAAAAAATGCAGGTTTGTGAGGAAAGTGCAGGCATAGACATGATGTTGCCTTCATCCAACATTGATGCTATCGATGTCTGAGAGAGCTGTACATATGCACTTGTTTCCCCTTCCAAGCCAAATGACGACCTACCAAGCAAACTGCCTGTTGCGGTTACAGTGGTGGAAGTTGTGCGTGGAAAACCAGGTGTGAAAGCTGTCCCCACAGTCCTAGAAGATGAAGAGCGCGCGGATGTGCTTCAAGGGGCAGGCGGTGGATGGTTCGCTCCGCTAGACCGCATTGCAGCACGGTGAGCTTTCCACTGGGACATATGATATTTATTCATGTGACGATTCATGGAAGAAGTTGTCAAACTCCTGAGGTTTTGCCCTCTACTAACAGAATCACGACAAATTCTACATATCACATGATTTGGGCGATCTTTTTCTATGTCAAAAAAGGTCCAGGCTAGGCAAGGCTTAGAGGGCATGCGACCTGCTGAGCCCCCCCGACTAGTGCTCAGAGGCAGAGTGGTGGCTGAGGATGCAGTTGTAGACGTGCTACCAGTACTACTCCTCTGTCCAGAAAAGAGCAAGGTAACTTCGTCGTCAGTAGCGTCCTCCTCCACCACCTCTGTTGACCTCCTCGAGTGCCTGACTGTAGGTTGACAGTAGGTGGGATCTAGAACTTCCTCATCAAGCGTTGTGTTTGCACTCCCCTCACCCTCAGACCGAGCCTCTTCCTGACGTGAACCAATATTTAAGTTGTCATCCCAATCTGGTATCTACGTCTCATCGTCATCAGTATGTTCCTCATTGTCTATAACAACAGGTGTTACAGTTTGTGAATAAGGGTCAACATTATGCTCAGAAACTTGGTCCTCACGGCCTGAATCAGAGTCACAAAGGTTCTGGGCATCACTGCAGACCATTTCCTGGTCTGTACTCACTGTAGCTTGGGAGCAGACCTCTGATTCCCAGGCTATAGTGTGACTGAAAAGCTCTGCAGACTCAGCCATCTCAGTTCCACCATACTGTGCAGGGCGGATGGAGACTTCAGAGCTGGGAAAAAGCAAGTGTGATTGGGATGACAACTCAGAGGACTGGTGTTTTTTGGATGCGGTAGTTGAGGTGGCGGAGAGGGCACTTGTTGGACAACTTGAGATCCATTCAAGCATTTTCTTTTTTTGGCCATCATCTAGCTTTGTTCCAGTTGTTCGTGTCCGTAAAAAAGGGAGCACATCGGATTGTCCACGGTAAGTAGTAGACATCTTACTTTTGCTGGAAGATGGTCTATCTTCAGCAGATGTTAATGGAGCTTTGCCACCTTCCCCACGGACAAACCCTTTTTTTCCTTTTCCAGCACGCCTCTTCTCCTTTCCACCAGCATCTGTCATTTTGCCACTCATTTTGATTGCGACAAGATTGTGCACTTAAAATGTGGTAGTAACAATTGAGAGGTGGTGTAGATTGCAGCTGTGGTCTATCTTTATTAACAGCAGAATAAACAACAATAACTATCCTTGCCAATGCAACTACTGCCCTTAAACTGGCAGCATAGTTTGCTAGTATAATGGCTTAGTAATATTGAGTTTGAGTGTGCAATGCAGAGGTGCTGCAAATAGATTTGCACTACTGGGACACTAATGGAAGTCCAACAGCCACTTTTAGGATGCCACTAAGTTTACTCAGTGTTTGCTAGTATAATGGCTTAGTAACAATGAGTTTGAGTGTGCAATGCAGTGGTGCTGCAAATAGCTTTGCACCAGTGGGACAATAGTGGAAGTCCAACAGCCACTTTTAGGATGCCACTAAGTTTACTCAGTGTTTGCTAGTATAATGGCTTAGTAACAATGAGTTTGAGTGTGCAATGCAGTGGTGCTGCAAATAGATTTGCACTAGTGGGATACTAATGGAAGTCCAACAGCCACTTTTAGGATGCCACTAAGTTTACTCAGTGTTTGCTAGTATAATGGCTTAGTAACAATGAGCTTGAGTGTGCAAAGCAGTGGTGCTGCAAATAGATTTGCACTAGTGGGACACTAATGGACGTCCAACAGCCACTTTTAGGATGCCACTAAGTTTACTCAGTGTTTGCTAGTATAATGGCTTAGTAACAATGAGTTTGAGTGTGCAATGCAGTGGTGCTGCAAATAGCTTTGCACCAGTGGGACACTAATGGAAGTCCAACAGCCACTTTTAGGATGCCACTAAGTTTACTCAGTGTTTGCTAGTATAATGGCTTAGTAACAATGAGCTTGAGTGTGCAAAGGGCTGGAGGGTACAGTGGCAGGGTTGTGGGTCAGTGTACAGGAAAGGAAGCCTCACTTTCTATCCCTCCTAATGTGGAAATGCAGCGAGGAAGTCCGTGACCTTAGCTACACAGATGCTGTTATCTGTAGCTGTTAAAATCTGTTTCCACAGACCTGACTGTCACCTATGGCTCTGAGCCTGCTGTTATTAGCCCTTACAAGAGCTAATAGAAACTTCTATCCCTATTCTGTATAGCGCTGTGTGTAGAGCGTACACAGCAGTATCGGAGACAGTAGCTATGCCAGCGGTGACTGACACCCAGACGCAGAAGAGATAATGGCGTCCGGACGTGCAGATACCCGTTTTTATAATGCAGGGACATGTGAAATGGACATCCTATCACACATGCCGTTGCTTCTCTGGCTAAAAGTCCACTTAGTTGTGTGTGTGTCTGGGATTGGCTGACATGCTGGCCTCCCCCACTACACGCGCGCTCTTAGGTTAGGAAGACAAGAAAAAAAAAGAAAAAATGGCGATCACCATTATCCCAGCAGCAGTGATCTGAATGCGCTGTTCCCGCACACTATACGCTGAAATTTCATAATAGTGTGAGTCACAGAGTGACTACACTATTACAGCGTAAAGCAAGCTGGTAATTAGCTTGTCTTTTTGCTGCTAGAACCGTTCTCGAACGTAACTAGAACTATCGAGCTTTAGCAAAAAGCTCGAGTTCTAGTTCGATCTAGAACAGCCCCAAAAATCACTCGAACCGCGAATTGGAGAACCTCGAACCACGAACCGCGCTCAACTCTAGTTATTTGTAATCTAATGTATTCCTCGGTGCAGAAGATATCATTGTGCTGTGATTAGTAAATGATGTAAAATATATTCCAAAACATTCTCTCATTCCTCTCTACTAATACAATTGCCATAAGCAAAGATAGCCAATTGGGACTTGTGCTTGGTAGTACTACTGCCCAAACTGCTGAGACTAGTGGTGCTGCTTCTAGCTACTTCCACAATCTTATCAATGGTATGGACCTTAATCTTTCACACTATAATATCCAATGCCATTTCAATTTTTCCCTATCAAACACTTTGGAAATTAACTTTAAACAGTTTTCTACTCCAGTCATTCATCCCTTGCCAAGAGGAAGTAATTAAAAAGCTAGTTAGGTAAGAACATATAAAGAAAGAAAAATATGGCAGCAGGCCACAGTATAGAATTGGCATGTATGGTAATGGACAGTTAAGCCCTTCACCACTCAGTGATTTTCAGTTTTTCATCTTACTTTGTCCAAAAGCCATAACCTTTTTATTTTTCTGTCAATATAGCCAAATGAGGGCTAGATTTTTGTGGGATGAGTTGTACTTTTGAATGACACAAATCATTCTGCCACATATTTTATAGGGAAATTGGAAAAACTTTCCAGTGCAGTGAAATTGCAAAAAAAGTGAAATTCCACAATGTTTTTTTAATTTACCCTGTTCACTATACAGTAAAAGTGACCTGGCAGTATAACTCCGCAGATTAATATTAGTTAGTAGATGCCAAACATGTATAATTTTTTTTATTTAAGTGGTGAAACAAAATCTGAAATTAGTCAAAAAAAGATTTGCACTTTTGGGGCAATTTTTTGAGATCAGTAACATGTTCATTTTTTGGATCTTAGCTAAGTGATGGCTTATTTTTTGTGTCCTGATGTTATTAATTATGCCATTTTGGTGTATCAGCGTTATTTTGATCCCCTATTATTACATTTTATCACAGAGTTGGGTTTCACTCCGAAATGTGTTAATAGAGCACCTTTTTCTCTACTTCATGCACTGGACTTTTGGTTTATTCCAAAGCAACGCAGCTCGTTCAACGCTTCTCCAAGCTAATATCTGTTACCTATAGCCTTTGAGATCATGGATCCTGCAACAGCTGTTTTTATTTGCATACTGGTTGTGTGTCACACAAGCAAACAAGGTGAGGAGTCAGCTATCTCTCACTTTTTCTTTTATTGGGTAAGACACTATTGTACAGTTTCTCCACAGTATTGCAAAACAGAGACAGGGGTTATTGGCTTATGTCTGGTTGTCATGATGACCCTTACATGATCATATCATAGGGCTGCCAATTGGAGCGGGGAATGGTGCACTCACCACCAACATGCGTTAAATTCTGCAAGATCACAGGAGAAATCCTACCCTGACAGGTGAAGGTGACTTTAACTAGTTAACTGGCACAAATGGATCTCCTGTTAGAGGCACATGTCAACTGATCAGATCAGCCCACATGGTCAGGGAAACATGTGTGCTCGCCGTATAGCTCACATCAAACAGAGAGAAATTACTTTGGACATACCAGAAAAACAAAATAGATTTATTAGAAATACAGAAACTTAGTGCACTTGCTGCTGTATTGCAGTGCATTAAAGTAGTTGTCCGGGACTAACTACCTGCCAGTTTTGCCATGTGCAGATCTATGCTGGCACAAAGCCATAAAAAAACACTTCTGCCACCGATTCTGCAGGTTTCACTCTCTTCACATCAACAGAACAGCAGGTTATTTATGTTCATGTCCCCTCTGAATTGTAAAGTGCTGTGGAATATGTTTGGCACTGTATAAATAAAAAATATTATTATTATTATTAATATTATATGACTTGAAGAGGACAACTTCATAATGTATGCATCACTCAGAAACTGTTTTTCCTTTTCCAAGGGTGATTTAAACATATTATTCCAAATTTAGAAGGAATGGTATTGTTCACCCCAGTCTTGATGATGGAGAGTGCTGAAGTCAGCTGCTCTTAATTTAGGAAGAGCTGCATGCATTTTTATAAATCGATAGTGTCTTGTCTTGTAGTGTTTGGCCATAAATGTCACGTCAATTAGTGCCAATGGTCATAATGAATTAGATGAGCTGTGTGATCCCACCCCTGCTGTGCCTCTTGTCACCCTAAAGGGGGCTTTACACGCTGCGACATCGCTAATGCGGAGTCGTTGGGGTCACGGAATTTGTGACGCACATCCGGCCGCATTAGCGATGTTGCTGCGTGTGACACCGATGAGCGATTTTGCATCGTTGCAAAAACGTGCAAAATCACTCATCGGTGACATGGGGGTCCATTCTCGATTATCGTTACTGCAGCAGTAACGATGTAGTTTGTCGCTCCTGCGGCAGCACACATCGCTATGTGTGACGCCGCAGAAACGAGGAACCTCTCCTTACCTGCCTACCGGCCACTATGCGGAAGGAAGGAGGTGGGCGGGATGTTCCGGCCACCCATCTCCGCCCCTCCCCTTCTATTGGGCGGCCGCTCAGTGACGTCGCTGTAATGTCGCACGGACCGCCCCCTTAGAAAGGAGGCGGTTCGCCAGTCACAGCGACGTCGCGGGGCAGGTAAGTATGTGTGACGGGTCTGCGCGATGTTGTGTGGCACGGGCAGCGATTTGCCCGTGTCACACAACAGATGGGGGCGGGTACCCATGCTAGCAATATTGGGACCGATATCGCAGCGTGTAAAGTAGCCTTAACTCTGCCCATTTTGCCAGAGCTGGGAGATACTAGTGTAAAAACAGCAAAAGTCACAAAATTCTGGCATAAAAGCTTTGATAAATTTGGCCCATTGTTTTCTCGGTACAAGGAATATAAATAATATATTGTGATAAACTGCTAAATATTTTTATAGAACAAATAAATCAATGAAAGTTACTACAGTTCATAGGATGCTATGGGTTTCAGGCCAATAGGAACACCAACTTGATGTATTTTCAGCCATATAAAAAGGTGATTTACAAAGGCTTTGGTCATTTTTAGTAACCAATATTTTGAAGATCTTGAAGCTTAAAGGGAACCTGTCATCAGAAATTTTGCTTTAAACCTAAAAGTTTCCCCCCTCTGCAGCTCCTGGGCTGCATTCTAGCAAAGTTCCTGTACTTTTTGTGGCCCCTTTTAAACCAAATTAAATACTTTACAAACTTGTACCTTTTGCTATGTAAATTTTGTAAATCGTCCATGGGGGCGGGCTCTCTGCTGACCGTTGCTGTTCCTCCAGCAGATTTACACCGCCCCCCAACGCTGAATCTCATATCTCAGGACACCGCCCCTATGCGCCCGTGGTCCTGCGCATGCACTGTGCGACTGTAGCGGTACTGTGCACTGTGTGCACGTCTGACTGCTGGTGACATTTTGTGCAGGCATGAGGTTATGGGCGGCGCTGTGAGTGCCATCACTCCTCCAGCGATCTGCGCAAGCGCGTGCTAGCCAGATGACCCGACGTCACATCTTTCCCATCTTGCCCTGCTGCAGGGTAAGATGGGAAGGAGGTGACGTCAGGTCATTTGGCCGGCGAGCGCTTGCGCAGAATGCTGGAGGCAGTGGGGGAAAGCGCGTCCACGAGATTATGGGCGGGCACTTGCGATGCAATCACAGCGCCGCCCATATCCTCGTGCTTGTGACACACGTCACCAGCGATCCTGGCATGGGCGGCACCTCGGGCGCAGTGGGCGGCATCCTGATGGATGAAATGGAGCGTGGGGGGGACGGCGTCAATGTGCTGGAGGAACAGGAACGGTCACCAGACAGCCCGCCCCCATGGACGATTTACAAAATTTACATAGCAAAAGGTACAAGTTTATAAAGTATTTAATTTGGTTTAAAAGGGGCCACAAAAAGTACAGGAACCTTGCTAGAATGCAGCCCAGGAGCTGCAGAGGGGGAAACTTTTAGGTTTCAAGCTAAACTTCTGATGACAGGTTCCCTTTAATTAATGTTGTAGGTCCCCGTAAAATGCAATTGTGACGCCCTGGCACAGCCAGGTTGTCACAGAAAGAGTTAATCCTCCTTGGTAATCTGATCTCACACCGGTGCAGCCAGACAAAGCACAGCCCCCAGGGTAAGAGAAAAGCAGAGGAGAGGGGAGGGGCTGCAGCAGACAGTGTGTGGAGAGCAGACAGGACGGAGGTCTGAAGTTGTAGCTCCCAGGTGGGGAGCGAGGCGTCTCTGAAAGGGCCGGGACAGGCCGTAGTGAGGAAGGGGCCAGAACAGGTAGCCGGAGCAGGGCGGTGGCCCCTCGGTACCTGGGTACCCGGATCACTACAGGGGAGTGATTCCCCGTTCCCGGCTGAGGAGAAAGAGGAAGAGAGAGAGAGGAGAGAAAGGCACTTGGCTGCAGGGAAGGAACAACAAGGGCTGCTGCACCGTGTGTGGGACACTAACACCCCCGTACCGAAGGCTGCGGACACCGGCAATTCCTAGTTTACCAGTGACTCCGTGTGACTTTCTTGTGAGTACACCCGTGCCCTCGGGCACCGCACTGCAGCACTGCGCCCTGCTCCCTGCTTACCCCATCACCGGGCCCCGGGATCACCAACCCCTACCCACGGAGGGGCAACACAACACCTAGCTGCTCCGCTTCACCATGCCCGGGATCCCCGTATTGAGCAGCGGTGGTGCTACACATCACCACAACCGTGGGTGGCGTCACGGACAATATCCCAACACCCAAATACCCCTTTTACTGTGGAGCCTGGGATCACAGACCGGGTCACGCCACCGTGATACCCGCAGAAGTGACTCTGTGGCCCGGATCTGAGTACCCCCTGGTCCCCGGGCGACACATTTGGCGTCACGAACAGGATCGAGCCCATCCAGTCACCTGGAGGAAGTGCGCCTTGCCCCGTCCGTCAGCGGCGTCCCGCTGAGGAAAAATCCAGAAGTCCGCCATTTTAGCCGCCATTTTAGGCGCCAAAAACAACAGCTTGGCGCCTTCTTCTCCGAGCGGCGGGCGCGAAAAAGAGGCTCCGCCCCCTGAGAACGCGGGCGGAAGTGAAGCTCTGGAGGACCGGAAGCGAAAGAGAAACTTTAAAGTTGCTGGAAGGACTGCTCCCGAGTACCAAGGGGGAGCAGTAGGAAGGAACTGCAGTTCATGTGACAAGGACTGTAAAGGCAGGGACGCCAGGACTCTGCCAGCATCTGGTTCCTGGAGAGGCCGCCGCAGCGATGCACTGACCCGTTACCCCTGTTACCGGAAGCGGAGCCCGCAGCGCCTGTTGGGGAGGACCCAGACCTGGGGTCCCCAGGCCTCACCTTTGTCACCGCCCTGCCACCGGCCCCGGCAGTCCGCCCGGCCGCGACGGAGATGACGACGGCTCCGGCAGTCCGCCCGGCCGCAACGGCAGCAAAGTACCGGTCCCGTTGACCAATCTGGAACCGTTTCTGGACTGGGGTCAAGGGGTGCTGCCTGGGCTTTAGGGGCAGCACCAAGGCTAGGTTGTTTGGGTGGGTGACTAAAGGACCCGTCACGTTGACATTATAAAAAGTGTTATTTGTTGTTGCAACGTTGAAGCAATGTGCATCCCGTTTTGGGAGGATTGAAAATGCATGTGTGAAAATGTTTAAAATGTTTATCCTTTTTCCAGTTTTAATAAATGTCGGTGCCTAGACGGCCCGAGGACGGGCCGTGTTTTACCAAGGGGGTGTGTGACGCCCTGGCACAGCCAGGTTGTCACAGAAAGAGTTAATCCTCCTTGGTAATCTGATCTCACACCGGTGCAGCCAGACAAAGCACAGCCCCCAGGGTAAGAGAAAAGCAGAGGAGAGGGGAGGGGCTGGAGCAGACAGTGTGTGGAGAGCAGACAGGACGGAGGTCTGAAGTTGTAGCTCCCAGGTGGGGAGCGAGGCGTCTCTGAAAGGGCCGGGACAGGCCGTAGTGAGGAAGGGGCCAGAACAGGTAGCCGGAGCAGGGCGGTGGCCCCTCGGTACCTGGGTACCCGGATCACTACAGGGGAGTGATTCCCCGTTCCCGGCTGAGGAGAAAGAGGAAGAGAGAGAGAGGAGAGAAAGGCACTTGGCTGCAGGGAAGGAACAACAAGGGCTGCTGCACCGTGTGTGGGACACTAACACCCCCGTACCGAAGGCCACGGACACCGGCAATTCCTAGTTTACCAGTGACTCCGTGTGACTTTCTTGTGAGTACACCCGTGCCCTCGGGCACCGCACTGCAGCACTGCGCCCTGCTCCCTGCTTACCCCATCACCGGGCCCCGGGATCACCAACCCCTACCCACGGAGGGGCAACACAACACCTAGCTGCTCCGCTTCACCATCCCCGGGATCCCCGTATTGAGCAGCGGTGGTGCTACACATCACCACAACCGTGGGTGGCGTCACGGACAATATCCCAACACCCAAATACCCCTTTTACTGTGGAGCCTGGGATCACAGACCGGGTCACGCCACCGTGATACCCGCAGAAGTGACTCTGTGGCCCGGATCTGAGTACCCCCTGGTCCCCGGGCGACACACAATGATGTTCTAAAATTGATTTAGTTGAATTGTCGGCTGTCCAAGCGTTGTGGCGATAGTCGGTGATATTGTACGTTTTCAAGTGGTCTTTTGGTAATCACACACAGTTACTATT
Organism: Anomaloglossus baeobatrachus; assembly: GCF_048569485.1. NCBI lineage: Eukaryota > Metazoa > Chordata > Amphibia > Anura > Aromobatidae > Anomaloglossus > Anomaloglossus baeobatrachus. Next base: position 481,441,261 of record NC_134355.1, read on the forward strand.
ATTGAACATGTTATACTGAATCTGAGTTTACCATGGTTTCCTTTTGCAGTAACATTTATAGCATGGCAATAAGCAGCAATCGGCGTAAAGTGCTCTCCATTATGCCACAGGTAATAGCACACTAATTCTGACACTAAATTGTAGACTCATTACAACCATCTGAAAATCTATAATTAGGTAGCCTAATTTATTGCACTTTTCTTCACTCATCAGTTCTGCAGAACTAGAAATTTTGTTGGACTTAGTAGAGTATAAGAAAACAGATATTTTGTTTCATTCTCAGTATTCTGAATAACTAATAAATAGCGCAATAATCATGTTTGATTATTTTTGCCTGAATGGACTAATAAAAAAGTCAGGCAGAAAAATATTACTCCTTTAGTGATAAGCATTACTTTATCAGTACTTATACATTTCTTATTTAATTAAGTTGCAAAAAAAACACCTTTATTAGAGATTAATGAATTTGCCAGATGTGAATTTGTAAGACTACATGAATTTGGCATGAAAATTCTATTTACATTAAAGTTAGTTGATGCAAATTAAATTTTCTAGTCCAATATATAGATTATTTTACTAGGGTCCTTGACTAACTAAATATATAATACATACCCTAATTCAGGGGTTGGGAACCTTTTTTCAGCCGGGGGCCATTTGGAAATTTCTACCAACCTTTGGGGGCCGCACAAAATTATCAATGTGAAAATTACCCGGCTATATTTGGTCAAACAATTAACTCACCCCTACTGTGGCGGCCGGAGCGGCTTCTCTTTGGTGCGGCTGTGATGTTGGATGATACTAATCATGTTTCTTCTCACAACTGCTATTCTGTCTCGGTCTGAAGCGCAGTCAACTCTTTGTGATAATAATATTTGCTAAATCATATACATCGCATAGGAGACGCTGGAGGCACACACAACACATAGGAGATGCTGGAGGCACACACAACACATAGGAGACACTGGAGGCACACACAACACATAGGAGACGCTGGAGGCACACACAACACATAGGAGACACTGGAGGCACACACAACACATAGGAGACACTGGAGGCACACACAACACATAGGAGACACTGGAGGCACACACAACACATAGGAGACACTGGAGGCACACACAACACATAGGAGACGCTGGAGGCACACACAACACATAGGAGACGCTGGAGGCACACACAACACATAGGAGACGCTGGAGGCACACACAACACATAGGAGACGCTGGAGGCACACACAACACATAGGAGACGCTGGAGGCACACACAACACATAGGAGACGCTGGAGGCACACACAACACATAGGAGATGCTGGAGGCACACACAACACATAGGAGACGCTGGAGGCACACACAACACATAGGAGACACTGGAGGCACGCACAACACATAGGAGACACTGGAGGCACGCACAACACATAGGAGACACTGGAGGCACACACAACACATAGGAGACACTGGAGGAACACACAGCACATAGGAGACACTGGGACTGCTCTATATACATTACAGGAGTCACTGAAGGCACATACATCACTGGAGGGGCTGGGGGCATATACATCACATTGAAAACGCTGGGACTGACGTATACACCACAGAAAGGAAACGCTGGGACTGCTGTATATACACAACACAGGAGACACTGGAGGCACATACATCACATGAGGAGCTATATATGCTCCCAGCCCCTCCTGTGATGTAAATGCCCACAGCCCCTCCTGTGTTGTGTATGTCCCCAGTGTCTCCTGTGATGTATATGCCCCCAGCATCTCCAATGTGATGTATAAGTCACAGGAGACGCTGAAGGCAAACAACACAAGAGGGGCTGGGGGGCATACACAACGCAAGAGGGGCTGGGGGGCATACACAACACAAGAGGGGCTGGGGGGCATACACAACGCAAGAGATGCTGGGGGGCATACACAACAGGAGACACTGGGGGGCATACACAACACAAGAGGGGCTGGGGGGCATACACAACGCAAGAGGTGCTAGGGGGCATACAGAACGCAAGAGGGGCTGGGGGACATACACATCACAAGAGGAGCTGGGGGAAAAGCGATCACTGAGGGGGCACAGACATCACTGGGGGAACACAACACTGGGGGTGATGCACAGCATTGGGAGGGCACACAGCACTGCCCCCCAGTAATGTCAAGGCTCTGCACACAGCACCTGCAGAGCCCTGACATTACCGGGGAGCCACAAACCTGAAGTGATAGACAGCATGGGTTGAGGGAAACAGCACTGATCGTTGCACACAACTCTGGGGGGAGGGTACACAAAGTACTGGACGGGGAGCAGAGTGCAGGCGCGCACACACAGCGCCGGAGACAGTGCAGGCTGGAGGACAGAGGGGCGGGCAGATCGCTCTGGAGTTGAAAGGTGCGGTCACACCACACGACAGGACATAGGGGCGGGCACATCGCGCCGAGGGCAGAGGGGGCAGATCGCTCCGGAGGGCAGAGGGGCGGGCACACCACACGAGGGGAAAGAGGGGCGGGCAGATCGCTCCGGAGGGCAGAGGGGCGGGCACACACAGCACGAGGGGAAAGAGGGGGGGCACATCGCTCCGGAGGGCAGAGGGGCGGGCACAAACACAGCACGAGGGGACAGAGGGGCGGGCACACACCGCTGATTACGCTACTGGACAGCGGGAGAGCCCATTGGTTCTCCCAAACAGTGCATGTGGTCATTTAAAGGGCTGGCGGCCCCAGCACTACAGCCCCCGGGAATGTGCCCGGGGGCCGCATAAAAGGTCATGGCGGGCCGCATGCGGCCTGCGGGCCAGAGGTTCCCCACCCCTGCCCTAATTGTGTTCTTCCGTGGGTAGGTAGGAGATCATTTAGGGTGTGTGCAGGCTTTGTTAGTATATCTTATATAGAACCAACTGTGGAATTTATATTGTATTACTCCATTGTTACATTTTGGGTTTTTTTTGTGTGTAATGGTTTCAATTGTATTAGTATAAAGCTTATTTTTAAACAGTCAGTTTTATGGTGCCCTCTTTCAACAGAGGCTTCTCCTATTCACATCCTAACTACCCCTTAAAATAGGCCACTATGCAGATAATTTACAAAGATAGGAGTAGAGGAACAGAGGCCTCCCCGGGGGAGGATAGGGAAAGAAAAATAAAATGTATTATGCGCAGAACAGGGAGCCAGCAATTTTTAGCTCCAATTGTCCAGACAAAACAGACATGATCAAATATGTGGTCATATAGTCCATTACTAATTTTTTGGTTTTGGATATTTCCCAAACTGTGTCACCACATTTTGATATCAGACAGTTTAAACAAGATTCCATAGTTCAATTCACACAGATTCACATTCTTCAATATTTGACCTAAAAAGGTTTCTGGTGCACATACAGCTTATATTAGATATAGCTACTCCCATATATCCAAAGCATTCCACTATCAGATCCTCCAGGATATAAAAGATTTCTTCCACCTGTGCATTAATGCATTTCCCCTCTTTTTCTTAATGATATTTGGGGTTCATCAGGAGGCTATCTATATGTTGAGAGCCATGGGTACAATGTCTAATAATACTCAATACAGGGATCCAGCAATGATTATGTGTAGAGTTGAGCGAGTACCTAACTATTCGTACTCGCTATACTCATAACGAGTACTGTCTAATACTTGCGTATTCATTTTGAATAGCGTGTGCTATACAAGTCAATGGGGAATACTCGCAATGTAAAGAGTAACCAGAATTCCACACTATTTGCGACTCGCACGAATAGTACGACATTCGGGTTAATTTGTGAGTTTTTCCCCATTGACTTGCATTGCACATGCTATTCGGAATGAATATGTGAGCATTAGACAGTACTTGCTATGAGTATAGCGAGTACGAATAGTACTCGCTCAACGACAATTATGTGACCTCCCTGAATTCCAAAATAGATGACATGGTTGTCAGAACTTCATGTCATCATCCTGCCCAGCTGTCCCTCAAAACCGCTGAGAATTTCACCATAACTAATCATCTCAGCTTGTAAAATTTGGATCCTGTCAGCAAATTAAATTTTCCTTAATATCATGGATTCCTCCAGAAACCAGAGCATAATAACCACATGGCGCAGAAAATAAATAATAATAATTCCTTATTGCTCATTTGGCAATCTTCAACAGCCACTGGCACTCATTATCCTCTTTATCCCACTTATTTAGGTGCCTTAAGCCAACTAGTCCTCAAACACATTGTGATATCTGAGGCCTAGTCAGTGTCGGAGTGAAAAGATTGCCAAAGAGGATGACACGTGTCATTGGATGTCAGAAAGAAGAGGCAGGACAGAGGCGCTGTAAGGTATTCATTTTTTTAATTTTTTCCCAGTCATCTACAAATCGCAAAGATAATGGCCACCTTACTGTCATTTTGCTGAAGTCACACAATTCACAAATTAGACTAAAAAAAATTCAAATGCTTCAGATTCATGAGAATACAGAGCTTTTGTAAAATTCAAGGAAAATTCCTTATTTCTTTTTTCTTGAATACATTTATTCATCTCTAACCTCAACCCGAAAATAATTGAAAATGCTCTTTTGTCAAAACTAAAGAAAATAGAAAAAAAGAACCGTTATGAAGTTCTCCAGCACCACAGGTATTAAAATATGCATAACAAAGTTTTCAAGGTGTCGGCTTTAAATGCCGTAATGTATCCCTTATTTACCTATACAACAATTTAAAACAGCTGATATAGCATCAGTCACCAATATGTCATGAATTGAGCATGATACCCACTTGAATTCTGCCATCAATTGAGTTAATACACTGTTCATCAGCATGTTGACTTCTAATGTATATTATAAAAATAATAATAATTTTCTTTATATAGCTCCAGCCTATTCTGTAGCTACTTACAAATCAGAGGGCATATGTTCAAACAATATGAGACATTACAGAGTAACATATAGTTTACCAATTTAAACAAAATGAGTCAGGGCCCTGCTTTAAAGAGCTTATAGTCTATAAAGAACAAAGAATGACACAAAATGTAAAACATGCTCATCTTATATGTTTCAGCCATTATTAAACAAATAATAGTAAGCATTAATTTAAGGCTGCATGAACCGGTCATCCAGCCAATACATTGTATATATATATATATATATATATATATATATATATATATATATATATATACATACAAAGTGCTACAGAGTGAATGGAATGTGGAGGAAACAGATGATAGAAGAGGCCAGATTGTATGAAAAGGGTATGGAAGGATATCGAGAGCAGTTATAAAGTGAGGTGATATGATAGGCTAGCTAAGTAGATGTGTATATAGGGTATACTTGTCAGAAATTCTTAGACAGGCATCTGTAGAAGAAGAGCTACAAGCTAAAAGGCTGATCTGAGCAAAGGGAGTAACCAGCAAAGGGAAGCTTTGTGACCCACCTGGCCTCCTGTCCACAGACTGATCAGGAGTGTGGATGGAGTGCCAGGTGGGTCACCTCTCTTTGCTGGTTACTCTCTCTGCTAAGATCAGACCTTTAGCTTGTACCTCATTCCCTCACACAATGAAACATGTGCAACTTGCACCTCAGGATGCAGTGACTGCTGGCAGCGTGGTGAAGCAAGGCATCATGAGGGGGCATTCACATGGGTTGTTGGAGGACGCAAGACAAGAATCTATGAGAGAGAGGATCTAGTAACCAGATCCAAAGTGACAAGTGTTCTCAATTTCCAACTTCAAGAGCACCAGGCTTTCTTCAGGCTCCTATAACATAAGCTGATACAACAGTTCCTATCTATGCATGCTTGCTTAAGAATCGTGGACAAGTATTTTCTTGCAATTGTTTTGGTGTATTTTAAACATGTCCCCCTTTAAATCAGTGAAAATTCTACCATGAACTTTTTTGCTGCTCTGTGTTTATAGGGAATGCTTAAAACTGTGAACACTCAGAATTAATAACATTGTCTAAGATATTGCATTGCAAAGAACTCGTACAGCATGAGATAAGACTTGGGAAAGGAGTGGAAGGGCTGGATTACGGATTATAGTAGTCTTCGATCAATGCAGCCTTTAATTAAAATAGTAAAGTATATGGATGATGCAATTACAATGGATAATCAAAGATATAAAAATACGTAGTACTTTAAATTTTTGTTAAACATTTTCAATATTTCAAAACAATACCTTGCAAATTGAAAGTTGTACCATAGCGCTTAATACTATTAATTTAGAGCTGCTGCTTACAGGCAAATGGCTACATGTGCTACGTCAATGGCAAAGAATACTTTGGCTATTTTTTGGCATAATGTGATATTTGTAGGTTTTTGTTCACAGTTCAACAGATGCCACTATATAATATGGAGTAATTTTACAGGCTCACTTCCTACAATGGAAACATAAACCCAGGAGCCAGTGTAGACGAACACTCATCTGTTGTGATATTTAGATATATATATATATAATATATATATATATATATATATATATATATATATATATATATATATATACTGTATATATATCTCAGCACTTCCATCTAGGTAAGTAAAAATTGTCTTTATTGGTTATCCATTAAAAATGGCATTTCGTGTTTAAAAAAATTTCTTTTTCAATTATTTCTATATTTGGTATACTATATAATTGGAGGAACACTTTAAATTTAAAATGATGCTAGCTTCAACTAGTTCTTGGAGCTCCTGTGCTTGTTATCCCTCAAAACAACCTGAAGTCTGTACTGCAAAATAATAAAAAAGAGAATTATGCAGAGCAATAAATATGTAAAAAAAAAGAAACATGGTTATAATATTCTCCTAAAATGTGACAATATTCTTCAATCTGTTTTTCTCAAACCAGCCATTCCAAAGAGACTTAATGTTCATTTTAATTTTAAAAAAAATAAGACATTTCTTTATCATTTTCTATTGATACATACAATATCTTAATTTAAAAAATGGTATTGTAGAAATGCCAATTTTAAGCTGATGTGACAGGACAGACGAAATTGTTCTAGATAGAAGCTGAAACTAATTAAAAAGGATTTCCTATAACGTTTAAAAAGAAAACATATGGATGATTATAACCATACATGTTGGGCTATAAAAATATCTTGGAATACTTACTGCCATCATAAAATAGGATGGGAATGATATTTGACATTTTCTGTGTATACTTTAACCCTAGAACGTGCAGCCATTAAAATCTACAATAGAAAATAAGTAACCTAGCAGGCCAGCGAGGCCTCAGGTATGGGTTAATTAGGTGAGCACAGTTGGAGAACACTATATATAAAATGCATTAAGTTCAGTTTTACTATTTAGATAATGTGCCTTGATGAGGTGTGCACCTGCAATGTATTTCAGATGTTATGACATTGTTTTCTGCTCAGTTTTTTTAAACGATGGCTTAATGTTGTTCCAAGGGATATTTTGATAGTAATTATTAGTGATGAGCGAGCATGCTTGTCACTACTCGGTACTCGCACGAGTATCGCTGTACTCGGGCTGCTCGGCGGGGACCGAGTAATCTCGCGATACTCGTGCTTTACTCGTGGTCTTCATTTCTGCATGTTGGCGCTCTTTTGAGAGCCAGCCCTCATGCAGGGATTGGCTGGCAGACCACTGCAATGCCACAGCCCTGTTAGTTGTGGAATTGCAGTGATTGGCCGGCCTGCACAGCGTGACCGAGCCTTTATATCGGCCGGTGCGCTGTGCTCTGCTCACAGCTATTCAGACAGTCAGTGTAGGGAGAGTGTCGCTGATTCAGGGAAAGCTTTGCGGCCCTTTATAGCTTTTTCAGTTGCAGGGCTGCAAACAGTGTGACCAAAAGTCCTTCTCAGGACTATTCTAGTTGTATACAGGCAGGCAGGGTATAGCCAGGTCGGAGTACAGTAGCAGAGTCCTTCTCAGGACTATTGTTGCTATATACAGGCAGGGTATAGCCAGGTCTGAATACAGGCTAGTGACCAAAAGAGTCCTTGTCAGGACTATTGTACCAGTATACAGGCAGGCAGGCAGGCAGGGTAGTGGTGACCGTATACCAGCCTTCATCATATCTGGGGCTGGTGTACACAGTGTAAAACAGTCCAGATAGTGTCTGACTTGTCTGTAATTGTCGCTCCCCAAAAAAACCTGTTAGGTTATTATTGCGTCCGTGCTTGGTTTTTAAAACCGCACGTGTGTGCCTGTTGGTGGCAGCGTACAGGTGCACTTGTGTGCAATTTCCACACACTTTGATATAACGCACAAGTAGTGAATATACACGTCAGCAGTGCACAGCATTGCAAAATGCGCAAGGGCATTGGCAAGGAACAAGGAAGTGGACGTGATGGTGGTGCAGGCAGAGGCCGAGGTCGTGGGCAAGCTCTAATTTCGCCACAAGAAAGGGCCACATCTAGTCGCTCGCACGTCCTGTCCCAAATTCTTGGGGACCGCAGCAGTACACCGCTCTTGAACCAAGACCAGTGTCAACAGGTTGTTAGTTGGATAGCGGATAATGCTTCCAGTCAGATTGGCACCACCACAAACACTCTGTCTTCCACACGGTCAAGTGTCAGTAGCCGTGATACTGCACCGCACATTTCTGAACCTGATCCTCCTTCCTACCACCAGGCTGAGTACACGTCCTCCTCGGACATTAATGATCCCACACTTGGACACTCGGAAGAGCTGTTCACGTTTCCATTCACACATTCTGGCCTCTCGCCAGCTCATATTGAAGTGGGTCATGAGGAGATCGTCTGTACAGATGGCCAAATATTTGAGCAGCCACGTTCTCACGAAGTTGGCAACGTGTCTCAACAAGTGGTGGACGATGATGAGACACAATTGTCAGCAAGTCAGGAGGAGGAGCAGGGTGCGGAAGAGGAAGACGACGTGGTGGATGATCCAGTAACTGACCCAACCTGGCAGGAGGATATGCAGAGCGAGGACAGCAGTGCACAGGGGGAGGGAGGCGTAGCATCACAACAGGCAGTAAGAAGCAGGGTGGTTGCCCCAGGCAGAAGTCAGGCAACCGTTCCCCGGAACAACACGACGACACAAGGTGCCTGTACAAATGTTAGGTCTTCCCGAGTCTGGCAGTTTTTTAAGTTGGATCCAGATGATTCAAAAAAGGCCATTTGCAACACCTGCCGTGCCAGCATCAGCAGGGGTACCAAAACTAGCAGCCTGACCACCACCAGCATGATCAGGCACATGTCAGCCAAGCACCCGACTTTGTGGGAAGTACAACAGAGTCGAGGAGCAGTGCTTGCTGATGTCACTGCTACGTCTTCGCTGGTTGTGCATGCGAGCCAATCCTCTGTCCATGCTGCCTGCGAACGAGCCTCCTCCACTCCTGCACCTGCAGTTGCCTACGCAGAAAGAACACCATCATCAAGCACGTCCTTGTCCCAGCGCAGCGTTCAGTTATCCATTCAGCAAACCTTTGAACGCAGGCGCAAATACACTGCCAACACCCCACATGCCACAGTTCTAAATGCTAACATTTCGCGACTGCTTGCGCTGGAAATGTTGCCTTTTAGGCTGGTGGAGACAGAAGCATTCCGTGACCTGATGGCGGCAGCTGTCCCACGTTACTCGGTCCCCAGCCGCCACTATTTCTCCCGGTGTGCCGTCCCCGCGTTGCATAACCACGTGTCACAAAACATCACACGTGCCCTGAACAACGCTGTTTCACCCAAGGTCCACCTAACCACAGACACGTGGACAAGTGCTTGTGGGCAAGGCCGCTACATCTCGTTGACGGCACACTGGGTTAATATTGTGGAAGCTGGGACCCAGTCTGAGCGAGGGACGGAACACGTCCTTCCCACACCAAGGTTTGCAGGCCCTACCTCAGTCAGTGTTTCACCCACACTCTACAGCTCCGGAATGTCATGCTCTTCAGCCTCCTCCTCCTCCTGCGCATCCTCATCCACTGTGCCCTCCACACCAGTCACAAGCTGGAAGCACTGCAGCACTGCCTCGGCGAAGCGGCAACAGGCTGTGCTGAAGCTAATCTGCATAGGTGACAAACCCCACAATGCAGAAGAGCTGTGGACAGCTCTGAAACAGCAGGCAGATCACTGGCTCACACCTCTGAACCTAAAGCCAGGAAAGGTCATGTGTGACAATGGCCGGAACCTGGTGGCGGCTTTGAGGCGAGGCCAGCTGACACATGTTCCATGCGTGGCCCATGTGCTCAACCTCGTGGTTCAGCGGTTTATAAAGTCATACCCAGAGCTGTCTGATCTGCTGGTAAAAGTTCGCCGCCTGTCTGCACATTTTCGAAAGTCACCTACTGCTTCAGCCGGCCTTGCCGGCTTTCAGCGCCGTTTGCATCTTCCGGCTCACAGACTGGTGTGTGATGTCCCCACGCGTTGGAATTCAACTCTGCACATGTTGGTCAGGATATGTGAGCAGAAGAGGGCAGTTGTTGAGTACCTGCATCACCTAAGCCGTCGGGAAATGGGTCAAACTCCACACATAACACCTGAGGAGTGGAGATGGATGTCAGACCTATGTACCATCCTCCAAAACTTTGAGGACTCCACCAAGATGGTGAGTGGTGATGACGCCATTATTAGCGTCACCATACCGCTACTCTGCCTTCTAAAACGGTCTCTGCTGAAAAACAAACATGATGCATTGCAGGCGGAGCGCGATGAGTTGCAGCAAGAAACAGTAGTGGGTGTGGGTGATAACACACAGCCCAGCCTCGTCTCATCACAACGTGCAGTGGAGGACTATGACGAGGAGGAGGATGAAGACATGGAGCAACTCTCCGGCCAAATTGAGGATATGACATGCACACCAGTCATATCCTCGGTTCAGCGTGGCTGGCCAGAGGACAGGGTAGATGAGGAGGAGGAGGAGGAGGAGGAGGACAGCATGTTCAGTCACCTTGTTGGTCAGGCTACTGAAGTCCTGGCTGTTAAGAGTCTGGCGCACATGGCTGACTTTATGGTAAGCTGCCTGTCTCGTGACCCTCGCGTTAAGAACATCTTGGCCGACAATCATTACTGGTTGGTAACACTGTTAGACCCACGCTACAAGGAGAACTTTTTGTCTCTTATTCCCGTGGAGGAGAGGTCAACCAAAATGCAGCAGTTTCGGAAGGCCATACTCACGGAAGTAGGCAAAGCATTCCCCTCACAAAACGCTAGCGGCATAGGTCAGGAATCAGTGGACAACCGAGGCGTACAGCCGAGAGAGGCACAAGTCCAATCCGCCAGAGGTAGGGGAACAGTCTTTAAGATGTGGGACAGTTTTCTCAGCCCCTCACGTACCACAGCCCCTGAGGTGCGGGGTAGTGCCACAAGAAATCCTAAGTTTGCCCAGATGCTGAAGGAGTACCTTGCAGATCGAACAACTGTACTCCGACATTCCTCTGTGCCTTACAATTATTGGGTATCCAAGCTGGACACGTGGCATGAATTGGCTCTCTACGCCTTGGAAGTCCTGGCCTGCCCTGCTGCTAGCGTTTTGTCAGAGCGTGTTTTTAGTGCCGCAGGTGGAATCATTACAGATAAACGCACCCGCCTGTCAACTGAAAATGCTGACAGGCTGACTCTGATAAAGATGAACAAGGGTTGGATTGGGCCAGACTTCACCACACCACCAGCAAATGAGAGCGGAATTTAAAGTTTGCCATGTACCTCCACTCACCCATGGGTACACACTTCTCGACTTTGGATAATCGCTGGACTGCTCCTCCTTCTCCTCATGCGCCACCATGATGATGACCGTTACAAATTGCAATACTTAGGCCTTTGTTTCAGGTATACCCCCAGTGGTAAATTTTTTCGCCCATTCTTTGCAGAATGGACATTACAACGACAGGAGACCCGCTCCTTTGCAATGGGAACAATGTTTTGAGGCCCTCATGCACGTCTCTACCCAGGGACAACGTGGAGCCTCCCAATTTTTGGCTGCCCTGCCTAAGGGCTATACTGAAATACACCCACTTCCTTAAAATGGACACTTAATGTTTTGAGGCCCTCATGCACGTCTCTACCCAGGGACAACGTGGAGCCTCCCAATTTTTGGCTGCCCTGGCAAAGGGCTATACTGAAATACACCCACTTCCTTAAAATGGACACTTAATGTTTTGAGGCCCTCATGCACGTCTCTACCCAGGGACAACGTGGAGCCTCCCAATTTTTGGCTGCCCTGGCAAAGGGCTATACTGAAATACACCCACTTCCTTAAAATGGACACTTAATGTTTTGAGGCCCTCATGCACGTCTCTACCCAGGGACAACGTGGAGCCTCCCAATTTTTGGCTGCCCTGGCAAAGGGCTATACTGAAATACACCCACTTCCTTACAATGGGCACTTCATGTTTACAGGCCATCATGCACGTCTCTATCCAGGGACAATGTGGAGCCTCCCAATTTTTGGCTGCCCTGCCTAAGGGCTATACTGAAATAGACCCACTTCCTTACAATGGGCACTTCAGGTTTACAGGCCCTCATGCACGTCTCTATCCAGGGACAACGTGGAGCCTCCCAATTTTTGGCTGCCCTGGCAAAGGGCTATACTGAAATAGACCCACTTCCTTACAATGGGCACTTCAGGTTTACAGGCCATCATGCACGTCTCTATCCAGGGACAATGTGGAGCCTCCCAATTTTTGGCTGCCCTGCCTAAGGGCTATACTGAAATAGACCCACTTCCTTACAATGGGCACTTCAGGTTTACAGGCCCTCATGCACGTCTCTATCCAGGGACAACGTGGAGCCTCCCAATTTTTGGCTGCCCTGGCAAAGGAAAATACTACAAAGACTCACTTCCTCAAAATGGGCACATTAGACTCAAGAGGCCTTCAAGTACGTCTCTTCTCAGGGACATCGGAGTGCCACACAATGTTTTCACGTAAAATCTTTCATGTATTAATCTCAAAAAGTAACATACACCAGCTCTATCTCACTATTGGGTATGTGCCCTTAACATTTCCGCCATGAAAAATCATTTTGGGGTCATTTTGGAAGGTTTTCTGGTGAGTCCGTAAAAATGGCGTAAAACGCGGACAAAATTGTTCACAGCTGTGACTTTTCAGTGATAAATGCTTCAAGGGGTCTTCCCCATGCTGTTGCCATGTCATTTGAGCACTCTTCTGAGACTTTTGTGACATTTTTAGGGTTTCTCCATGCTGCCGGGGGGTCATTTCACAAAAATACTCGGGTCTCCCATAGGATAACATTGGGCTCGTTGCTCGGGCCGAGTACACGAGTATCTTGGGAGGCTCGGCCCGAGCTTCGAGCACCCGAGCTTTTTAGTACTCGCTCATCACTAGTAATTATGCCTCATTGGCTAACAAATAGAGCTTCCTGCCATTGTTAAACACCATTAACCCCTTAACGACCCCGGGCAGTAATCTTATGTCCTAGCAGTCATAGTGTTAATCTCTCCCGACTGCTGCTGGCAGCTGGGGGAGAGCGGCGCACATCTCAACTGATTTCTACAGCTGACATGTGTGCCTGCCAGGCACAGTAAAATTGCGGTCCACTCATGCCTTTTAATTCCTTAAATGGCGCTGTCAATATGTGACAGAGCCATTACAATAGCGATCGCGCCATAACTTTACTCTCAAGGCCTCCACCGGTGGTCACGTGACTTGATCACGTGGATCCGGTAGTTGTCATTGTAGAACTGGGTCATGTGATGACTCCTCTGCTCACATGACTAAGGTCCTGTAAATAAACAGCCGAGTACTGGCTGTTACAAGAGATGATCATTTCTCCCAGTCTGAGTGATGCTGCTCTGATCGGCAGAAATGAATGAGCCATCAGACTGCTGATCCTTATAGCCCCCTAGGGGGAATAGTAAAATAAAAAAAAAGTTTAAAAAAAGTTTTGAAAAATTAAAAAAAACAAAAACCTAAATGTTCAAATCACCCCACATTTGCCCCATTGAAAATTAAAAGGGTTAAAGAAATAAAAAATATACACACATCTGATATTGCCACATTCAGAAACGCCCGATTTATCAAAATATAAAAACAATTAAACTGATTGGTAAACAGCGTAGCGGAAAAAAAATTCTAAACGCCAAAATTATGTTTTTTGGTTGCCACAAATTTTGTGCAAAATGCAATAACAGGTAATCAAAAGGTAACATCTGTGCAAAAATAGTACCGTTAAAAACGTCAGCTTGAGATGCAAAAAATAATCCATCATTGAGCTATAGATCCCAAAAAATGAGAACGCTACGGGTCACAGAAAATGGTGCAAAACATACGTCACTTTTTTCGGACAAACGTCTGATTTTTTTTAAACCACTACCTAAAAGTAAACCTATTTATGCTTGGTGTCCACAAACTTACACCGACCTGAGGCATCACAGCAACACACCAGTTTTACTATATAGGGAGCACTGTGAATAAAATATCTCAAAAACAATAGTGCAATCGCACTTTTTTTGCAATTTTTCAGCATTTGAAATTTTTTGCCATTTTCCAGTAAACTATATGGTAAAACTCATGATTTTATTTAAAAGTGCAGCTCGTTCTGCAAAAAATGAGGCCTCACATGGGCATATTGACTGAAAAATATAAAAGTTATGTCTCTTGGAAGAAGAATGGGGAAAAAAAAACAGAAAGCGGAAAATCGGCTGGTTGTGAAGGGGTTAAGTGCCACAATTATCATTAAGTTCAATATGTAAACAGTTAAACTGGCAAGTTCAGATTTTTCTTCTAAATAATCTGTACAGTCAGCTATGACAGAAGCACAGCTGTCTTACCATTGCCATCTTGGTGGTATACTAGCAGTGCCCACAAGGACACTGACAGATATCAGTTACTTAACAAGAGTGGCTAAGGAGTTAAAAGGGTTTGTCCACTAAACTATAAATGATTTGGTAAATAGAAACCACAAAATACAGTAAATCTATTATGAACTGTAATTTTTTATGTATTGATTTACCCATAACGTTGTACCTCTTACTACCGAACACACACACTTTTTGTTGCTACACGCTAAGTTAACACCGAGGAAATAGCAGGATTCCTTGGGAAAGATACAGTATATCAATGCAGCCACATCTGCTTTCTGGAGTAAAATGTCCTAAATGACTGCACCCTTCTTAACCTTCACCAATTTCACTTTTTTAGAATGTGGGTTAAGCTCAGCTGAGTGGGGCCGCTCATAGCCTGACAAATGTACTATACGTAGTTTAAGCCAGAAAGTGGCATAAATTACAGATTTTTTAGGCTGTTTTAGCTTTGTATTTGTTGAGCATGCATACCAAGTATTCTGTCTAATTTATTAACAGACATAAGCCTTTTAATAAGGATACGCTCACACGAGCGAGAATATCGGACGAGTGCAATGCGAGAAAATCTTGCATTGCACTCGGACCTATGTTAGTCAATGAGGGAGAGCAGTTAGTCAGCTTTTCTCGCATCCAGATTCTAGATGCGAGAAAAGCGGCAGCATGCTGCGATTTTGTGCTAGAGCCGTATTCCTCGCACCCATTCACTTGATGTTATCCCAGTGCAGTGCGATATATGCATAGGTTGACAATGGAGGAGATGGGGGGATTAACCCCTCCCTCTCCACCGCAGCGCCTGTCCTCAGCTTCACAGCTGTGACCTGATTGCAGGATCGGGTCACAGTTGCATGACACTCGGCTCACGCTTGCAGCAGAGCCTGAGCCGGAAGTCATTAGCATATTGCATCCGATGCTGTCGCATCGAATGCCATATGCTCATCTGAGTCCAGCCTTAATCGGATAACTCTGAAACCAGTAGGCTGGTATTAACAAATGTCTCTCAGTATCCTCTATTCACGTCTGTGCTCACAGCTCACTTTTGTGTCTGAGTTGGTTCTCTTTGGTTCTCAACCTTTGGTTGGTTCTCAACCTTCACAGCATCGGGTGCCTGACTAGACCAAGAGCAGTCTGTTATAGAGGTAAACCCCTGCACAAGTATTCCTCAGTACTAGAGATGACCCAAACCACGGATACAGTCACTGATTAGCAGACTGAGTCTCCGCCCACATACAGCCAGCCATAAGCATATCACTTCTGTTACATCACCACCGGAGTCTGCTCCAGCGACTTCTGCTCCAATCACCAGGCGACGCCATGTTCCTGCCGTGGATGGTGCTGGTGATGGGAGAGGAGTTGACGCCAGCGGCACCGGTGGGTGCAGGCTCCCCTCATCCACTGGGCAGGGTTTCCTTGGGATCTGCCGTACCACTGACTGATTATAGGTGGCATGTGTCTTCCAGCTGAAGTTACCATCATTCAGCTACAGCCAATGGGAAGACACCACACCCTTCTTAATTCCCCTCCTGTCTGCTGACCACTGCCAGAGATAGTTCTGATATTCTGGTTCCTGTTCCGCCCTGTTCTGTTTTGTGATTCTGGAGTTCTGACTTCTGCTTGCTTCCTGACTACCCTTCTGCCTGCTGTTTATGTACCTCACTGCCCAATCCAGATTTGACCTCTACTACATTTTCTGATTACGTCCTTGCCTACCAATTCTGTCCCTGTTCTGCAATTCTTGGCTTGACCCTGCCTGGCTACTCTCTCGGACTGCAGCCTTCCACAGGAAGTGATCTCCAGGGCCCTGTGTAATTCCAAATCCCTGTATAGGGGTTAAAGGGTTTCAGGGTTCTGGGGGTCCTGCTTGGTTAAGTGGTTTCCCTCTAGCCTGTCCATTACAGCCCATCTGAGTCTGTGGATCCAGGCAGGCGTTACAACTTCCGAAGGAGGGTGGGCAGGCTTTTTAAACCTTTTATTTGTTACACACTACATCAGAGCATGCTGTTGTTGCGCCGTTCAAACACTGCAATGAGCTTTCACAGAGCTGAGCACCAAGCGTACCTGAGCACAGATTTTCTCGCACAAGTTTTGTTTGCACATAAAGCATCCAATCCCCAAACCTGAACCTTGAGTTTTAAATTTAGTGTTCAGTTTGAAAACTGAACCTCAGGTTCGCTCATCTCTACTCAGTGCATACTAGGGTTACTTTAGCATATATCAAGCTCATTCTTGTGCTCACTCTGCTGTTCCCTCCTAAACATTCAATAAGGTGGTGTAGCCCAGGACCAGGACAAGCATAGTGACACTGAAGGGCACAGGAGAACTGTGGGCATGCTGTAATGATAAAGCATCATGTTGGTGAACAACACATATGACAGCATAACAAAAAAGTAAAACCACCTAGTAATTAGTAATATTTCACAAAAGTCATGCGATTAAGGAACTTATTCCATTAGTGGGAAACCCTCCTAAAAAAAAGTATACCGAATCTGTCAGCAGGTTTTTGCTACCTCATCTGAGAGTAGCAACATAATGTAGACAGAGACTGTGAATCCAATAATGTATCCCTTAGATTACTGGCTGCAGCCAATCTGACACAATTCATTTTTTTAGTTTTAGCCATGTAGCAGAGCTGATTGAGCCTCTCCACCCACATCAGGCTCTCAATAGACATTGAAGATTCACAGTGATGTGCCAATAAGAGGAGGGGTTGTGCTGGACTGCAGTATGTGTGACATTGTAGTCCAGCAATTATAAGGTTATCGCTGCTTTAACAAACATAGCAAATAAGCAACAGATCAGACCTAGACAAGGCAGACATCCCTGAAATCTATGGTTTAACCCTTGAAGCATGCTGACTTCTGCTTACATAGCAAAAAACTGCTGACAGATTCCCTTTAAGAGCAGGCGTAAGAATAAAACACATTACACATGGTTTCTGGAAAGAATGAAATAGTTTGTCAGATTGAGCATTGTCATGCAGCCAATAGTGCAGTATAGTGAAGGATTAGAGGATTTGTCTCAATGTCTCTTAGTCACCAAGATATTTCCTCATAGTACCTGAAAGTAAGCTTTCATAAACATCTTCATATCATTTAGCATTTTCTTAAGCCTAAGTCTAATCCTTTACTTTTTGTAATCATCTGTCCCACATGTCTTTATTTTGGAGCTGGTACTTGATGCATTTAGATTTTAATTTTTAAACTTAAGATAACAAACAGTGGAAGAAGCCTTTTTATGAGCCAATATACAGGTACTTCTGTTCTTATGTTTACCGTGAAGCGTGAACCACATAGTCAAACCGAATATGTCTTTAATGTTTCATCATTAGTTGTCAAAGAGGTCCTAATAACCCATTTGGTCAAGTATCAATTAATTTTAAAAAGTAAAAATGTGATTAACATGGTCATGGAAGCATGTAGATAGTATTACATGACATTTACATTGTAACTAGGGATGATCAAATATCACAAATATTAGGCAATATTCGGCTTTGTGAATATCCGACAAATAGGTCGCCGCTATGCGAATATTCGATGCACAATGTAAGTCTATGGGAACTCCAAATAGTTGTTATTCGGGTTTCCCATAGACTTACATTGCGTATCGAATATTCACAAATAGTTGAATAGCGGCGACCTATTTGGCAAATATGGTCGTAACCGAATATTTGAGGTATTCGATTATCCCTAATAGTAACATAATTGCAGAAGTATATTAATAAATTAAAGATATGTTAAACATTTTTTTTTACTTTATTTGCATTTGCCAGTTCACCAATTTGTTAAACAAGCTGGGTTTGGAAAACTACAGAGAATGGCAGGCAAATCTCTTTTCTATAATTTTTATTGTAAGTAAATGTCAAACATTTTGCAAAGCCGGTGAAAAAACAACAAATTACGATTGAAAACAACTAGGGATGATTGAATATCACAAATATTCGGCAATATTTAGCTTCGCGAATGTCCGACGAATAGTTCGCCGCTGTGCGAATATTCGATGCGCAATGTAAGTCTATGGGGAGCCCGAATGGTTGCTTATTCGGCAACTATTCGGGTTTCTCACAGACTTATATTGCGCATTGAATATTCGCAAATAGTCAAATAGTGGCTACCTATTCGTCGAATATGGGCATAGCCAAATATTTGATGTATTCGATCATCCCTAAAACCAACATATCTTCAAGAAATACAAAATAATATGATAAATAAGTTCTTTAAATGGAATGTGTGATTAGAATATATATATATATATATATATATATATATACAGTGGCAAGTAAAAGTTTGTGCACCCCTGGTCAAAATTAGTGTTATTGTGAACAGTTAAGCAAGTTGAAGATGAAATGATCTCTAAATGGCATAAAGTTAAAGATCACACATTTCCTTTGCCTTTTAAGCAAAAAAAAATGTATTTTCATCTTTTACATTTTAAAAATTACAAAAAGGAAAATGGGCACCCTTGGAGATTTGTGTGCTCAGATAACTTTGACCATGATTTCAGACCTTATTTAGCCTGTTAGGGTTATAGCTTGTTCACTATCATCATTAGGAAAGGCCAGGTGATGCAAATTTCATAGCTTTATAAAAAACAAGCCTCCTTTAACCTTGTGCCAAAAAAACAGCAGCCATGGCCTCTTCTAAGCAGCTGCCTATCACTCTGAAAATGAAAACGGTGGAGGCCCACAAAGCAGGAGGAAGCTATAAGAAGATAGCAAAGTGTTTTCAAGTTGCCCTTTCCTCAGTTTGAAATGTAATTAAGAAATGTCAGTTACGAGGAAGAGTAAATGTCAAGAAAAGGTCTGGAAAACCAAGCAAAATTTCTGTGAGAGCTGCTCGTAGGATTGCTAGAGAGGCAAATCAAAACCCCTGATTGACTGCAAAAGACCTTCAGGAAGATTTTGCAGACTCTGGAGTTTTGGTACATTGTTCTACTGTTCAGAGACATCTGCTCAAATATGGCCTTCATGGAAGAGTCATCAGAAGAAAACCTCTCCTGCATTTTTACCATAAAATTCAGCATCAGAAGTATGCAAAAGAACATCTAAAGAAGATGATGTATTTTGGAAACAAGTCCTGTGAAGCGATGAGGTTAAAAAAGAACTCTTTGGCCACAATGATTGATGTGGTGAAAAAATGACACAGAATTTAAAGAAAAGAGTACCTCATCAACCATTAACCATGGGGGTGGATCAATCATCTGGTGGGGTTCTGCTGCAGCCAATGGCATGGAGAACATTTTACGGTTAGAAGAAAGAATGGATTCAACGAAATATCAACTAATTCTTGATGCAAACATAACGCTATATGTAAAAAATCTGAAGTTGAAGATGGCTTCCACAAATGGATATTATCCTAAACACATGTAAAAATCCATAATAGATGACCTCAAAAGGTGCAAGCTGAAGGTTTTACAATGGCCCCTGATCTGAACATCATTGAAAATCTGTGGCTAAACCTCAAAAGAGCAGTGCATGCAAAATGACTCAGGAATCTTACAGAACTGAAAGACTTTTCCAAGAATGGATGAAAATCTCTCAAATAAGAATTCAAACACTCTTGGTTGGCTACAAAAAGCATTTATAAGCTATGATACTTGCCAAAGGGGGTGCTACTAGGTACCAACTGTGTAGGGTGCCCAAACTTTTGAATTGACCCATTTTCCATTTTTGTTAATTTAACACTAGAACTACTGGACTCGTGACACCTATGTAGAAATACATGGTGCAAAGTAGTCAAAATGACTACCTCAGTAGTTCTAGTGTTAAAATGCAAAACATGAATATATATATACACTATATATATATATATATATATATATATATATATATATATATATATATATATTCCCCTAAAATACAAAGGAAAGATGACATCATTAACTTCATGCCTTTCAGAGATCATTTCATCTTCAACTTGCTTAGCTGTTCAAAATAACAGTAATTTTGACTAGGGGTGCCCAAACCTTTTCATGCCACTGTATATATATATATATATATTTTTTTTTTTTTTTTTGTTTATCACAGATGTACTATATGTGATATTCTTTTTATCATGAGTATTTGCTCAATTGGAGATTTGATCATGTGCAAACTTGATTAGATAGGTAGATCCAGCCTAGAGTTAAAATACATGATTTATTAAAAGCACCACTCCGGTGTATATTTTTTCAGTAATCAAGTGGCGCTTTAAATGTAAGTCCCCTGTCATACACTCACCTTTTGGTGACTTTATCTTTTTTCGGCACCTTTCCGGTCTTTTGCTGCACCGTTTTGTGCCTTTAACTTCTGACTGCTGGAAGTCAGAAGCTATTTCACAAGCTCCTAATGAATCTCTTTGAGAGCCAGAAAAAGGCTCTCATAGACTTATATTGAGTTGTGACCTCCAACGCGCTCTATAAAACAACACTAGAGATGCCGACAGGTCACAAATCGCTGGAGACTAACTACAGTGACACTGGTAGAATAATAAAATGGCAGCAGGTGAGAAAAAGACAAGGGGCAAGGGACTTAAATTTAAAAGCTAAGCCACAGAAAGAGGAATAATATTTTTCCCAATTCAAGAATTATTCACAGCAACAAAAGGCCAACAACATTTACCCTCCCAGTCCACAGAATCTATAAGGATGCGGAAAAACCCCTTAATAAAGTTGGAGGCAACATAGATGCAAAATACTGATGGAGAAACCACTCACAACCTACCAATTCAGGGAGGTGGTGATTGATTAGTATTAAAATTGCACACAAAAAAGATTGTATAGGGTGTCATTTGTGGTGCACTTACATAGGGCTGGGCAACCCACCTTGCCTAATAGTATGGGCATCATCAATAGGCTGTAAGCCATACACTGTGCACCTAGATGTGTGAACAGCACCCTATAAAAGCCATATAGGTGCAATTTCAATACTAAGCAATCATCCCCTCCATGGAGTGGCAGTGTTTGAGTGGTTACTCCATCCGTGTTTTGCACCTTTGATGCCTCCATCTTTATTAAGGGGTTTTGCTGCATCCTCGGAGTGCATTTGATTCTGTGGCTTGGGCAGGTAAACACTGTTGCACGTTTTTTGCTGTGAATAATTCTTGAATTTTATTGGGAGATATGTTATTCCTCTTTATGTGGTTTAGCTTTTATATCAGTATAGGGACTCGCAAGACATGAGGACCCTTGATGTTTGGGTTGTGAGCTTGTGTATTTTGGCCAAAATAATAACTAATCTAATATATAAAGCTGAGTGTATGTGTGTGTGTGTGTGTGTGTATGTGTGTATGTCCGCTAAAGGAATCCGCACCGTCGCATTTACAATCACGAAATTTTGCACAGACACGCCATGTGACCCAGGAAAGTCATAGACTATGTTTGGGCGGCAAAATTTAACTCCGTGCTTTACAATTACTCGCCAAAAATCCTGCCGCCATTAAAGTGAATGGAGGTGGGAGCTATAGCTATTAATAGT
This sequence comes from Anomaloglossus baeobatrachus, assembly GCF_048569485.1. Taxonomy (NCBI): domain Eukaryota; kingdom Metazoa; phylum Chordata; class Amphibia; order Anura; family Aromobatidae; genus Anomaloglossus; species Anomaloglossus baeobatrachus. The sequence goes on from NC_134355.1 coordinate 481,463,425, forward strand.
AACTGTCAGTGGTTGCTATAGGAACAAAATAAACTGTTAGTATAAAAAGCATGTGTGAGCGACAGAATAAGACAGAGACAGATGGGGAAAGAGACAGAGATAGAGACAGAAAGAGACAGCCGGGAAACGAGACAGCCCTGGAAAGAGAAAGCCGGGCAAAGAGACAGAGGGGCAAAGAGACAGCCCTGGAAAGAGACAGCCGGGCAAAGAGACAGCTGAGCAAAGAGACAGCCCTGGAAAGAGACAGACGGGCAAAGTGACAGATGGGCAAAGAGACAGACAGGCAAAGAGACAGATGGGCAAAGAGACAGACCTAGAAAGAAACAGACCTAGAAAGAGACAGATGGGCAAGGAGACCGACGGCCAAAGAGACAGCCCTGGAAAGACAGACCTGGAAAGAGACAGACGGGAAAAGAGACAGACAGGGAAAGAGACAGATGGATAGAGAGACAGACAGGAAAGAGACAGCCCTGGAAAGAGACATCCCTGGACAGAGACTGCCCTGGAAAGAGACCAATGGGCAAAGAGACCAACGGGCAAAGAGACCGATGGTAAGAAGAGACAGACCTAGAAAGAGACAGCCCTGGAAAGAGACAGCCGGGCAAAGAGACAGCCAGGCAAAGAGAGAAACGTGCAAAGAGACAGACCTAGAAAGAGACAGCCCTGGAAAGAGACAGCCCTGGAAAGAGACAGCCCTGGAAAGAGACAGTCCTGGAAAGAGACAGATGGGCAAATAGACCAACGGTCAAAGAGACAGACCTAGAAAGAGACAGACCTAGAAAGAGACAGACGGGAAAAGAGACAGATGGGAAAAGAGACAGCCGGGCAAAGAGACAGACGGGCAAAGAGACAAATGGGCAAAGAGACAGACCTAGAAAGAGACAGCCCTGGAAAGAGACAGCCCTGGAAAGAGACAGTCCTGGAAAGAGACAGACGGGCAAATAGACCAAGGTCCAGGCACTGGACACCTACATGTGTGAAAGGCACCCTATACAAGCCTTTTTTTGTATGCAATTTTAACAGTAAGCCATCACCATCTCCATGAATTGGTAGTTTGTGAGTGGTTGCTCCATAAGTGTTTTGCATCTGTTCCCTCTATCTTTATTAAGGGGTTTTTCTGCATCCTGTTTGTGCATTATATTCTGTGGGCTGGGCAGGAAAATATTGTTGCATTTTTGTTGCTGTGAATAGCACCTACATTTAAGGCACTACTCCAGCAGGGGGGAAAAAAAAATGCTGGAGTAGTGCTACCAGAGTAAACTGATTTTAGGGAATTACTCACTTGGGGTAGTTGTGTGAGTCACAACTACTGTAGGAGCATAGAGCAAATCACAATGGCTGCTGCAAATTCTGTTGATAGATTGATGTGTGGAAGATAGATGGAAAGGGGTTAACCCATGCTGCCTTGTGGGACAAGAAGATGATCAATTGAAGATAAAAGTGATTTATTGCTCTATGCGTTTCGGAGTATTAAATCTCCTTCTTCAGGATACAAAATCACTGATGCACATCAGTAGTTGGACATGCATATATACAGTAATGCTGCTTCTTTACGTATTAATTTCAGCAATTCAGCTCTTTACATACATGAGCCGCTAACATTGCATATACTGTAGATTAACGTATCTAAAGTACATATACAGTACAGACCAAAAGTTTGGACGCACCATCTCATTCAAAAAGTTTTTCTTTATTTTCATGACTGAAAATTGTAGATTCACATTGAAGGCATCAAAACTATGAATCAACACATGTGGAATGAAATACTTAACAGAAAAGTGTGAAACAACTGAAAATATGTCTTATATTCTAGGCTCTTCAAAGTAGCCACCTTTTGCTTTGATTACTGCTGCACACTCTTGGCATTCCTTGTATGAGCTTCACCATAAATGGTCTTCCAACAGTTTTGATGGAGTTCCCAGAGATGCTTAGAACTTGTTGGTTCTTTTGCCTTCACACTGCGATCCAGCTCACCCCAAACCATCTTGATTGGGTTCAAGTCTGGTGACTGTGGAGGCAAGGTCATCTGGCATAGCACCCCATCACTCTCCTTGCTAATTTGAACCATCCAAACTTTTTTATTTTTTGTCAAATCTCCAGCATCTCAGTTCCTTATTTTACAGCATATTTCATGCATTCAAATACAGTGGGGAAAAAAATATTTAGTCAGCCACCAATTGTGCAAATTCTCCCACTTAAAAAGATGAGAGAGGCCTGTAATTGACACCATAGGTAGACCACAACTATGAGAGACAAAATGAGAAAATAAATCCAGGAAATCACCTTGTCTGCTTTGGCAAGATTTTTTTTGCAAATTATGGTGGAAAATAAGTATTTAGTCATTTAAATACATGCAGGATTTCTGGCTCTCACAGACCTGTAACATCTTCTTTAAGAGACTCCTCTGTCCTCCACTCATTACCTGTAGTAGTGACACCTGTTTGAACTTGTTATCAGTATAAAAAGCACCTGTCCACAACCTCAGTCACACTCCAAGCTCCACTATGGTGAAAACCAAAGAGCTGTCGAAGGACACCAGAAACAAAATTGGAGCCCTGTACCAGGCTGTGAATCTGCAAAAGACAAGAAGTTTGGTGCGATGAAATCAACTGTGGGAGCAATAATAAGAAAATGGAAGACTTACAAACCACTGATAATCTCCCTCAATCTGGGGCTCCACGCAAGATTTCACCCCGTGGGGTCAAAATGATCACAAGAATGGTGAGATAAAATTCCAGATCCACACGGGGGACCTAGTGAACAACCTGCATAGTCTGGGGCCACCGTAACAAATACTACCATCAGTAACGCACTACGCCGACAGGGGACTCAGATCCTGCAGTGCCAGACGTGTTCCCCTGCTTAAGCCAGTAGATGTCCGGGCCCGTCTGAAGTTTGCTAGAGAGCATTTGGATTATCCAGAAGAGTATTGGGAGAATGTCATATGGTGTGATGAAATCAAAGTAGAACTGCTTGGTAGAAACACAACTCGTCGTATTTGGAGGAGACAGAATGCTAAGTTGCTTCTATAGAACACCATACCTTTTGTGAAGAATTGGGGTGGCAACATCATGCGTTGGGACTGTTTCTCTGCAAAGGGGCCAGGATAACTGATCTGTGTAAATGAAAGAATGAATGGGGCCATGTATCGTGAGATTTTGAATGCTAACCTCCTTCCAACAGCAAGGGCATTGAAGATGAAATGGTGCTGTGTCTTTTAACATGATAATAATCCCAAGTACACCGCCACTGCAATGAAGGAGTGGCTTTGTAAGAAGCATATGAAGGTCCTGGAGGGGCCTAGCCAGATCTCCAGATCTCAACCCCATTGAAAACCTTTGGAGGGAGTTGAAAGTCCATGCTGCCCAGCGACAGGCCCAAAACATCACTGCTCTAGAGGAGATCTACATGGAGGAATGGGCCAGCATACCACCAACAGTGTGTGCCAACCTTATGAAGACTTACGGAAAACATTTGACCTCTGTCATTGCCAACAAAGGATATATAACAAAATATTGAGATGAACTTTTTTTTTTGACCAAATACTTATTTTCCACCACAATTTGCAAAAAAAATCTTGCTAAATCAGACAAGGCGATTTTCTGGATTTGTTTTCTCATTTTGTCTCTCATAATTGTGGTCTACTTATAATGTCACTTACAGGCCTTTCTTTTTAAGTGGGAGAACTTGGATATTTGATGGCTCAATAAATACTTTTTTCCCCACTGTAAGTGTGAAAAACATGTAAAAACGCTTCACAAATGCACAAAAAAATGCATTAAAAATTGTGTATTTTAGGCCTCTTTCACACATCAGTGATTCCGGTATCTATGTTGCCATTTTTATACATACCGGAATCACTGACATACGCAGACTTATTAAAATCAATGGATCTGCGCACATGTCAGTTATTTCTCAGGTACCGTATGTCTGTACGGCACACACACGTGTCTGTGTGTCCCTCACAGAGACAAGTCCATTTTTTCTCAGGCACCACTGATGTCACACGAAAGACACAGTGGTGTGATCCGTGTGACAAGTACCAGAGAAAACACATGTCTGTGAAATAAAAAGCTTTTCTACACTCCCCTGTCTCCAGCGATGCTGTCTTCAGCGCAGCTGTCTCCTGCTTCCAGTCCGGCTAATCATGCTCATGAATATTCACTGCACCATGACACAGACGTAACAGCAGTGGGGAGACAGCACCGGCCAGACACAACATCGCGGGAGACATCAGCACTATGGACAGCAGCATTGGAGACAGATGAATATAGGAGTGCCTGATCTCCGTGTGCTATCACGGATCGCAGATAGCACATGGAGAACACACGTGTACTGAAATAATGGCACACAGAGGGACATGCGCACCTTTAACACGTCAGTGAAAAACGTGTGTGTTTTTCATTAACGTCTAAAGCAGGGCTTTTGCTGCCTTTTTCCTGCTAACACACTGAAAAATCTGCTGTAAATACTCAGTGT